>NW_006799982.1:991724-1083682 GCF_000485575.1 Poecilia formosa | reverse complement strand
GTTCAAAAATATATGAACAGGCTCAAATATATCCATAAAAGCCAACTAATATGATTAAATGTCCCTAAGCAAGTTACAGCTTGCCCACGCACTTTCTGCTGCCAACAAAAGCTTCTGGCTTGATGCCAGTTGGATGTTCGACTGCTCCTTCTGGCAGCAGAGATAGAGTTCATTTAGACTTATTGGTTTCATGGTACAGTCCCAGCTTTTAAGCATAGTTCACAACTTTTTAACAAAGTTGACATCAGGACCAATCCAAAAGCTTGATGTTTGCTGACTTTATACAACCCAGTGTTGATGTGCGTTTTGGATCATCATACTGTTTTGAATGCCCAACAGCGTCCAAGTTTCAGACATGAATGTGTCAACTTAAAAACAGTTCAACAACAACCCAGGAACCACCAAATCTGAAATCTAGCAAAAAACACAGATCAGAGATAAAAACTGGTTAAGGAAGAAAAAAATCAGGTTGACATTAAGATTGTTGAATGGTAGGTCCAAAGATGTGAACATAACCCTTCAAAAAAGTTCTCTGTATTGTGTTTAAAAGCCTGGTCTATGCAAGGAGACCAATCAATTTTCTCTATTTCTTTCAAAAACTGGAATCAAACACAATCAAAATTATGCCAGAAGCTTTTTGTTCACCTCTACCAAATCACCTCTTCGAGGTGCAGTTTGCAAATATGTTTTTCCCTGTTTTTGGCAGATGTTTGAGGATTTTAATTGGGTATCTATTATTATTCTTGACAGGAGTTTTGCATTTGTATGGAACGTGCTGTTTCATAATAATGATGATAATCAAAAGAGAAGGTTCCATTACAAAGAAGCTGTTTCTTGTATTTTTTTAATAAGAACCTCTACAGTTACTTCAGTGACGTTCTTTGCACAAAACAGAATCCCAGAAATAAAGGTGGGGAGTGAAAGAGCATCATAACATATTCTAAAATGAGTCAAATACAGTTACAAAGCAAATTCATAACCACAGATAAATGCATTTTCCTCACTGAAAGTACTCTTAACTTGGAAATTGTGAATCCATAAGTGAAACGGATCCATTCATGGTAAAACTCTTTTACAGACTCTTTGAATGCCAACAATTTTGCAAACAGATGCTTACTACACAACAAAATGTTTTCGGCAATTAAAGATACGTTACTCAATTACTTTTTGCTTCTGTTTTGTCCTCTTTGTGATCGGTGGTGTGCTGTTCGGGGCACACCTCCTTGGTGGGATCCATCACGACAGGTGGAGGTATGTTCAGACACTTCGCCTGATCTCTGAACTCTTCAATCTCCATCTCCTCCAACTGTCTCCTCTTGCTGAACAGATAGACGTGTTGTCGCTTTCCTGACTCCACATCAAATTTCAGCAGGATGCAGTCGTGACAGGAGGTGTGGACAAAGGTCGTGGTGATATTGATGTCATCCAGGGTGAAGCTGCTGCCCTCCAAGGTGATGTTGTAGGACGCGTAGTAACAGTTGCCATCTGAACGGCCGCTGCGTCTGAAGAAGAGGCTGCTCTCGTCGCCGTTGCTGGAAAACTCAGCGGTGGCGCTGTCTCTGCTTCTCAGTAGCTCCATGAAGGTCAGGTTGCTAATGCTGCCGGCAACCATCGTCCTTCTGCCCTCTAAACCACGAAGGTGAGGCTGACCTAAAGGCTGGAGCAGATCTTCACAGGCCAGGGGAACAGAATGGCTCACAGATACCAAACTGAGGAGAAGAACAGCGGCAGCTACTGCCAACATGACCGTGTTGGATAAATTCCTCATTTCCTCAAAGCTCAGGAACAGTTTCTGACAATGGTGACCTTTTCGATTTTATACCTCAGAAACTTGCTGTTTCACAATTCTAAAAATACCAGCAAACAGAAACGGTTTACCTGCTGTGCTTTCTGTGATTATGAAATGATGAACTTTTAGCTACACAGTTAATTGTTTACACTGGAAATTTACTGGCTGCTTTTCCTCTCTGTGAGGAGGGGTCAGTGGGTGAGAGGTACGCCCCACACAGGTCAACAGTCAATCATGAAGCAGCACAAAGACACCATAGACAAGCATGAAAGCACATGGAGCTGACATAGCTGAAAACCGCAGGTTTCACCTCCTGGTGAAATTTCTAAGTGTACTATCAGAGCTCAAAGTCGAAAAGTCAAGTTATTAGTTATTAATTAAAATGTGAAACTGGAAATGCACTTTTGAAGAACAAATAACTGAAATGGGTAAACCAACACTTCACCAAATGGGGAAAATGTTGGATTTAGGCTGGGGCTTTGATTAAGAAATTTTATCATTAATATACTTCGCTATAAATTACACCCTCACACCCTTCTAGCTGTGTGCTTAATGTTGCAGTCCTGCTGGTGAGGCTGTGTCCCAGTATCAAGTCAACTGCTGCCTTCTTCAGCATTGCCCTGAGTTTAACTCCGTCCTTCATTCCAGCTCTGATCAGTTTCCATGTTCATAAAACGGGTGCAGAAATTGATCCCATGGCATGATGCTTCTTCCACCATGATTCAAAGTAATAATTTTTAGAAATAATGTTCAGTGTTAGAGTTTGCTACTAATCAGATCTTTTGCATAAAGGTAGATTGTTGTCACATCTGATCGGAAAACATGGCTTTTGATAAACTACTAAGAATAATTTGCATAATGGGCAGACCAAATACTATTAGTTGTTCTATCAACAGATTTGTCTGTTTGAGCTGTGGATCTCTGCAGCTCCTCCAGGTTAACCATAAAATTCTTGGCTATCATTTGAGGTGGGCTGCCAGGCAATGGATCGGACTTGATGTTTTTAGGGGTTTCAGAGTATGGTGGACGTCCACCTACTTGGTTCAAATAGGAAGTTATAACTTTAGAGGGTGTCAAGTTTTTCAGCCACTCACGCGAGGATACAGTACAAATATCTGACATCCACTTTAAAGGAGGCAAACCACAAATGCACACCATGCTAGCAGCTTAGATTTTTTATTTATTAGTGTTGCCTAATAAATAGCCTGTTGCTTTTTGTTTGTCCGTCTCAAGATATTCTAATAAAACACATTAAAGTTTGTGGTTGTTTAAAATATTAAGGGGATGTATAAGAGCAACAAAGTATCATAGCTAAATTCCTACAGGGACACTGAGTACTTGAGTGTGCATGCTTTTTGTGCCGCTGAAGTAGTTGAAATACTATATTCAGAAATGATTTATCTTTTTCAAACAGGTTCCAGTCACATCCTTCACACACTGTTGAAGTTTAGTCTTGGTTAAGAATGACTAAGCCTCTTTAGTGAAGGTCAATTTATCCAAATACCGAGAGGGAGGCAGAAAACCACTCATGTCTTTTATTGCTTTTGTCCCATTTATAAATGAACCAGTGCTTCTCAGACTTCCATCATAAAAGTCAACATTTATTTAAAATTCAACAACAGATGAAGAATCTGCACTACAGTATTACACAAGTGTCGGGTTTTCAACTTTAACTTTCAAGGATTAAATCAAGAACAAGAAATCAAGTGGTTTTGTGTGTTTGTTACAGGTTGTTTTGAGAGTTTCTTTAGTGTTTAATTTTTCCGCGATTCTGTTTTCCGGCATCATCATTGGTCTGGACACAGCTCCTTAGTGGGGTCCATCATAGCAGGCGGAGGCATATTCAGACACTCCACCTGAGCTCTGAACTCCTCCAGCTCCTCCTGGTCCAGCTGCCTCCTCCTGCTGAACAGGTAGAAGTGAACCCTCTTCCCCGACTCGGCATCCATGCGCATCAGCAGGCAGTCACGACAGGATGTGTGGACGTAAGCGGCGCTCAGGTTGCTTTTGTCTGTCCCATCGAAGGTGAAGCTGCTGCCCTCCAGGGTGATGTTGATGGAGCTGTACGTGCAGTTGCCGTGCAACCGGATGCTGCGGGTGTAGGAAATGCTGGTGTCACTAGTGGTGCTGGCGAAGTTTATGGAGGCGCTGTCTCTCTGCTTGAAGCGCTCCAGAAACGGGGGGTGGCTCAGGCTGCCCGCCACCAAAGCCCACTTCCCCTCCAGACGGCGAGTGTCCAGTCGATCTAAGGGCCGCACCGACTCTTCGCAGGTCAAAGGAGCTGAACGGCTCACGGGTAACAAACAGAGAACAGCGATGGCACACACGACAGGAATCATGATGTTCTGTCTATGCAGTCGCTTATAGAGCCAGTGAGGCAGACAGTGAAATACGGCTGTTTTTATAGTTGTTCCAGAGATGTGCGATTTCACAATGCAGCCATTTTTCACCTGGGGAATTTTGTGATTATGAAATCACCTCTCGGTCTGTGAACTGTCTGTGACCGATTGCGACATTTGTGATCTTTCTCTCATCGGTTGTAAAGGCACTGAATTCTTGCACACAGAACGAAGCTGAATTCATTTGGGGATTAAATCCAAAAAGAAAAAAATATATACATAGATTAGTAGTGGGTGAACAGAATGAAAGAAGCAACAGCATATTTTATGAGTTTAGACTAAAATCATTCTAATTGAAGTAGGTATGTTCCATTAATGAAACTATTTGTGTCGTTATCAGCATCATGATTCATAAACTTTTAATCAGTTTTCCCTGTTAGTGTTTTTTGATTTGGAGAAAGTGATTTCTGTTACACTGACATGCCTGAGGGAGTGCTGTAGGAAATGATTTGATTCAAGATTCACAGACAGTTCAACTCACAACTTTATATACACTCTTTACAGGCATGGATCTCATGTTTACCTATTTGAATAATCCAGTTCTCCACGGTGGAATGACTATGTAACACAAACAACAACTGAGAGTTGATGGTGGATGTTTTCCAGTCCACACAGGATCATGTTCTTGAGAGCGTAGAGACCAAGGTCAGTGTTGGTAGGGGGCTTGTGTGGTGTCGCTGCTTTCTGAGTGTTCAGTCAGCTCCTTTGTTTTTATCACTGTGCATAATAAGTAAGCTGTTCACCAGAAACTACATTGTAAAGTATTCCCTTCCTACTTCTTTTTCATATATAGTTTAGCAATATATGAAGGGTGTAAGGGTGTATATATCACCAGCAAACATTTCACAATACTGTTCAAGTTTTGAGTGGCTTTACACAGCTGGTGATTTAGTGAGTTTATAGAAGGAGGCTTAGAAGACATTTTTGTGGAGCTCCACTTTTCAGGATGATAACCCCAGATGTGTATTTGTGTAATAATAATAATAATAATAATAGCAATAACAGCAACAACAACAAGAACAATAATAATAATAATGATAAAGATAAAAAAAGACGAGTTGAGTAAATGCACAACATAATTGATCAAAATCTTTCTTGAATACTTTGTGTTTTGGACATTTTAAAAACTGAAAATCTGTTTTTTTAATGCACTTGTATATTGAAACGGATGTAAAAACGACATCAATGGGTAATGACTAATGGATTGTTTGCTCTGATGTTGGTGATGTTCTGTAGTCAAGGTTCGTCACTTTATCAAATACAATTAAACAGACACAGAGACACAGCTGGGTTGTTTGGGTTTGAACATTCTGGATTTTTTTTCTGTTTGCGTTGTTTAAACTTCCAGTTTGACAACAGATAAGAGATAACTCTTGAAGCGAACCTACAAAGATGCAAGTTTGATAAAAGGTAGGGATTGTGACAACATAATTACACAACAACTCTGAATTCAGTAAAAAGGAACCTGTTAATGCAGATATGACATTTGTAATGTTCTCATACAGCTGTCATGATAAAAGAAAGGGAAACAATGTCCAAAATGAATTGTATTCCGTTTCCTTGGTCCAAAATCTTGAAGGCCAGCTGGACTTTGGGTAGTCCTTATCGAAATGAGCTACTTAGTCTTTAAGTTCAGGAAATGTCCAAGTTAAATGTTATGATTTGATATGTTTATGACTTAGTTGTGCCCCTGGTGATGGCCAGGGACCCAGAGTTTACACTGGGCAGAAAGGGATGTCATATTTTGGGACCTTGGGAAACCATTTGAACTGTTGTTTCTAGGGAGAATAATTATACAATATACACTTTCAATGACTTTCCAAAGGAGGGATTTGTGCACAAATTGTAGGTTTTCTCTTATCCAAGCAAGGATAAAATTCTATCTTTGGTCTTAGGAAATTGTACACGAATATTTGGGTAAATGTGGCCAGGAGTTGTACTTCTACCACACACTTTTTCAAGCCTTGTGTCAGTTCTTGCCATGAATCAGAATTTACTCAATGGTCACTGAGCTGTAAGTGGACATAATTCAAATTAAGACTTCTGAGACACAAGGAAACACAAAATAAGACTTTTGTTTTGTAGTTAGTTACGCATAACAAAGGCTAGTAACACCGGTGCATCCTTTTGATCATTTTCTCACTGTGAGACCACCATCAACCTTCTGTTTGATTAGAAGAAGTGTCTCTTTCTGCAACCACGCTTTGATATATCTCCTCTGTTGCAGGATGGGATGCAGACATCTGTGATCAACAGGAGCCGGAAGAGAGCGTCCGACTTTCCCACAAGAAAGCCGATGTTAACCACGAGCCGGCAGAGAAAAGAAACTACTTGGGCAGATTCCTCAGACGTTTCAGTACTTGCTTAAGTGAAGAATATGAGACCAGCTGGAAGAAAAGTACAGCCTCTGAGGTTCTCAATACTGCTTTCTTTACAGGCCATATTTTCTGTTTTGAAGAAAAATTGTGTTTTCAACTGTTTTTATTAACATAAATCTAAAAAAAAGAAAACACATCCTCTAGCAATTATAGTTGGAGGCTTAATGGGGTATATCGCCACCAGCTTTCCACATCTAGACTGAAAATTCTGTAAAAAGCTGAAGCTGAACCTCTGCCTCCAGGCTCAGGCGCACTGCGACCTCTTAGACCTTACAGGTCTGCCTTATATTTAGCTTCTTCCATCTTCTCATCAGTTTGGACCAGATTCCCCGTCAGTGGTGAAGAATGCTGTTTTTTTTTTATCTAACATTCTCTAATAAATAAATCTATACCGGGATTAAATTACACACAGATGGACTTTTTTTTTTTTTTTTACTAATTAGCTTCACTTTTATGAAAGGGAAACCAAGTAAAGACACGTTTCAGTTTCCTTTTTTATTTTTAAGAACAACAACAAAAAAAATACTCATGCAATTATTTTTCATTCCGCTTCACAGTTTTGGTTCATCAGAGAAGATCCCAATAATTCCTGGCTGAAATTTGTCACACTGTCAGGGTTCATCTGAAAACGATTCGAATGCGCCAAGTAAGACGAAAGACAAATTCTAACCAGGAGCTCAGATCCTGCGTATAGACATCAAGACGTGACACAGAGTAGCACAAACGTCGGTTTAATCATGAACCCGTCCAACAGTCGCATCAACGCTCCAAAGATCCACAAGCAGTTTTGTTTACAGTATGTACACCAATTCACAGAAATACTATATTCACACTTTCAGGTATTCAAAAATAATTCTGTCTTTTAAAATCGTCTGAGGTTCCTAAAATGCTAACTGGTGGTCCCAGTTTATAAATAAAATCAATACTGTGTATGACACTATAACAATGTTCCAGATTAATTAAAAATTTTACTTGGACTATTAGTGTTGCCCATAAAATGCCTAAATGGATAGAAGTGTTAGAAATCAAAGACAAAAACAAGTTTCACCAGATATGTTCAAATATTTATTACTGCAAATAGCATTTTGTTTTTACTTGACTGCAACTTAGTTGTGGAGGTGCTTGTAGTCTAACTAGTTTATGTCTAAAACAATGAAGGTTCTCTCAAACTCAACAAAGTCCTCCATGTTTTAGTTTTGTTTGTACAAAGAGAATTTAATAAGGTTGTTCCAGGTAATGAGCTAATGAGGCTAAAAATCCGTAATGTCAAGCTGTTTCAGGTTTGAGTAGTAGGAAAAAAAAATAATAAAAAATGCAGCAAAAATGGAATGGATGCATAAAACCAAGGTGACCGGAGGAACGATTACATGACAGAGCAGCACTGGCAGGTTTGTTTTTTGGGCGTCTCAGATTTCTCCCCCTGGCTCGCTTTGCTTGGGCTCCGTGTCTCTGAACAGGGAAGGCTGTTCGGTCCTGCGAGTTCTACGTTCAGGTCGGGGGATGGGATTTTCTGCAGAAGGGCCTCCTGCTCTCCAGGCTCTGCCTCTGTGTTCTGGTTGTCCTGGGAATCAGTCAGAAGCACCTCCTGGAACTGGCCGAGATTACAGGCACGTTCCTCCACTTTTACTGCTTCTTCAGTCACGTCGGGCGCCGCTGGTGGTTCAGCTTTGGCCTCAGCCTCCGTCTCCGAAATGAGAGCAGAGGGAGATGCTTCGGCATAGACGGGCACCAAAGAAACGGCACCAGAGTCCAGGGCTGTGGGTGGCTGTGGGCAGTCTGGCCCTTCCTGTTTTTCATCACGGCCTTCAACTTCTGTCCCTTCATCTGGCTGGCCGTTTGGTTCTGTATCGCCTTTAATGTCTCCTCTGTCTTCAGGTGTTAGCTGGTCTTTGACAGTGAGCTCAGCTGCTTCCCCATTCTCAGTCACAGGTGAAGTTTCTGGAGCTCCTCCTGCTTCTGGACCTCCTTCTGTTTCTGGAGCTCCTCCTGCTTCTGGACCTCCTTCTGTTCCTGGACCTCCTTCTGTTTCTGGACCTCCTCCTGTTTCTAGACCTCCTCCTGTTTCTAGACCTCCTCCTGTTTCTAGACCTCCTCCTGTTTCTAGACCTCCTCCTGTTTCTAGACCTCCTCCTGTTTCTGCTACCTGCTCCACAACCTCTACAATCTCCTGGACTCCCTCTGGATTCTGCGTGAACTCCTGCTGGTCCTTCAGGGAAGAAAGGTCCCCAGAGACATCATCCCCTTCATCTGTGATGTACACACACTCTGCTCTCATCACCAGAGTCCCGTCTTCTTCTCCCTCCTCCTCATTCGCGTCAGCCTTTGGAACCTGACTGAGAGCAGTGGCAGTTGTGCTCATCTCTGACTCCATCTCAGCATTACTGGCATCCTTGGTGGTTCCGGCTGGTTCTATTGTGCTCGTCTCACTCTGCCCTGAGACGTCTTCGCCGCTGCCCCCGCCGTTGGTCAAAACGACTGCGGTTTCACCTTGTGGTGTATTTTGGTTCACTTTGATTTCATCACCAGCTGGTTCTGAAAAACACAGAATTGCATGTAAAAAAAAATAAATAAAAAATTATTAATAATACACAAATATCTTAACTCATAAAAATGAAGGGAACTATCTGTTCATATTTCTCAACAAGCATTGCAATAACTAGAAAAACAGTTAAAAGTCAAAGAATTAAGTGACTTCTTCGACTATGTTAACTGGAACGGTGTTAGAGTTATGTTATATATTACATATTTATTTATTTGTTTGCACAAGCATGTGTGTGGGCACAGGAGCAGGAATCTTGAAGTTATTTGGAGCAACAAGTATTAGAGGATTTCCATATAAAAAGTGGTCGGAAACCTTTGAAGTACTGTAGTGCGTGGTGTGTCGCGAGTGAAAGTTGAGAGTTAGCGGCGTTGGACAGCTGAGTCATCAACTTTGAATGACTTTAATATAAAAAGACGTGCAGATTTTGTTTCAAGTTCTCTCCTGTTTCAGCGGCATCCCAACCGACACATCTGTGCACCCGCTGCCCTTTAAAAATGCAAGATTTGCGCTTTAGTGCCCATTGAGGTGAATTCAGATTCATCACATTGTGTTACCGTTTTGTGAACTTTGGCTGCTCTTCGCCCTCTTTCTTTAGGATGCAAATGTCTTGAGTTTAGTTGATGCAATGCATTCTGACAGTTAGGGCGATAAGGGATCCCATGGTGTTACACAGCTTGGCATAAGATCGTGATGGAACAAAATTAACATAAAAAAATGAACAGAGAAAGGACGTATTTTCATCGGAGTTCCCCCTTCATGCTACATGTTATGGCTGCGTATGTGACTAAGCAGGATCTGTCTGCTAATCTGCTAATCTCAAACATAACACAAATAAAAAATGACATTTCCAAACTACCAAATGCAGCAGGCATTCTTGAATAAGTAGTGTTTCTTCCTGTTGATGAAAGTAGAGAGACTTGGAGGATACTCTAACCAAATATGCATAAATCAATTCTTCCCATTAAAAATAATGTTTCGGAAATATAAAAATGCATCCATCATACCCAACTCAAACATCTGTCAATGGAAAAATTTGACATCCTTAATTCAATTTTTTGCTGTGAATGTTATTTTGACTGCAAGGACGGACATTGCTATTGAAAACGGGAGTTTGAAATAGTTGCATTTTTTTCAGATGACGTTAAAATGGTTGCCAAGATCTGTAGAAGCGTAAAACCACAGCAAAAGAAAAAAAAAAAAAATCAGCTCTACAATTCCATAAATGCCAGCTTGTTAGGCTCACAACCTGTGACTGAAGTTGAAATTAATCATGTCTTGCTCGGGGTGCAAAGACTATACCAACAACACGTAAGCTAAGTTTCGTAATGGAGTGATTTCCGATTGAAATCCGGTTGAAATAAAGAAACTTGTCAAAGCCACAGAACCTAAATCGATGCAGAGACATTCTTTCTACTCACCGTGTCTTAAAACTGTAGAATCTCCATTCTCCGAAACGTTGTAGATGTTTTCTGAGGGCAAAACAAATAGAGATGAACGGGTTATTTAATAAATACAACTGTGGATCCTCTGATGGCCTAATATTAAGGGTATTACAAGAAGGTGACCAAATCCTGACTAAACTAAGCCATGTTATTTGTTTAAATAGCATCCACTTTGATTTTATTTCCTGCAAATTAAAAAAAAAAAACAACTGAAAACGAGCAAGCAGAGCAATAGAAGCACAGCTGCTGTGGTGAGTGACAGTAAAGTGCACTTAGTAAAAGGTCAGATGATTGGACAGATGAACATGCAAGCATTAAAAAACAGGTGTCCAGATGGATGACGGCTATGCTTCGCTTTTCACTGTTACATAAATACTTGATGTCTGATTATACAGAGATATCAAGCTTGGTATCACATAGCAAGGAATCTTAAAGTATCACTTTTTTCTGATGTGAAAAAAAAAAATCCACTGAAATTCACTTTTCAAAATACACACTGCTATGAAACAAACGTAGGGCAGCTTTCATGTTTCCTCTGCTTTTTCTAATTGTCACACTTCAATACTTTAGAAGAGAAAGCAGCTCTCTCTTACAAAGATGGCCTGGGCAAATGTAACAGAGCTGTCTTCAAAATGATGTTTTCATTTTGTAAGAAAGAGACGGGAAAGAGGCGCTGTGGGAGAATTCCACAGCCTGTCAGACATCTGGCATAAAAAAAAACATTTTTGTGATCTCCAAAACCCTTGAGAAGACATCCTGTGGACTGACGAGACCTTGGTGGAGTTTTTTGGGAGGTTATGCCCAACGTTAAATTTGGTGTAAAAACTAGCGCAGCACTCCAGAAAAACGTTGTGGTGGTGTCATGATGGTCTGAGGATGGTTTATTTTCAACAAAACCGATGGAACCACAACTTGTGACTTTTACAAACGAATAGCCCGCAGGACAGTGATCCGAAGCGCACCAGCAATGCTGAATTTAATCAATTATGCAAAGAAGAGTGGTTCAAAGTTCCTCCACGTGAAAGAATCATTGACGGGTATCGCTGCGTGGCAGCTGTTGCCGCAAAACGGTGACCTTTGTTCCCTTCTTACTTGTTGTTTGCTCAGATAATAACAGGATGGATTTTTTTTTTTTACACTTTCAAATATGCCAGCTGCATGAGTGAAATGGATTCGTGGCTCATCTCTCAGCTAAAACCGAATCAACACTGTGGAAGCAGGAGGGTTGCTGCTTCATGAGTGTTTTACCATTTGGCTCTGAATTGAATGCATACTTTTTATGCCACTGCAGTTCTGATTCAGCTTTATGTTCATTTCGTTCCACTTACCTGCTTTGGTTTCTGCCTCTTTTAATGCCTCCTGTGAGGAAGAGGGAGAAGCAGAGAACTTAAATTAGAATCGCATGAAAAGGTGAATCTGTCATGTCTCATCAGAAACTGCCTTAAAAAAAAAAAGAAAAAAGAAATATATTGTTGTAACACACTTCCTTTGGTGACATTCCGAATCTGTGTCTGACGCCTTAACCAGCTAAAACCATGGTGATGGTTTAATTTTGAATCTCTGGCATTTGAACCACGCTGAAACTTCTGCCTCGTCACCAGAGGGAGCGATTGAGCTGGAAAGGCTTGGTGTAGAAGTGTGCAAAGCTTCAATTGCGAAAAAGAGAAGTTTACTTATCCTTGGGCCCCCTTTAACAGAAATGTGACCCTTTTTACTGCACCTTGTAAGATCAGATTTAAAACAACAAAAATAAATTAACCTTATGCAAAAAAAATGCACTCTCTATTTGTGAAGTTGTCCAAAACTTGCCCCAAAGTGAATTTTTAAACTTACTTACTTGCTTATTAGAAGAATTATGTAACAATGTCACTTTCATCTGACCTTGATGAAAATTAATAATATGCATTTGTATATTCAAACATTTAATTTAAAAAAAAATTAACTGGAATGTTGATCTAAGGAAAAGAAACTGAATCACACAGTAGACCCAGAGAAGCTGCAGAACGCAATGTACAACTTAATTTTTTTTTTTTTTTTTAATTAGCAACAGATGTGCTAATAAAATGCATAACTGGTGGCAAAACAATTATTTAAGAGTGGATCAAGCTCTGTACTTTTTTATGTTAAAGTGCTGCTCACATTCATAAAGTTCCTGCTTTTCAACAGGGGGTGCTACATCAAAGGTACACTGAGCGAGCAAATGCATTATGCATGGCAGAGAGCCACAGAGAGGCGATGTGGGAAATTTCCTGCCTAATAGAAGATGATGTAGCAAACAAGTTCGACACATATTCCAGCCCCTCTTTTGTGTGCACAATGCAAGCGTATACGTGCGCCTTCCACGAGAGATTTGCTCACCATTTCGTGATCTTTCTGTGCAGTCACCTGCTGATCCTCCGACTGCAACCTGAGACGGACACACAAGCGTGTAAGTACGCACATGGATGAAAGAGGCGATGCATTCAAACTCTGTGTGGCTTTCACAGAGCAGTAGACATTGTACCGTGGTGAAAGATAATTCATTTCAGCACGAAAAACACTTTACAGCTCCCAAGGGGAAATTAAGCAAATCAGAGGAGGAAAAACTGTTTAACAGTGGCATTTGTCTTTTTTTTAAACTAATATTGATGATGTGTGTTAACAGTGTGTGTAAAATGTTTTGTTGAAAAGAGGATTTTTTTGAAAAAAGTGTACTTCAGATCTTGAAGTACACTATTGAAGACTATAAATATGACATGAAAAAAAAAGTAAAAATACCAACCATGGGTTTTGTGGCTGAGCCCTAACGACCAGTTTCGTAAAGCTCAGACCTGCAGGTATCAGTTTTACCCGACCCCCATTTCTCTTTAGGAGCTTTAAACACCAAATTACTTTCTTCACTGACTAAACAAAACATTTCCACCAAAATAACACTTTTGTTTTTCAAAAACAGACTAGAGCTTTCTCTGTTTCTTACTGCTATTTACCTGTTAGTATAACCCTGCTGACAATTTTCTTTGATTCTTAAGAAATTGTTAAAATATACATATTTTTTGAGTCTCTAATGGCAGTCATTTCTCAATTTCTTGACATATCTACAGAGAAAAAAAAAATCTGTCGATAAAAACGAGAACATAATGTGCCAAAGTTAAAATCTCATCAAAACAAACAGAACGGAAAAGGTTGCATCCATGAATTTAAATTACCTGCTATGTACCAGCTGTACACATACAAAAAAAAGAAGAAATTATGCTGCCAGCCTCTCCACCTGTTTTAACAATCCCAAACTCTTCCTCTTTCTCTGACTGGCATCCACATACACAAAACAGACAGTACCTGTCAGCATGCTTTTCCATATCCTGCTCTTGTGTTCCCCACAGAGAGGAAACGGTGTTCTGGGTGTTTGGTGACAAGGGAGACAAAGGATTTCCTTCCATCAGCCACTGATCTCTTAAAGACTTCCTCTGGAATTTAAGCAAGAGGGTAAGAGGGAAAAAAAAAAAAAAAAAAGATTAGTGTTAATCAAGTTTTGCCTGACCTGAAGGACTATGCAGAGCAGGTCTGTGTGGTTCTGAAGATACAACCTTAGTCTGANCCAGCTGGACTTTGGGTAGTCCTTATCGAAATGAGCTGCTTAGTCTTTAAGTTCAGGAAATGTCCAAGTTAAAGGTTATGATTTGATATGTTTATGACTTAGTTGTGCCCCTGGTGATGGCCAGGGACCCAGAGTTTACACTGGGCAGAAAGGGATGTCATATTTTGGGACCTTGGGAAACCATTTGAACTGTTGTTTCTAGGGAGAATAATTATACAATATACACTTTCAATGACTTTCCAAAGGAGGAATTTGTGCACAAATTGTAGGTTTTCTCTTATCCAAGCAAGGATAAAATTCTATCTTTGGTCTTAGGAAATTGTACATGAATATTTGGGTAAATGTGGCCAGGAGTTGTACTTCTACCACACACTTTTTCAAGCCTTGTGTCAGTTCTTGCCCTGAATCAGAATTTACTCAATGGTCACTGAGCTGTAAGTGGACATAATTCAAATTAAGACTTCTGAGACACAAGGAAACACAAAATAAGACTTTTGTTTTGTAGTTAGTTACGCATAACAAAGGCTAGTAACACCGGTGCGTCCTTTTGATCATTTTCTCACTGTGAGACCACCATCAACCTTCTGTTTGATTAGAAGAAGTGTCTCTTTCTGCAACCACGCTTTGATATATCTCCTCTGTTGCAGGATGGGATGCAGACATCTGTGCTCAACAGGAGCCGGAAGAGAGCGTCCGACTTTCCCACAAGAAAGCCGATGTTAACCACGAGCCGGCAGAGAAAAGAAACTACTTGGGCAGATTCCTCAGACGTTTCAGTACTTGCTTAAGTGAAGAATATGAGACCAGCTGGAAGAAAAGTACAGCCTCTGAGGTTCTCAATACTGCTTTCTTTACAGGCCATATTTTCTGTTTTGAAGAAAAATTGTGTTTTCAACTGTTTTTATTAACATAAATCTAAAAAAAAGAAAACACATCCTCTAGCAATTGTAGTTGGAGGCTTAATGGGATATATCGCCACCAGCTTTCCACATCTAGACTGAAAATTCTGTAAAAAGCTGAAGCTGAACCTCTGCCTCCAGGCTCAGGCGCACTGCGACCTCTTAGACCTTACAGGTCTGCCTTATATTTAGCTTCTTCCATCTTCTCATCAGTTTGGACCAGATTCCCCGTCAGTGGTGAAGAATGCTGTTTTTTTTTTATCTAACATTCTCTAATAAATAAATCTATACCGGGATTAAATTACACACAGATGGACTTTTTTTTTTTTTTTTACTAATTAGCTTCACTTTTATGAAAGGGAAACCAAGTAAAGACACGTTTCAGTTTCCTTTTTTATTTTTAAGAACAACAACAAAAAAAATACTCATGCAATTATTTTTCATTCCGCTTCACAGTTTTGGTTCATCAGAGAAGATCCCAATAATTCCTGGCTGAAATTTGTCACACTGTCAGGGTTCATCTGAAAACGATTCGAATGCGCCAAGACGAAAGACAAATTCTAACCAGGAGCTCAGATCCTGCGTATAGACATCAAGACGTGACACAGAGTAGCACAAACGTCGGTTTAATCATGAACCCGTCCAACAGTCGCATCAAAGCTCCAGAGATCCACAAGCAGTTTTGTTTACAGTATGTACACCAATTCACAGAAATACTATATTCACACTTTCAGGTATTCAAAAATAATTCTGTCTTTTAAAATCGTCTGAGGTTCCTAAAATGCTAACTGGTGGTCCCAGTTTATAAATAAAATCAATACTGTGTATGACACTATAACAATGTTCCAGATTAATTAAAATTTTTACTTGGAATATTAGTAAAAATGCCTATAAAATGCCTAAATGGACAGAAGTGTTAGAAATCAAAGACAAAAACAAGTTTCACCAGATATGTTCAAATATTTATTACTGCAAATAGCATTTTGTTTTTACTTGACTGCAACTTAGTTGTGGAGGTGCTTGTAGTCTAACTAGTTTATGTCTAAAACAATGAAGGTTCTCTCAAACTCAACAAAGTCCTCCATGTTTTAGTTTTGTTTGTACAAAGAGAATTTAATAAGGTTGTTCCAGGTAATGAGCTAATGAGGCTAAAAATCCGTAATGTCAAGCTGTTTCAGGTTTGAGTAGTAGGAAAAAAAAATAATAAAAAATGCAGCAAAAATGGAATGGATGCATAAAACCAAGGTGACCGGAGGAACGATTACATGACAGAGCAGCACTGGCAGGTTTGTTTTTTGGGCGTCTCAGATTTCTCCCCCTGGCTCGCTTTGCTTGGGCTCCGTGTCTCTGAACAGGGAAGGCTGTTCGGTCCTGCGAGTTCTACGTTCAGGTCGGGGGATGGGATTTTCTGCAGAAGGGCCTCCTGCTCTCCAGGCTCTGCCTCTGTGTTCTGGTTGTCCTGGGAATCAGTCAGAAGCACCTCCTGGAACTGGCCGAGATTACAGGCACGTTCCTCCACTTTTACTGCTTCTTCAGTCACGTCGGGCGCCGCTGGTGGTTCAGCTTTGGCCTCAGCCTCCGTCTCCGAAATGAGAGCAGAGGGAGATGCTTCGGCATAGACGGGCACCAAAGAAACGGCACCAGAGTCCAGGGCTGTGGGTGGCTGTGGGCAGTCTGGCCCTTCCTGTTTTTCATCACGGCCTTCAACTTCTGTCCCTTCATCTGGCTGGCCGTTTGGTTCTGTATCGCCTTTAATGTCTCCTCTGTCTTCAGGTGTTAGCTGGTCTTTGACAGTGAGCTCAGCTGCTTCCCCATTCTCAGTCACAGGTGAAGTTTCTGGAGCTCCTCCTGCTTCTGGACCTCCTTCTGTTTCTGGAGCTCCTCCTGCTTCTGGACCTCCTTCTGTTCCTGGACCTCCTTCTGTTTCTGGACCTCCTCCTGTTTCTAGACCTCCTCCTGTTTCTAGACCTCCTCCTGTTTCTAGACCTCCTCCTGTTTCTAGACCTCCTCCTGTTTCTAGACCTCCTCCTGTTTCTGCTACCTGCTCCACAACCTCTACAATCTCCTGGACTCCCTCTGGATTCTGCGTGAACTCCTGCTGGTCCTTCAGGGAAGAAAGGTCCCCAGAGACATCATCCCCTTCATCTGTGATGTACACACACTCTGCTCTCATCACCAGAGTCCCGTCTTCTTCTCCCTCCTCCTCATTCGCGTCAGCCTTTGGAACCTGACTGAGAGCAGTGGCAGTTGTGCTCATCTCTGACTCCATCTCAGCATTACTGGCATCCTTGGTGGTTCCGGCTGGTTCTATTGTGCTCGTCTCACTCTGCCCTGAGACGTCTTCGCCGCTGCCCCCGCCGTTGGTCAAAACGACTGCGGTTTCACCTTGTGGTGTATTTTGGTTCACTTTGATTTCATCACCAGCTGGTTCTGAAAAACACAGAATTGCATGTAAAAAAAAATAAATAAAAAATTATTAATAATACACAAATATCTTAACTCATAAAAATGAAGGGAACTATCTGTTCATATTTCTCAACAAGCATTGCAATAACTAGAAAAACAGTTAAAAGTCAAAGAATTAAGTGACTTCTTCGACTATGTTAACTGGAACGGTGTTAGAGTTATGTTATATATTACATATTTATTTATTTGTTTGCACAAGCATGTGTGTGGGCACAGGAGCAGGAATCTTGAAGTTATTTGGAGCAACAAGTATTAGAGGATTTCCATATAAAAAGTGGTCGGAAACCTTTGAAGTACTGTAGTGCGTGGTGTGTCGCGAGTGAAAGTTGAGAGTTAGCGGCGTTGGACAGCTGAGTCATCAACTTTGAATGACTTTAATATAAAAAGACGTGCAGATTTTGTTTCAAGTTCTCTCCTGTTTCAGCGGCATCCCAACCGACACATCTGTGCACCCGCTGCCCTTTAAAAATGCAAGATTTGCGCTTTAGTGCCCATTGAGGTGAATTCAGATTCATCACATTGTGTTACCGTTTTGTGAACTTTGGCTGCTCTTCGCCCTCTTTCTTTAGGATGCAAATGTCTTGAGTTTAGTTGATGCAATGCATTCTGACAGTTAGGGCGATAAGGGATCCCATGGTGTTACACAGCTTGGCATAAGATCGTGATGGAACAAAATTAACATAAAAAAATGAACAGAGAAAGGACGTATTTTCATCGGAGTTCCCCCTTCATGCTACATGTTATGGCTGCGTATGTGACTAAGCAGGATCTGTCTGCTAATCTGCTAATCTCAAACATAACACAAATAAAAAATGACATTTCCAAACTACCAAATGCAGCAGGCATTCTTGAATAAGTAGTGTTTCTTCCTGTTGATGAAAGTAGAGAGACTTGGAGGATACTCTAACCAAATATGCATAAATCAATTCTTCCCATTAAAAATAATGTTTCGGAAATATAAAAATGCATCCATCATACCCAACTCAAACATCTGTCAATGGAAAAATTTGACATCCTTAATTCAATTTTTTGCTGTGAATGTTATTTTGACTGCAAGGACGGACATTGCTATTGAAAACGGGAGTTTGAAATAGTTGCATTTTTTTCAGATGACGTTAAAATGGTTGCCAAGATCTGTAGAAGCGTAAAACCACAGCAAAAGAAAAAAAAAAAAAATCAGCTCTACAATTCCATAAATGCCAGCTTGTTAGGCTCACAACCTGTGACTGAAGTTGAAATTAATCATGTCTTGCTCGGGGTGCAAAGACTATACCAACAACACGTAAGCTAAGTTTCGTAATGGAGTGATTTCCGATTGAAATCCGGTTGAAATAAAGAAACTTGTCAAAGCCACAGAACCTAAATCGATGCAGAGACATTCTTTCTACTCACCGTGTCTTAAAACTGTAGAATCTCCATTCTCCGAAACGTTGTAGATGTTTTCTGAGGGCAAAACAAATAGAGATGAACGGGTTATTTAATAAATACAACTGTGGATCCTCTGATGGCCTAATATTAAGGGTATTACAAGAAGGTGACCAAATCCTGACTAAACTAAGCCATGTTATTTGTTTAAATAGCATCCACTTTGATTTTATTTCCTGCAAATTAAAAAAAAAAAACAACTGAAAACGAGCAAGCAGAGCAATAGAAGCACAGCTGCTGTGGTGAGTGACAGTAAAGTGCACTTAGTAAAAGGTCAGATGATTGGACAGATGAACATGCAAGCATTAAAAAACAGGTGTCCAGATGGATGACGGCTATGCTTCGCTTTTCACTGTTACATAAATACTTGATGTCTGATTATACAGAGATATCAAGCTTGGTATCACATAGCAAGGAATCTTAAAGTATCACTTTTTTCTGATGTGAAAAAAAAAAATCCACTGAAATTCACTTTTCAAAATACACACTGCTATGAAACAAACGTAGGGCAGCTTTCATGTTTCCTCTGCTTTTTCTAATTGTCACACTTCAATACTTTAGAAGAGAAAGCAGCTCTCTCTTACAAAGATGGCCTGGGCAAATGTAACAGAGCTGTCTTCAAAATGATGTTTTCATTTTGTAAGAAAGAGACGGGAAAGAGGCGCTGTGGGAGAATTCCACAGCCTGTCAGACATCTGGCATAAAAAAAAACATTTTTGTGATCTCCAAAACCCTTGAGAAGACATCCTGTGGACTGACGAGACCTTGGTGGAGTTTTTTGGGAGGTTATGCCCAACGTTAAATTTGGTGTAAAAACTAGCGCAGCACTCCAGAAAAACGTTGTGGTGGTGTCATGATGGTCTGAGGATGGTTTATTTTCAACAAAACCGATGGAACCACAACTTGTGACTTTTACAAACGAATAGCCCGCAGGACAGTGATCCGAAGCGCACCAGCAATGCTGAATTTAATCAATTATGCAAAGAAGAGTGGTTCAAAGTTCCTCCACGTGAAAGAATCATTGACGGGTATCGCTGCGTGGCAGCTGTTGCCGCAAAACGGTGACCTTTGTTCCCTTCTTACTTGTTGTTTGCTCAGATAATAACAGGATGGATTTTTTTTTTTTACACTTTCAAATATGCCAGCTGCATGAGTGAAATGGATTCGTGGCTCATCTCTCAGCTAAAACCGAATCAACACTGTGGAAGCAGGAGGGTTGCTGCTTCATGAGTGTTTTACCATTTGGCTCTGAATTGAATGCATACTTTTTATGCCACTGCAGTTCTGATTCAGCTTTATGTTCATTTCGTTCCACTTACCTGCTTTGGTTTCTGCCTCTTTTAATGCCTCCTGTGAGGAAGAGGGAGAAGCAGAGAACTTAAATTAGAATCGCATGAAAAGGTGAATCTGTCATGTCTCATCAGAAACTGCCTTAAAAAAAAAAAGAAAAAAGAAATATATTGTTGTAACACACTTCCTTTGGTGACATTCCGAATCTGTGTCTGACGCCTTAACCAGCTAAAACCATGGTGATGGTTTAATTTTGAATCTCTGGCATTTGAACCACGCTGAAACTTCTGCCTCGTCACCAGAGGGAGCGATTGAGCTGGAAAGGCTTGGTGTAGAAGTGTGCAAAGCTTCAATTGCGAAAAAGAGAAGTTTACTTATCCTTGGGCCCCCTTTAACAGAAATGTGACCCTTTTTACTGCACCTTGTAAGATCAGATTTAAAACAACAAAAATAAATTAACCTTATGCAAAAAAAATGCACTCTCTATTTGTGAAGTTGTCCAAAACTTGCCCCAAAGTGAATTTTTAAACTTACTTACTTGCTTATTAGAAGAATTATGTAACAATGTCACTTTCATCTGACCTTGATGAAAATTAATAATATGCATTTGTATATTCAAACATTTAATTAAAAAAAAATTACTGGAATGTTGATCTAAGGAAAAGAAACTGAATCACACAGTAGACCCAGAGAAGCTGCAGAACGCAATGTACAACTTAATTTTTTTTTTTTTTTTTAATTAGCAACAGATGTGCTAATAAAATGCATAACTGGTGGCAAAACAATTATTTAAGAGTGGATCAAGCTCTGTACTTTTTTATGTTAAAGTGCTGCTCACATTCATAAAGTTCCTGCTTTTCAACAGGGGGTGCTACATCAAAGGTACACTGAGCGAGCAAATGCATTATGCATAGCAGAGAGCCACAGAGAGGCGATGTGGGAAATTTCCTGCCTAATAGAAGATGATGTAGCAAACAAGTTCGACACATATTCCAGCCCCTCTTTTGTGTGCACAATGCGAGCGTAAACGTGCGCCTTCCACAAGAGATTTGCTCACCATTTCGTGATCTTTCTGTGCAGTCACCTGCTGATCCTCCGACTGCAACCTGAGACGGACACACAAGCGTGTAAGTACGCACATGGATGAAAGAGGCAACGCATTCAAACTCTATGTGGCTTTCACAGAGCAGTAGACATTGTACCGTGGTGAAAGATAATTCAATTCAGCACGAACAACACTTTACAGCTCCCAAGGGGAAATTAAGCAAATCAGAGGAGGAAAAACTGTTTAACAGTGGCATTTGTCTTTTTTTTAAACTAATATTGATGATGTGTGTTAACAGTGTGTGTAAAATGTTTTGTTAAAAAGAGGATCTTTTTTGAAAAAAGTGTACTTCAGATCTTGAAGTACACTATTGAAGACTATAAATATGACATGAAAAAAAAAGTAAAAATACCAACCATGGGTTTTGTGGCTGAGCCCTAACGACCAGTTTCGTAAAGCTCAGACCTGCAGGTATCAGTTTTACCCGACCCCCATTTCTCTTTAGGAGCTTTAAACACCAAATTACTTTCTTCACTGACTAAACAAAACATTTCCACCAAAATAACACTTTTGTTTTTCAAAAACAGACTAGAGCTTTCTCTGTTTCTTACTGCTATTTACCTGTTAGTATAACCCTGCTGACAATTTTCTTTGATTCTTAAGAAATTGTTAAAATATACATATTTTTTGAGTCTCTAATGGCAGTCATTTCTCAATTTCTTGACATATCTACAGAGAAAAAAAAAATCTGTCGATAAAAACGAGAACATAATGTGCCAAAGTTAAAATCTCATCAAAACAAACAGAACGGAAAAGGTTGCATCCATGAATTTAAATTACCTGCTATGTACCAGCTGTACACATACAAAAAAAAGAAGAAATTATGCTGCCAGCCTCTCCACCTGTTTTAACAATCCCAAACTCTTCCTCTTTCTCTGACTGGCATCCACATACACAAAACAGACAGTACCTGTCAGCATGCTTTTCCATATCCTGCTCTTGTGTTCCCCACAGAGAGGAAACGGTGTTCTGGGTGTTTGGTGACAAGGGAGACAAAGGATTTCCTTCCATCAGCCACTGATCTCTTAAAGACTTCCTCTGGAATTTAAGCAAGAGGGTAAGAGGGAAAAAAAAAAAAAAAAGATTAGTGTTAATCAAGTTTTGCCTGACCTGAAGGACTATGCAGAGCAGGTCTGTGTGGTTCTGAAGATACAACCTTAGTCTGACACAGAAGAACGTTCCACTGTTGTGGAAAATATCTTGCTCTGTTCCAGCACCAAATAAATCCTCATTGATGATCCCACTGATATCCCACATCATGAAGACACTCCTTTTGGCCCACGCGAGTCAGTAAATAAGCACCTTTCAGGATGCCCTATTGCCATGGAGTGGGATTTAAGATATCCTCATACACCTGTTTCAACAAACCCAGTCATCTGGACAAAGTGCGCTGTGAGGATATGTTTTCTTGTTTCTCCAGTGCATTTAACATAAATCAGCTTGATTTCCTTTGTCAGACACAATACAACACAGGTGGAAGCCTCAACAATCGCCTGGATCAATGACTTCCTGACAAACAGACCACAGTCTGTGAGACTGAAGTGTTGTGTGGCTAACCAGGTGGTCAACACCACATGAGCACCACAAAGTTGTGTCCTGTCATCTGCAGAGCTACTCAGAGGAGCAGCGGAGCAAGAGGGGAGCAGACTGTGCTTTCAGTGTTTGGAGCAGTGCAATCTTCTCTGCCTGATCTATTGTCAAACGTGTTGGGGTGGTAGCATCAGAGCTAGTTACTTAAAAAGGTAAACAAACTGACTGTGGACTGCTTTTGAATCGCTAGAGATGATGAGATTTCTTCAGAAAACACAGAACATCATCAGCAATCCTCTTCATGACTGTAGAAGCCTCTTTGCTGTAATACTGACCACCACAAGAGGTTGTTCTTCATGCCCAGCCCATAGCCGTCATCATCTACAAATCTTCTTGAAAAAACTTAACTATGGTTTACAGCTTTTATTTATAATCTATTTTTTTTTTTTTTAACTGAACTGAAAACACTTCATATATTGTCCACTTCTCCAAGGTCTCTCAAAAATGTTAGCTGCAGCGTTAGCATCTTTGTTATGTATGTCACTATACATATTTTAGATCTTAAAGGATGTTACAAATAAAAATGCTGGTTGGTTAGCTGTTATTTACATGATTTTAATACATTTTAAACACCACATTAAGTCTATAGAAAACAAACTAGGCTACCAAGATTTCATTAAGATTATTAAATTAGCATCAACTGGCAGTTAGCTACCTAACTGTCATAACTTAGCCTTCAGGAAAATATTAAGCAAACACACATTTAAAAACAGTAAATTAATAAAACAAAGACATGACAAATAGTGTACCTTCAGCTAATATACCAGTCAAGGTAAATGTTGTCTTGTTATTCACCCACTTTTTCCTCATTCACAAACAAGTTAGCCACTTGCAACTGTCTGTTATGGTCCTGTTATTATCCGGTTGCTACGGGAAACAGAATGTTCAAATGAAAATAACTGCCTGTCACCGTATCCAAGCAACAGTGAAAATACTTTGTTTGTTAATCTTTGGACTTTTATTTTGAGACACTGTATAATTCAATTCAAATTTAATTCAAAAGTAATTTATTAATTCCAAAGGGAAATTAAATGTTGTTGTAACTCATATTATCCAAGGTTCTTTAAAACCCCTCAAGTGTCATGAGGACAGTGATGTCCCCATGGACTTTTTGACTTGCATGTAACTGTTTTTGGGGTTGACAGAGTTAAGTAGCTGTAGATAGATGCTAATGTGGGCAGGGACAATCTCCTGAAGCAGTCTGTATTACAGCGACACATTTGAAGCCTGACTGAAGATACTTTGTTGTAAAGCAGTCTCATAAAGCGGATGCTCATGGTTGTCTGTAACTTTGTTAATTTTATTAAGAATTCTTCACTGCACCATCAACTCCAGTGGTTCTACGATAGTCTCCAAACGGAACTGTTGTCCAGGTAAACATGAGGTTATTTGTATTCCTCACCTACCTCCACCTCTGTTTCACCATGATGGAAATAGTGTTTGACCTAGTTCTGTTTCTTCTGAAATCTACAATCACATCCTTTGTTTTGTTCAAATTTGAACACCATATGATATGATGATTGTCTCCACACCAGCCCACAAAGTGCTCCGCCAGATCTCTGCTGTACTCAGCTTCTTGTCCATCTCTGCTGCACCCAACATAAAATTAACATAAAATCATAAACTCAGCAGAACCACATCTACTGAGGTAAGATAATGACCGTGAACGTGTCAACCAGCTTATTTCTTATATTTAGCCAGTTAGGCTATTGATTGCTGCATGGTACAACTTAAATATGGTCTTTTGTTGTGAGAAAAATGATTTACGTTTTTGCCCTAGCTTCTCAATTGGATTTATGTCTTTACTTTGACTGAGCCATTCCAATTATGGATACTCCTAGCCTACTCTAGGTCATTCCATTGTAGTTTGGCCACTAATTATTATCTAACAATCATGTGAGGCGTTCATAGAACAGATGGACTCATGCAGAGGATACATTTCACACAGGCACAACATTAACTTATTATGTGGCTTCTCAAATCAGTTGATTGCATTGGATTTTATTTAGGTAAATTAGACTAGTAATTCATGCTAAGTGCACTAAACAGAAGATATAAATTTTTTAAAAACAAATAAGAGGAATGTATTATTTTCCTTTCATTTCATAGTTATGCACTACTTAAGGTTAGTCTGTCACATAAAATACCAATAAAATATATTCAAGCTTTTTAGTTGAACAGCAATAATATATATAAAGTTTAATATTTCTGTGAGACTGTAAACCTAAACCTTTAATGTACGATTCCCATCCACCAGAAAGGCCCAGATTTCCAACCTTTGGTAACCGTTAACCTGCAGCTACCTACTTATAGTAACTGAAGGCGGCACAATACCACCTCTGTCTCCTTGTGAAGAGCAGAACAAGTCTGGCTCTGTTCCTTTTCCCTGTACAGGGCGCTGCCTTCTCTACAGTTTCCTGCAGGCAAGGAGCTGCATGCAAGTTGATGCTTTCACGTATCGCTTATTTATATTTGCACTGAGGTCAGCTTCAATGCCAAAGCAAATGGATTCACTAAAGGCTGCGATGATAACACCTCCCGTAAAAGGGCACATATCTGGATTGAAATTCAAGGTCAATATTTAAAATCTGTAGCAATTTCTCTTCTTTTTTTTTTATCCAAAAATTGCTGTTCACTGTTGAAGCACGGTGCACAAACTCACAGCTAGACTGCAGGGTCGACGCTTTCCTACATGTTTCATACACGTACCTTCATGGACCACGAAAAAAAAACAAAAAAACGTGTCCTTCTACTGGACAAACTTTGCACAATTTGAGGAATGTGCCTAAGGGCGGCAAAAGACCGTGGAGTAGGAAGTGGAAACGGCAGTTTGGAAATTATGTGAAAACAATGGAGCAGCGCTGTGACTTGCAGAGTGTGTGTAAACAGTCACATAAAAATGATTTTGGCAGAGGAAGGGGCTGCCTCTAGGATTCCAGGGAACAGGCAGAACCAGGAAACGTGACAGGTTATACTTACAGGTCATCTATGCGAGTGTGTGGAGAGAGAATGTGTGAAGAAAGTTGACATACAAACAAGCTGGAGTAAATACACAGATGATGTTTGCTGAGCAAAATGAAGGCAGGATGTAAATGAGTGTGTGTGTGTGCATGCGTGTGTGTAAGGTTAGATCGTCATGCGTGTCAGACCTTGAGCTGTTGTTGTCTAAGCCGCTCATCCTCCTTTTCTCTTCTGACTTTGTCCTGCTCTTCCTGTAGCCGGCGCTTCTCCTGGACAAGAACAAGAGACACAGCAGAGAAAGAGACTTAAGGGTTGAGTATGCAGACAGCACAGGAAGAGTCAGAACCACAATGCTTTAATTGCCATTGTACCGAAGCACAACAAAATTCATTTCATTTCAGAAGTAGGATCACGTAAAGCGCAGGAACAAATCATCATAAACACAGTTAATCTAAAATAAAACATAAACTGAACCAAAAATAATTAATTAAAATAGATTACTAGAGAAGACTCAAAGCATTTAATTTGTTCTGTTGCACCTGGAATTGAAACAGATTTTGGTTGGGCTTTAAATTCCATTGGACCAACACATTCACTATTTTGATGTTGCACAATATTTTAAATAGTTAAGCGAGGAGCATATGAAAAAAAGAAAAGCTTTTTTCGGTGTATTTATGTTTGGCACACCTTAGCAGATGGATGGTAATCTTTTCATCAGAGGGGGACAAAAAAAAAATAATAATAATGTTCCAGCTCCTTTTAAGCAGGTTGGCTTCTGCTGCTACACAGCGTTTGTAAGAGCCAGCTGGAGATGGAGGTCTGGGCTTTCACCACATCATTCAAACACATGAATAGAGCTGCTCCAATAGCAGCCTGTTGCTGTGGACTCAAAATGTGTTTTCGTTTGTTTGTCTTTTACTGTTTTTCCCCCCCATTTTCCATCAAGCTGTTTTTCTATAATTTTAAGATGTTTGTCTAATGATTATATTGCTTTTCTAATGATGAGTCACCATGGCAATGGGGGACATTTATAAGCAATAACAAATCAATCAATCAATCAAATTTTATTTGTACAGCACATTTCAGGAACAAGACATTTCAAAGTACTGTACATGAGATTAGACTTCATTTTGAATTTTATGCATTTAATTTTTATTCTTTAATTATATTCTTCAGTTTCTTTAATAATTTGCAAAATCACATTTATTTGCCATCCGCTGACTGTTTCAGTCAAACCCGCTCGTCACGTTCACATTCAGTGAAATATTTAAAATGTCCAGATAGCAAAAAGAGAGCTGCTGAATCTCTCTATGCTGTGTGTTTTTTATGCATATGTACTCACAGCAATGGCCTCCAGTCGCTGTTTGTATTTCTCGGCCTCATCCATCCTGGCACCTGTCAGACACCAGGACACGATCAAAGTTTAGAGCTCTGTGGTTAACAAACACACAAACACTCAACTGGATCCATTCACTCCACAAGTTTTTATCACGGTAGGGGGTTTGGAAAGAGCAACCCCCCTCTGTACTTTCAAAAAAAAATAAACAAAAATCCACGGAATTCCTCTGAAATCCAACAGAGCATTTTCTTCTGTTGGTGTGTCAATTTTCCCAGCTTTTGTGCTGTAATTTTTTGTTTTTTTTGTTTTCATCTTTGTAAGTGTAAATGTTGGCTGTCATCTGAAGAGAAGAATCAAAGAGCATTTCTGCACAAGTCCCCAAACTCCTGCAGTCTCGTTCCTGCAACATCAGAGACTGAGTAGGCAAGCTGATGAGTGGGAGCAAGATCAGAGGCAGAGGCTCAGGTTCAGCCTTCACAGTTGGCAAAGTGTGTAATTTGGCAAGCATAAGGCAACATGTGCCCTTAACGACAGAGCTCCTCTGACCCACAGTCCCAAATAAAAACCGCAAGAACGTCCCCCTTCTGATCAATCTTCAAGTTTTGTCGTGACACGTTCTGTCTGAGAAAAGGAGCAGAGGAAATATTAGGTTTTCCCTGCAGCTAACACTAAATTGGAA
Organism: Poecilia formosa; assembly: GCF_000485575.1. Taxonomy (NCBI): domain Eukaryota; kingdom Metazoa; phylum Chordata; class Actinopteri; order Cyprinodontiformes; family Poeciliidae; genus Poecilia; species Poecilia formosa. The sequence goes on along the minus strand of NW_006799982.1, from coordinate 1,055,804 downwards.
AATATTTGAGTTCTACAAAACCCAAAGGTACACAAGAGAGCTTAAAGAAGAGTCATACATAGCAACCAGCTCCTCAGCACTCCATCATTCTTGTGCTCTCACAAACTACGACGACAACAACAACAAAAAAAACAGCTCAGACATCTCTGGTTTTATCAATTAAAAGGACAAAGAAAAACAAATCTTACGAAAGCCAGAAATTTTACCCAAACAGTTATTTGTCAAACCCAAACAGTTCTTTTTTCAGGGTTTGATAATTATACCACCTGGATTTTACAAAAAAAAAAAAAAAAAAAAAAAAAAAGTGGTATTGTGAATACTTGCCAGATGCACTGCACTCACTTCCATTCATCCCACTGTTATTTTCATTTTCAGTACAGTTCAGGTCAGGGTGTTTCCAACCACTTAATATTAACCTGCTTTGTCTCATCCAAAATTAATTGTGATGGGTCCTTGGGGTTGTGGTCCTCTCATTTTCAACCATCTGTCAATCAGAAACGGCTGAGACACGGCCAAAGCTCAAACCTGACATGAACTGGAAACTGCTGGATCATCAATATCACTTTCCACTCCTTCGTGCTTGACTAAAACTTGCAGGAAATAAAGTTTTAATTTACTGTGCCAACTATCAGTGTTAATGGCAACATAATGCTCTGGGGTTGGTTTGTTGCCATGGATAATAGTGTTTTGTACGTGAGGATGATTTTTTGTTTACTGAAGTTGAGCCAGGTGAAGATACAAACTTTGAGGAGTTCTGGGTAGAATGTATTCACACAAAAAAAAAGAAAAAAAGAAAGAATTTTTCATCTTCATCTTAAATATAAATTGTGTATTTTGTAAACTAGCTTTACTGCTGATGATTATTTCAATAATCAATTCATCACAATTAATTATTTCAGTCCAAGTTGATTATCTTAAAAAGTAAATAATTTTATTCAAGAGGAGGGAATCACATATTCAGCTAGGATGCTAGAGCCTTGATGATGGTTACAAAAAGAGTTTGGTAAAGGTTGTAACATTTACCCAAATATTATCGGTATGTATGGAAATATCTGAGCTGTGGGTTACAGACAATTCATAAAGTTGTGCAATTATTACTTGATAGTTTTTTTTCCCCCCCCCCCAAGTGCTTTACAGAGTGTGCTTTGTCATCATCCCACTCTGAAAAAAAGAGAAATTCAAATAAACCATTCACATCCCCAAAATACATCATTCATGGCCATGATGAGTGTATGCAAATTTCTGGCTGCAACTGTAGATCATCTAGTTATAAAAAAACAAAACAAAAAACAAAACAAAACAAAACAAAACAAAAACAATCCTGTGCTGTGTGTGCAGATGCTATGCTGCACACACTTATAAAGCTCACACACTCTACAAATGAGGTCTCTCCTTTCTTCCCAGAGGGGAGCTCTGCACAGCACAGGCTATTGTTGCTCCCTCAGAACGGAAGATCTTCCAGGGCCTTAGAGGGTGTTAGTCATCATAGACAGAAACCTCATCTTCTTGATGCCAGAGGGATTCCTCCTGGCGCCCTCCAGGTGTAAGCGGGTGGGTGGATGGGGGTGAGGGTGGGGGTCACAAAAGAGGTCCCTCATGAACGCTGGCAAACGCATCCTTGTGCTCGAAGAGAGACAGGAATAAAAGAAAAAGAGAGAGGGAGGAAAACAATGCAACTGTGGAAAAAAAAAAGTCTAACCTGCTTTTCATCATGCAACTCTAAAAAAAGATGCGCACAGACACAATTCAGAAACATCCCATCGATGCAGAGCAACAGAAGTAGAAAAAGACTACATTTTCCCGTGGAAGGCTTTTGAATGACTGAAGGTGCAGTGACAGCTTACAGTATAAGCCTCCGTAGGGAGTGGAGGCTTGTATCTCATCAGGGCTTGAGGAGAACGCCTAGAATAGCAGTCTGAGATAAACAAGCAAACACAAACCGAGGCTTTGATGAGGAGGTATTGAGCAGCTCCCTGCAGACACACACACTGACTTCAATAATTAAGCATGATACAGGAGCAGCGCAGAGATGGGAGGGCTGACAAAGTCAAAAAGTTAGGAGATGGTAAGAAGATGGAAAGAAAGAAAAAGACGGGAAGGAAATGAGGCGACGCGAGGTTGCGGCACCTGGTTAGCTGGTTCGGGCTTCAGCTCCGTTAACGTCGGCATGCAGGGAATGAGCTGTGACAGGAAGGTAAATGTAAACATGAAAGAAGGCATCAGGAGGTGTCAGAAGCTTCTGAGCACTGTGAACCAGAGTGGCTCACGACTCTCTCTCTCTCCAAGTCAAGTCTTTAATGACTCAAATAATGCTCTTTCATCAGATGCATGCATACTCGTCTGCCTATAACACAGATGTAGGTTATGAATTCAAATCATTCTAATGGACAATGCGTCTTTTAGAGCATCTTATTCCAAAAAAATAAAATAAAATAAAAAATCTGCTGTGAAAACAGCCCCACACAGCATAACCCCTCCACCCACCACACAACAAAAAACAACAGCAAACAGCAGCAATTTAAAATAATAATTAAAAGGAAAAAAACAAACAAAAAAAACAGGTTATATCTGCTTTTTTCACAGACGTGCCATGTTTGCTGCATAATGAAGCTGCAGTCAATGTATAATTTAACTTGTTAGACTGTCAGAAACCTTTTCCCTGAACCAGGGCAGTTCAGAGCTAGGATTTATCCTCCCTCGCCCCCACCCAAAGATTATGTTTCAGTAACACTTCTTAAATATAGTTTATTAAAGATCATTAAATTTTACACTTTTCCTATAAGAGATCTTAATGCTGTTTCACAAAGTAAAACATAGCCCTGATAATCCTCCCCTTCATCTCACTTTTACTACAAATGCAAGTGAATGTAGAAGTCTGCATCTGTGATCATTTAATATCTGCCACAGTTATACAGAGATTGGGATCTTGTTTATCCAAGTTATGGACCAAAGCTGTTAAAGTTTCATTGCTTATAGTTTTATTATAGAAAACCCATGTTTTTTTTATTTTTATTTTAGAGAAGGAGCCCTTTTTATTTTCCATTTCTTTTTTACACACTTGGCAGCAGTGTGGAGAAGAGAGCCAGACAACCCTCTCAGCGTCAGCAGATGTAATTTACATATCACAAACACAGCGCAGCAGCCAAACACACACAACAAACGGCCCAGGGGACGTTAAGGGTTCAGGGCATGTAAGTCCCGGGGCATAAAGGTTCAGGGTAACGTAATGGAGACGCGTCTAAAGATAAACCGATGAGTCAAATCAGGAAAACTGGAATCCAGAAGGTGGAATAGAAGATGTGAATAGAAGCAGGACAATATACTTACATGTTGTATAATTTGTGCAGTATTTAATGGACAGTGCTCACATTTTGAGAACAGTCAGAAGTTGTTTTTTTTTTTTTCTTCATTTGAATTCTTTGATCTGACCACAGATCTTCACACCTTAACTGTGAATGTTCACACGACTCCCACAATCATCACGAAGAATCAAGAAGGAAGAGCAGTTTACAAATTTGGTGTGGGACTGAACCTGCACCTCTGTTCAGTCAGATTAAAGCAAGCGTACCTCAACGAAATAACGATTCCAGACTCAGAATACAGAACACTATGGTAACAATTTAAAAAAAAAAAAAAATATATATATATATATATATATATATATTAGCAAACTTAATCGTCATGACAAAGTCGTCAGAAAAAAAAACACGAAAAGAATCAGAGATTAGTAGGAAAAACCCAGCAAGGATGATTCTCCTACAACACCTCATAAAAAAGAAGCTCAGATTATTTACATCAGACAAAGTTTAGCCTTTAAAATGTATCCACTCACAGGATGATGGGCTACGTCGCTAAGCAGCCCCCTGGCACTTGTTCATGCAATGAACTGAGGTAAAACCACAAAGAAATTAGGCAGTCTGCAGATGTAGTACAGAATCAACATGCCGCAGATTTGTGTCATTTATGAGCTTTTGAAATGCATGAGAGCATATTAGTGAAGTTGGAGGACACAGGCTTCCACTCCCTACTGAGCTCAGTGATGCGAGTGCATCGGTCGTCACCATGAAGCTTAAAATGCTGTAAATTAAGACAGGCCTCCAGTGAGCTGTTGGCTGCTTTCTTTGTAAAATGCGATGCACACAAGGAAGCAAATTACCATTGTCTGTATTGATCTAAAATGTTTTATGATGTGGGGACCACAGCTGACAGCAATTACAAAAGCTAAGCTGTTAAAAGCCTCTTGGTATGCCAGAAAAAAATGTCTCCACAATCCAATGTCTGTTTTTATGTGCTATATAAATTAAATTTATGCTGACATTTTACTAAGACCTGATTCTTGTCAGCTTTTTTCAGAAATATGCATTTTCAGCAAACTCAAGAGAGCGGAAATCTTTGGGGTAACTCCAAAGATTACATAGAGTTTTGTCATTTTGTCAAGTTGAGAGCCATTGCCATTCTCTGTCTGTCGATTAAAATTTTCAGGGGTTTTTGCTGAATCACAGTACAGATGGATAATTTAATGTCCAAGATCACATCATTTACATTGGTGTTCCTGCGGAACGGATGTCCTAATGTCACAATTGATTCATTTATATTTGGTTGTTCATCAAGAAATTGTTTATTTCCCCTAGCCGGAACCAGTTGTGGCCAAGAAAGAACTAGAATATCAGGGACTTAACCAGAGCTGGCATTAATGACTAGTTAACTACAGGTTGGCAGAAAACCCACATACAAAGGAAAGAAACTTAGTTCAGGTTTGACCAGGTTAACCATTTTAGCTTTTGAGCTAGTGCTAATTAAATGCAGTTGAGGTTCCTTAAACGCAGAAGCTGAAATGATGATTATACAAATTGCATTGCATTTAAAAGGTATTCATAACACCTTTTTCAATTTTTTAGTTTTATTTCAAAATAGATTAACTTCTACCTCTGCATATGATACTCCAGAATGACAAGACGTGATTTCTTACATTTGCGCAAATACCTTTAAAAGAGCAGAAAAAAAAAAAGAAAAAAAAAATCACATATATGCAACCTTTCCTCATTATTTCATTGATGCACCTTTGGCAGCAATTACACCATCAAATCTTCTTGAGTGTGATGCCACAAGCTTGGCACACCTGTTTTTGGGCATTTCCATCCGTTCTCAATCTCCAATGAAGCTGAATCAAATCAGTGGTTCACTACCAGGCCTCTGTGGAGCTGAATGACATGCTGATGAGGGAATTCAAGCATTCAATTCAGGTGTGTTGCTGATGGGCTGCATCTAAAAGTTGCAGGATAGGAGTCTCACTACAAGCTAATGCATTTTGATGATTCAATCAGCTGGATGTGACCTTGCATTTTACCAGCTTGATGTGGTTTAGGTCTATAGAAAAGAGGCACTTTTGAAACAAAGTTAAAAAAAAAATCTACTGGGATACTTAAAAAAGAAAATGGACATAAAATCTTAACCAAAAGGCAGCTGCTTTAAAATTATATTTGAACTTATTCAAATATATGTTGCATTATAAAGCAGTCGTTGTTAATGCAGGCAGACTTAAATCCTGTCTCCACAGACGTCCAGCTGCCTCTCAAGTCTCTGCAAACTTTTCAGCAGACCTTCCTCCCACCCAATTGCAAAAGAATGCGGTGTATATTTGCCAAGCAATGCGTGTGTGCATGTTTATATAACAATGTATATTTGCTTTGCGAGGTGTTAGGAGAGCTGCACACAAAGCACGAGTTTAGTGACATCAGCTCTGTGGAAACAGATGGCAGAGCAGAAGGAGGTCTGGAATGCAAACTAGAAGAATCGCCAAGTATTAACAGCTCCCATTTTGTGACACCCAAGAAGCACGTGATCGGACCAATGATCGAGAAAGGAATGTCTTCAAAATCAAAGTTTAGAGACATTTCTACAGTATCTGGTGGGATTGTCTTTGGACTGTATGACTTGGGTTACATGTTTTGGGTTTCCTTCCACAAGCTTCTCACAGTGGTTTGCTGGAGTTCTGGCCCGTTCGTCCTGACAGAACCAGTACAACTCAGTAAGGTTTGCAGGCCACTTCGCTTGTACATGCCTTTTCAAATCTGGCTACAAATTCTCTACAAAGTGAGATCAGGTCTTTATGAAGGCCACACCAAAACATTCACGTTCTTTGTCTGTAAACCACTTTATAGCCAGTTTGGCTGTATGCTTAGTGTCACTACTGGTTAACGTATTTAAATGTTGTTTCAAAAATTTCCACATAATGTTCTTTCCTCATGATGCCATGTATTTTATGAAGTCTATCATTTCTTCCTGCAGAAAAACAGCCCCACAACATGATACTGCCACTCCTGTGCATCACAGTTAGGATGTTAGAAGCATACTCGTTTTTCTCCAAATGTAACAGTAGTTATTATGGCCAAACATTTCCACCTTAGCTTCATCAGATTACAGGACACATCTCCAAAAATGAAGGTCTTTCTCCCTGTGTGCATTGGTAAACTGCGATCTGACTTTTTTAGGTTTATTTTGGTGTAATGGCTTCCATACATTTCAAGGTGAATGTTGATTTTGAACCAAAACACGTTCAACTCTGGGACTAACCTGTTTCCTTCGCGAGACACCTGATGGTTAGATATCCCCATACTGTCAACGTAATTATACTTCTGAATAATTATTCGAACAGATTAATGTGGCACCTTAAAGCATCTTGAAATTGCTCCCAAGGATGAACCAGACTTACTCTTCTTGTTTGACCCATTGTGTCAAACAAGAAAAGCAGTGCGATCCAGGTGTGGCCTTACAATACAACCGCAGGTGTGGCACCAATGTGTCAGTCAAAATGTCAGAGGTTTCCACTGGTATTACATCATCATCTGGTCTTTCATTCCTTGTTTAAAGAGACAGCAATCACTCTGTATTTATCCTTGTGTTTTTCAAGAAATCTCTGAAATATTCCCTTTCTCATTCTTGTGGCATTTAGCGGATAGAGATCATTTTTGTAATTTTAGCAAACTAAAACAAGAAAAGTTTGGTCTGATTGAACTTGAGACAATGAGGAAAACAATGTGCTTTTTTCATTCAGTGCATGCAAACTTCTGGTCCAACTGCACAACACGTGGGTCGGCTGGATTTTGCCATCTAAACAGGGTGAGCGGTGGCTTTTTAATCACAGTCGACACTCAAAGGGAAGGTCTTAATTGCTTTTGGGAAGTGAAAATTGCACAAAGTCTGAAACCAGACAAAATTGTTTTTTTCCAACAGAATGATGATGCACATCAAAGTTGGTTTTGAAACAGAGGCTAACAACAGGGAAAACCAAACAATTTACCAGGAAACCAATCAATTTAAAAGAGCTCTGCTATGTCTGAAATGAAGCTTGGTAAAATAGTAGTTTGCGAATGGACAAAAAAAAGAGGAGTGTGGTTTCTCTGCAACTTGCTTAGTGACATTTAGTGACCAAATATGATCGGGCTGTATGTACATGTTTGGCACTATACACATGACTTTAAGCTTGTATGGATGGCAGAAAATTCACACTAAATTTAAACGTGTGCGTCCGATTGTTAAAATTCACTGAAGTTGGATCATCATTCCACTCTGGAAACGTGTGCATAAACACATCATTGCAAGCCCAAAAAATAATATGAGATACCTGTTCATGATGAGTGCTTACTTATGAACTTTTGACTGTAACTGTATGCATTTAAATTTTGAGGATCTGCATACAGAAGGCAAAGAAAACTCTAAAAAAAAAAAAAAAAAAAAAAGAAAAAGCTCCACGCACAAAACAAATAAATGGTTCTGAATATAGTAGAGATGGTGTGGGGGCAGAGAGCGTCATTAAAAGGCCACCGTGTGACTTTCCCTATTGTACGATAATTATGCTGCTGCCTGCCCTGCTTTACAGAAAGCTGAGGTTTCTGCAGTGTTTTTCTGAGACGTTGCTGAATGGAGGTGGGAGATTACTGTAAAAGCAAAAATTGTGCAGGAGGTAAAAGCCAGGATGGCTTAGAGAATCAAAATTCCTTTTCTGGATCAGAATATCCATGATTTTGTTTTTAAAAAGTCTTATTACACAGCACATAGCGAATATTGCAGGGGTCCATTTAAGTACCTATAAGCTTGGGATAACAGAAGACTCACAAAAACAAAGCCTGTGCCATTTCGAGTGAAGATAAAAATTCAACACGAGTCGTTTCGAATTTCCTGTGAAACAGACAGAAACCAGGTCAAGGCCATTGGAAATTGAAAATATCCTCCCACCCGTGTGTTTAGGAACAGGAAGAGCACAAACAATGTTGAACAGACGACTACAGACGGAACATGCAGTCGCACGATCCCTGAACCCGAGCATCCTCCGCTGTCGGCGCCGGCCATCGCTCAGGACGAACCCGACTCAAACGGGCAGCAAGCCGTAAAGCAAATTCTACGATGAATTTGAACTTCAATTGCAGGGGGGAGAAATGAAAGAGGCAATCACTCTGTGGCTTGAGAGATGGACGGAGTGAATTGTTGTAAAAGTGCTTTTTCATCAGTTATTGATTTTTAGTTCCTTTACAGACTCTGCAGCAGGAATCACATTATTAGAGATGGATATCCTGTGTCTTGAGATAGAAATAAATCTGTCACACAGTGGAAGGCTGTGGGTCTGTGTGTGCCGTACACATGTGGGTGGTATGGGTGGAATTTGTGGAGCCTGGATGGCACTGCTGAAACAGCACAAGGTTCTTCTGATTGACAGTGCAGGTCAGCGGAACGAAAACACTACATTCCAGCTCTGCGCGCGTCTGTCTGCAAAGTTCTGGACAGCTACATGTCACAGCTAATGGACAAGAGCATTTTGGAGCATGCAAGGTCTAACTGCTGTCTGACATGTACACCTCTTGAATCTGTTCACGTTTTGGCCGCGTACATCCACAAACACGGTGCATTATTGTCAAGTGGGAGAAAATTGACTGATGGTTTGCTTTTTTTTTTATTCCAAATAAACAAAAATGTGAAAAAGTCTGCATTGCATTTATGTTCAGCCCCTCTGACTCAATACTTTTAACACCTTTGTGTTGCTATCGTATGTGCATGTCTCTCTTCGCACTGAATGTTTTTTTTTGTCTACTGATCTTTGCAAAATAGCTGAAGCTATGGCTGGGTTGGATGAAGACCATCTGGAAACAGCTATTTTTTTTTTTCTAGTTTTATCAAATATTCCCATTTTGATTTCAGCATGGCCTTTGACTGGGCCTTTCTAAAACATAAATATGCTTTGATCTGAACCTCTGACGGCTGCAGTTACAGCCATGCCAATGTAGTAAAGTTACACCAAAAAACACAATACAGAATTATACATCACACTAAGTCTTATGTCTAAAGAAATCAAGACATAAGTGTAATTTATAGAGTAATACATGATTTGTTTTGGTTTAGATTTCATTTATTTACACAGTCACATAAGACTGCATTCTAAAATAAGTGTGCACTATTTAGTTTACACTGTTTTGTGTCTGACTTGATTTAATCTTTTTGTTTTCTGAGTTACCCTCATGGTGCACTAAGATGTGAAAAAGGAGTTGATCAGGAGAGTCTGGGAAGGGGATTTGGTGATGTCAGTTTCAGATAGGTGTTTGTGCATTTTGTGGGCTGATGAGCTTTTACTTACGTTTCCCCTCCGTCTCATTTTAGAAGGTCGGCTTGTTTGACTTAGTGTTGTTTTTTTATCTGTACTTTGAGTATGGGCTTATTATCTTATCATCGTTTACTCTAGTGTGTTTTATTTGCTGGACAGTTGATTGACTCCTAATCAACTGTCCAGCAACCCCATCTCTGTAGGAGAAAAGAATCCCCACAGTATGATGCTGACGCCACAAAGTGGGGATACTTTCCTCAGGGTGATCGGCAGTGTTTTCACACACACGCACGCACGCACGCACGCACGCACGCACACAGTGTTTCCTCTTGGTAAACACATTCAATCTGGGTCTCATCTGACCGCAGCAACCTTCCCCACAGTGCAGGAAACTGCCAACACAACTTCTTATGGCTTCCAATCAGCAGTAACTTTCTTCTTTTCACTCTCCAATACAGGCCAAATTTGTGAAGTGCATGATTGATAGTTGCCTGGCAACAGATTGTCACAGCCAGGCTGTGAGAATCCTCCAGAGTTACGATGGCCCTCATGACTGCTTTCCAGATTAATCCTCTCCTTGCCCAACCTGTTAGTCCAGGTGAACGGACATATCTTGGTTGGTTTGCATTTGTGCCAAACTCCTCTTTGTTTGCTCAGCGAAACTGCGTAAGTATAACTTTTATAGAACTTAATCATTTTTAGCTCCTTGACAAATTTCTGACCTATCTGCTGTGTTCTTTTGTTCACTAATGCTCCCTAACAAACATCTGAGATCTGCGCTTAACGGACACATTTATACCGACATTAAATTCTGTACAAACTGACTCCAATTGCCTATTAAGTGATTTCTGAAGAGCTCTATTTTCACCAGATTTCATTTGGAGGAATTATAGTAAAGGGAGAAAATGATGTATGATGTACCTTGCTCTTCACAAAATGCATTGCTGTGTTACATTAAACCCCAATAAAGCACAGGAGTTTGTGGCTGTAGCGCGATGAAGTGTGAAAAGGCTGTGAGTGACAGCGAGGTCCATATAATGTGTACATCTCTGAACACACAGGAAGTTAATCTGCCTGTCACATAAATACCTGTGGGTTAACTTTTGAGATACATGCGGTAAGCCTGCTCAAATGATCACAAGGGAGAACGTAAGCTTCAGAGCTTCAAAGGCATGACTGCAAGGGAAAAATCAAACGAAATCTTCTAACAGGTCCCACTGTTCAGTGGTTAGGAAGTTTAATGCACTGACAATCTGACTAAACAGTGTTGAGAGAAGAGACGGTGATAAAAAAAAGTACAAAAAAAAAATAGCCCTCAAAGAAGCAAACTCCCTTTGCAATTATAAGAGAGATTGAGGGGGATCAACGGTGAACCATCAGGCTTCACACAAGCCTGATGGTTGTGTGACTGACACACACCGACATACAAAAAGACACACACATAAGACTAGTGTGTGTGCAGTGCAGAGTCTCTGTTGAGCAGGAGGTGGATAGATCTTCGCCTTTGCCTGCTGCTGCCCACTGCAGAAACAATTGTACACAAAACACACACCCACCGCTCTCCGTCTAAACTCTGCTGTGACTGCTCAGGAATGCAATGCGACAGATGTTTCCAGGTTTCACTGCTAAATCGGTAATGATTTCCTTTGGTCTCCCTCATACTTTTGCTCAGATTAATGCAGTCATAACAGAGAGAAGAAAAATCATATTTAGTTGCATGCGTTTCATTTGCACACAATCAGCTTGGTAAATGAACCAAGAAACTGCACAAATAAGCTGTGGCTACACCAAGCATGTGACAATTGACATTGGTGTCAAATGAAAACAAAACCAGTGACATGTAATCTTAGAAAATATAGGCTAGTCAACCCACATCTAATTGTAACTTCTTCCCATCAGAGTGTCTGTGCATAGTGAATAAAGCTTCCAGTGCTGTGTCAGCACAATGTCTTATTCTTTACTTGAATTGTTAAGCAGTATAATTCCAAGAGTCAATTTTCAAACTGAAGCAACTGATAAGAGTCTTGTCTTTGAACCATTTCCCTTCCTTCCACTTAAATCTGAATGAGTTTTCTAAAAAGGCATTGTTAGGGCTTTTTAAAGAACTAAAGAAACCTAACAGTACTTCCTTCTGAATCCCTATAAAACTGCTGCCAGCTACCATGCGATAAAAATTCTGATAATTTAAATGAAATCATCATTAAAACTTATTTTAGTACAGACTGCAAAAATAAAAATAAAAAAATTAACATAAAAACATACTACATCCAAATGTTTTGTTCACAATGTAAAATAAAGGAAGATTTGTTCTAATTTTTTATTATGCTCTCTGAGAAAACATTATGAAGTTTATCAAAATCAGTGGAATAATTGCAAATAAGATCAGAAGTTTGAGATTGTGGTCAACATCGTCCAAATGTTGATTCAGCAATCCATTTCCTAAACAAACTAGGGGATTTAAATAATTCATGCAGACTAAAGATAGCTAACTATTGGTAAATTGGTTCAAGCTTCTTCCTGTATTCTCACCATGTTAGACATGGTTACCAGACATTTTTTATTCAAAACTAAACTAGAAACACAAGAAACGTCTCTAATAACTCCTATTTAGTGAGCCTTGCGACAAGGTCAAGCAAGTTTGTTTACTTCTTATGCCTCCTGCCAAAAATACAGGTGGCTGAAGTAAATCTAATTAGCGAAGACGGCTACACGAAAGCTCTTTGAGTGGCACAGTTTTTGGTGGGGTTTTCTGATAAGTAATCTAGGCCAAAATCACCATCTGCCAGCTGCATCTGCACATTTGAAAGAACAGATCTGGAAGGACGTAGGACCATGATAATTATGACCAAGGTAACAACTATAAATGATCCACCAGTTCCATCAACAGAAAGAGCTACAGAGATTAGCAGGAATATCCAGAAAAAGAAGTCTAAAATATTATACTTTTTTTTTCTTCCTGGGAAAGCTAAAGAAAAACAACACGAGCCCCTATTCTGAACAGGAGTCCACATCGTTTCCACCAAAAACCAGAGCATGCGGCAAAGCATAGCTCCCTGAAAATGGAGCAAAACTTCCCAGTTTTGCTCCATTTCCAAAAATACTGTTACAGAAGAAACTTCCCTGAGATCAGGGCTGAGATCAGGTTCATCCTGGTGCGCTTCAGTGGAACTCATCCAATCCGTTTTAATGGCAAAGACTGATAAGGATCAAGCAATGTACCACAGCACTCACATCCAGCCGCTCACACAGATCTTCCATCACTTCAACCCACAAAACCAAATTACCCTTTTATAAGTCAACAATTACAACTCTGAGCGCACCTCACTAGTCGGCTCATAATATGTCAACCTTGTAACCACAGAAAAAAAACTGCACAGAGATGAGGACTTTTAATTCTCATTTGAAATTGCTGGGTGAAAGGAGCATAATGAAGTTGTGTTTTTCATTAAAAAGTAACATTTAAAGCTTGTAAGCATCATAATACTGTCCCAACTTAGAAAATTTGCAGTGGCAGCATTTTGTTGTGAAGTGTTTCGGTCCAGGAGGAGCGGTGCACCTCTTAAAACGGATGGCATCATGTGGAAAGAACCTAATGTGAAAATAATGACACAACATCTCAGTATATTAGTCATGAAAAATGACCTTCAGAAGATTACCGTCACACAGTCCTGATCTCAGTCCAGTAGAACATTTGTTGGCACAGCTGAAAATGTGTATGTGAGCAAGGCTGCCAACAAACCTGCCTAAGTTACAGCAGTTTTGTTGGGACAAATGGACCAAAACTCCATAAACCTATTGTGGGAAGTTTGTGACAAGACATCTCACCCAAGTTTTTCATTTTAGAAGGCAATTCTACCAAATACAACGTAAACCTCTGAACTCAAAGAGACTCTGAAAAGCTCTCTCTTGATGATCTGACTTAAACCACTTAGAAATAATTTGGGTAAATGAGAGAAAATGTCATGGTTTAGGTCATCCAGTGTATCTAAATATTTGGTTTTAACTGGATGATAAATCTCCAATGGCTTAAACTGAGCTTTACAACAAACATATAATTTAGTCTGAAATAATTCACAAGCTGAGACAGAACTCTCCATTGCCCCAATTTAAAAAAGAAATAAATAAAAAAGTAGTCAGTTTGGGCTGGATTTAAGTTCAGTGCAAAACCATTTGTTCTCAACTCCTCTGAGTGATGACCTTGTTCAGAGCAGGAGACAGCGGTTTATCAACTGCCCCCTTTCCCGCCTCCCTTTGCAGTAAGACAGTTAATCAGTGTTCCTTTACTGTTTTGGAACACACAAACTCTGTCTCTCAACAGCTTTATCTTAGAGACCCTGTGCAAAGGCAGCTGAGGGACATATTAGAATACATGGTAAGAGGGAAAGCAGCATTTTAATCTTGATGTGGAATGAACTGTGTTTATGTTTAACTCTGCAGATGGGTGATTATAACTGAAGATAAAGTTTCCTCGAGGCACCAACAGAACAGTAGTGAACTATATCAATCAAAGCTCTTTATCCTGAACATCGCAGAAGATAGTGTGCGGATGACTCAGCTCTAAGAAGAACCGAACAACAGACGGATGAATCCCGCACACACACACACAAGGAGGAGAAATGGAAAATCCTGCAGGCAACCAGAAAGGTTCAAATGTGCAACAGAACAAGACGCTGAAGAAGTGATGAGAATAGGGGGAAATCAGGTTGCGAGGCACCTGTTCTGACAAGTCCTAACAAGCAACTGAGGCTGTGAATTCTCAAATATGTTCTTCATCAGGTTCCCCCTGACACGTTGTGCTGTGCCTGTTTCCAGCCTGTCAGTGTCTTAAGTGTAGTCTTACTCAAGACCTGGGGCTTTTTCCAGAGCCAGAGTGCAATACCTGTGCTTTTGCACACTGATGATTAAGCATAGAATGTTCATAATTATGAAGTTAAACCAAAGTTTTAGGCATTTTTAGCAAGGACAACAAGAAAGTCAACCAAGAAGTGGAAATGTGCTGGGTGTGCGGGACAACCAGTGGGCAGAAATTAAGCTTGAAAGACACACCAACTTCCTACAAAAAAATATGAGTATCTAAAAACTGTGCAGCATGACTGTCACTTCTGCCAAACTTTGTTCAGCCATGATAAAGGCTGGACAGTAGTTACGGTACTAACATTACACCATGAAAATCCCATGGCAGCTCATTCCTGTTGTTATGCAACATCTGAATAAATTCACAAAAGTGGACAAGGTCATTGTAAGAAAACTACATCTTAATTGTATTTTTATGCACAACAAATTGAACGATCATGAAAACACCAAGTAAGATTCATAGTGAAGCTGGTGCAGTTGCAGTAGCATAAACAAGGTTTGTCTTGTCTGCTTTTGGCTTTTTGAGAAAAGAAAAAGTCTTTCAACTGTTGGTTTTGAGCAACTTGAGAATCTTTAGTGACAAATCCGCAGAGTATCTGAACATTTTTTATCCGGAGACAGATGGTTGCAATTTATCTGTTCAAGCTTTGCTGTGGTTTAATCGCTCACCAAGCAATTTTACAAAGGCCAAACTACAGGAATGAGAAGCATGTTTTGACAGGTGGTTGTCCTAAAGAGAAACAGAATAACATTAGGCAAACGCGCTGAAATGAAAACCATCTTGTTTGGTGGGAATACTAATGCAGATTTGCTTCAGGCTATTTACTCACAAGCTAAACATAGAAGAGAAATGAAGCATTACCTAAACCAGTGTGAACACGGCCCGCTCAAACTCATCTAAGATTTAAGCTTTTTATTTATTTTTTATTTTATGAGGATTTTTTCCCCCTCCAACACAAATGCAGACACTGCTGTAGTTTTCGGACTTTAAACGGAAATATATATGGCATGTTTTGGCGTGCTCCAGTCCTTTGTCTCTGTGCGCAGGATTAATGCGTCTGTGTTTGCATTTCAAACAGGTTTGGAAAGGAATGCACGACCGGTGTAATCCAGTCTCAGTTCATTTTGCCTATTGTCAAAGGGTCAAAAGACTGTGAGGCTGCTGGGCCTCAGAGACCTGGCCACAACGACACACATTTTTCCAGATAACAAACTGCAGGTTGAATCTAATCTGATTCATTAGGATGAAACAAAACAACATTACAGAAAACAACTTTCAACACTGATTTCATAGAGTGCTACTTAAGCTCCAATTCCCTGTATCTAAAAAAAACAAAACAACAACTTCAAAGTAAAATTACTAGTTGAGTAACCAGCTCTCAAGTTGATTCACCTTCCCATAATTTCATAAGTGAAACAAACAAATTTCCTTCTAACTATTGAGTTTGAAGAGCAAAAGTACTTTAAACTTCAATAGCTTAAAGTACACTTTGACCTCTCTTACAAGACAAGAAAGACAACTGCAAGTCACTAAAGACTGAGGTTGTTGATGTGATTAAATAGCAGAAATAAGGTGAGAAACTGATGCTACTTGGTGGCACATGCATATTGATGTTTGTACCAGAAAATCTAAATCTTTTAAACGTAATCTAACTTGGTGTTTCTGGCACAGTCCAAAAATGGCTATTCTTTGGTGAAAAACAACTTCTCTATGTTCATCACTAGATCACCATTTCTCATGGCACAAGTTGTCGTCAACGTCTCAGTGTTTCTCCTCTAAGCTAAAGTTTACATCATAAAGCTTTAACCAGTTGGTGACAACGTGTGAAAGTGCCTGGAGAAGTTATTCTAAGCCGTTATTATGAGTCCCGGATACAGAGAGGTTATGTAAAGCCTCTCACCTGTAATAAAAACATGTCATATCTCTGTGAGAAAAGTAAATAAATCGTCAGCATGGCAAAAGCTTGCAAGCTAGTGACTGCGTAGACCGACTGTTTCAGTCCGCTTCATAAGTTGATTTTTTTGGATCAGGTGAGTCTACTGGGATGACTTTCAAACAACTATGACACCTGGAAAGCATGATTTCTGTTTCACAACTACCAGTGATGCAAAATTCAAAGGTTTTTGGACTGAGCAGTAGATTGGTCACGTTGGTGACCTGATGTAACTCTATTTGGAAACCGATTTTGGGGTGAACAAAACAGCACCAACCATAACAACAGTTGCTTCAGATTCTAGATCCTTAATAACCACCATCAGAGTTATATAGCTGCTAAGATCAGCTCAAACAGATGGTGCGAATAGCCGCTAAGATTCACAACTCCGAGGAGGCATTTGCTTTATCTACAAACTCAAGGTGAGATCACATATTGTGGAATAGGTAAGGGGACTTTAAAGAAGCTCTCTCAACAAATACTAAACTAACAATTTAAGCTTGACAGCTTATAACAGACTTTTTTTTTATTTTGAAGAAAAGAAGTAGTTGGTCTGCTGTTGTGCCAGAGTCGACTAATAAAGACTTATCTTCTACAGAAAAGCATCACATTTTGGACTGCAGGTGCCTTCTGAATTTTATCTTTAATGTTTAAATGGACAAAATGATTTACGATGTGAATAAATCCAGCACTGGTGGAGCTAGACTTGCAGAGCTCCAGCAAAGCAGGGAGAATGACTCATTTGTTTAACTGTATGCCCAGGTAGAACAATGTCTGACAGCTGCAAGAGAAATGAAATCAAATGAATTCCACCTCCTCTGATGTAAAATGTCCATATTGCACATGGAAAACACATTTCTAGCAGTTTGCAGAACAGAAGCTCAGCCACCAAAGAAGCTGACTCATTTCAGCGTGGGACTTAGATCTTCCTTTGGCACTCTGCACAATTCAGCAGCAGGTGAGCTTCCTCTAAATTAGTTGTAAACTGGCAGAGATATAAAGACATGATTTACCACATAATTGACCACATAAACCACATCACAGATTAGTTCCAGCTTTGGAAGGATGTGCAACAATAGACAGCTTCCTGGCACCACTTGGTGCTTGCTATATATTAGTTTCTCTCATCACCAGGACACCAACCCTGCCAAAAAATATATATCAAATCCTGCATTAACTGGCATTTTGCTGTCTTTCAGTTAATCCATAGCATGAAATGAAGAAATTAAATAAAAAAACAAAAAAACAAATCCTGAACTTGGTCAGCTAATGTTGACTGAAGAGAGAGGTGGATCTTAATTAGTGGCTGCTAAAGCGATAATCAGTCCTGCTTGGCAGTAATCTCTTCCCTCTTCCTTTTGCACTGAACTCGCAATTACATTTAATATAAAAGCAGCATATCATCTGCCACTTTGCATCCTGACAGATTTACATTATTTTTATTGTTGATAACTGAAAACATTTGCCAACCTGAAAATTAATGCAAAGGCCTTTCTGAACAGTCTATAAAATTTATAAGATGTACAGTTAAGCCAAAACTGATTTCATTGTTCTCATTAAATGAAGAGATTTGTTTTTGAATGGAAAAGACACATCCATTTTCCAAAAGATACAAGGATGATGCACAAAGGGCATCATTAAGGGGCAAAAGAAAATATACATTTTATTTACCTTTGAGTTGCATTTTTCAAAATTTGTATACCCCTTTTCATTGTAGGGGTCTTCAAGATCTGCTGCCCTGGCGATTCATGCTCCAACACAGCTGAATCAAATGATTGAATTACCTATTCAGCATGTTTGGCAAACACCTACACGTCAGTGTAGAACATCGTGTATTGTTTAATAATACTTGCTGCTGTGGATTCTCAAACTTGAAGGTATTCATATGTGGTCTTGTAGTGGAGTTGTGAACCGCCACAATGCACAGCCGCCATTCTTCGCTGAGCGCAGTTTTTTGATGGAAAAAAATGTTAAGCACTTTGAACAAATGTTTGACCAGATTAGAATGAAAAAGTCCTCAAGGCAAGGTTACACCTGAGTTTTGCCTCAATTCCATCTTCAACAATATTCCAGTGTGACATTTTCTTTGCGATATATAGGCTCTAGAAAGTAGTGTCAACAATAACAACCAGAAACCTGAAGATTCAGAACAAAACGTCCACGTAAGACCCACTGTTTCCCAGCAGCACTGTTGAAAGCCCATCAGCTCTTCTCTTTCCCACAGTACATTTGGGTCACATGACTTCTCTTTAAATGTCTTATGAACCATCCTACATCATTACATTTAAGTAAACAACAACAACATTTATTTGACCTGCTATGGTAATTTTGTTGTTTGCTCTGCTCTGAGAAGCACTACATCTTTGTTTGCTACTTCTTTTGCCAATTCACATTGGCCAACACAAATGTTGTCAATAATTATCAGGTTTTCTATCGTTGGATACCATTTAAGTCCAGCTGTGGAAATACTAGCAATGAGCAATATAATTCTTACAACATCTTACTAAAGAACGCTGTAAAATTCCCCCACCTCCTAAAACAGAAATGAACAGCAAGAGTAAAATGAAAGAGAACTGCACTAAGGTTCAACATTTGAGTGACGAGGCATGACAGGTATCTCAGACATGCTTGGACAGATAAGATGACATCATGCAGAAATGTGCTGCAAGTCAAGTGAGCTCTGTGGGAAGCAATTTAGTCTATATTAGCACAGCAGACACAGGTTTAAGAGTGACACCTATACTTTTAAACTGAATGAGTGGGTGTATCCAACATTTTAACAACAGGTTTTAGTTTCTCTTTTATCGTAGTGAAAATTTATAGTCTGAAAAAATGCTTAGGATCCTGACAGTCACTAACTTTGGGCAAACAAGAATCCTACAACAAAAATGCAAAAATGCTGCTATTCAGAGTCTTTCTTCAAAACCACATGCAATTAAAATGATTTTTACAACAGAACCAATAGCAATTTAACGAAGCTCAGCTCATTTTGGTAGCTTCTCCCGTTTGCTTTAACAAAATCACATGCAGAAAATGAAGGAGTATTGACTGAAGCCTTTCAGTCAATACTCACTTTGTAGACCTTCCTAATAAAGTATAAAGATATAAACTTGTTTTGATTTACATTCCCAGCTCCATACCTAGTCTGCTAGGTCTTAAAAATGTCATGGGACTGTGCCCCCTATGCTTGTTTTCTTGCTTCTTTTTAATATGCGGAAAATTAAATTAAAGTCCAATTAACAAAGTGTGTACCGTTTTGTGTATGGCCTCTCTGTTTTTGTTCCATTATTCTATGTATGCTCTGTCACCTGAGGCCACATTTCTGCTTGCCCGTAACAGCAACCCTGAAGGGAAGTTTGTTTGTTCGCTGTGCACCTTAAGACAAAGAACAGCATGTATTTGAAAAGAAAAAACTCTTTACTCCCAAAAAACAAACAAACCTCCTCCCCCCACGACCATTTCGTAATTTAAAACAAGCTAGTAACACACATAAGTTTGCTTCTGCTTATAACCACAGTGCAGAGGGACATCTATAAATGGTAACACGTCTTATGGTGAAACTGTACATGATTGAGACGTATGCCGGAGGTGATGGGACAGTAAGGAATTTTCCTCTTGCTTAAAATTCAGCCTTGATCATGTTGGCCAGCAAAGAGGTGGAGGATTTAATCACTGTCAGCCACTCTTTTGTCTCCCTTCCTTTATCTTTCAGGTTTTTTTAAAATCTATGTGAGCCTTGTCAGACTCTCATTCTCCTCCTGTTCTTTTCAATGCCATTTGAAAAGATAAGACACTTGCTGATTGGTGGTGCTGACAAACACAGTTTCATCTTGCCCTTTTATCTGCCTTTAATAACTATCCCACCCAGTGCACTGCACCCCCCACTGTGCCCTTTTTTTGTGCATTAGAGAAGATTTTCCAGAGACAGATCAAAAACTAGACTTTGCAAATGTTGGCCTCATTGATTGGCTAAACGGTCAATATTTTTAAAAGAACAGTGGCAGACATCTTGAGTGTTATGCAGTGTTTGATTTGTGCTCAGAGTGTTAAAATTTCCAATTCATAAAAAAACACGTCAGGGTTGAAAATCCGAGGTTAAACACTAAGCACAAGATCAAAGATCAATATGACTTACTCATACATAAAAAATATTCATAGTTGAACTTATAAACTGTTAGGATCTGAATTCTGTGTCAGATTTCTGATATCTAGGAGCAGAGGATACCGTACCATGTTTATGAGAGAAGATTCAATCAGGTTTTACTACTGTTTAAAAAAAAAAAAAACGAAATTCTTTTCATTTCACATTGAAAGAATTGGTTAACACAGCTATTAAACATGTTCCATGAATCCATGATAGACAGAGCTGGAAACTCAAAAGTATAAAACTGAGTCTTTGCAACAAAAAAATATTCAACCTTCCCGTCACAGGTTGACCACCAGCACGACTCGATATGCAAGTGTATACAGTCTCCTTTTAAGTAGCTTCTTACACATCTCTGCTTCTTCCGACTTAATTTTAAACGTCTGTCTGATGCTGAAGGTATGCATTCTTCAGTCTTCTTCACTCACTAACAGCGTTCACACTGAAGAGTGTTCATTACCTCTGTCTGTTAGCATTCAGATATGGGAGGAATTTCCTGATTGTGAAAAGAATACCAGCCCCTGGTCAAGCTAAAAATCAACAGATTCCCCGTCACCAGTGCATTAATCAGTGCAACTCTAAGCAAAGTAACCAAAATCTCACAGGTTTTCCGACTTTCAACTGGAACTAGATTAAGTCTGGCGTGATGTCATTTTGTGATGAGAGCTCCAGGCTAATCAGAAGACCCTATTAAAATAATGTTAGGTGTCTTAAGAAAACATAATGAACAGGAAGGTAAGGCAAAAGGGTGAAAATATTTCTTTTGAACATGCTATAGAGAAGTGCTGACCAGTACCACCAGCCTGCTTTGGTCCTTTGATATTTGTCCTTTCTTCGTATCCTTTCACTATAGCTTCTTAACAAGATTTTTTTTTTCTTTGACAATGGAGAAGTGCACTTGTAAACAAACCTTCAAGAGACTAACTACCATCTGAGAGCCAAATTAAGCCGGCAGGTGAGTAACACCTCCTGGCTGGGGGCTTTAAGTACCTCAGTTCTTCAGTTTGACAGAAAGAGGAGCCACCTCAGCAGCCCCTGCTGGTATCTCTTGCCTGTGAAGATCAGTATGCACAGCTGCATGCTAAGCAGCTCTGGCTGCATAAAGTCAAACAGATCTGGTACGGCTGTGTCTAAAAGTAAAGAGGCAGCTTTGTATTTTTTACAGGATTTTGTTGGAAAAAAAAAAGTTATGTGGTTAAACTGACTGGCCTTACTTGACATCTAAATTTGAATGGAATGGATTTATTCTGGGGGGTGTTGCAAGATGCAGCTGCAGCTGTGGCTCTCCAGCCAATAACAACAGAGCAAATATGTCAAAGTATTGCTTAATACAATCTAAACTCCATGCAGATTTTGACTTGATAGAAAACTGATTTAAACCAGAATCCTTAGAGACAGGTATATATTGTGATAAGTAATTGTAAATATAAAGTAAATATGCCATCCAGCAGAAGTGCTGTTTAAGTCTTCTAATTGTTAGTTTAGGTGCTGTGCGAAACTAACAATTGATACAGTTTGCCAACTACTGAACAACGTGCCAACGTGGTCAGTTTCTCTGTTTTCCTTTGTTTTATAAAGGTAATTTACAAGTTTATGGTAACATCTTGCCCCTCAAAAATTAGCTTTCACACACATCTGCCTTTGATAACATCAAATAAGGCATAAATCATCTGATCAGTAATAAAAGCAATATATATATATTTTTTTTCTTTTCAATTTCACATTACTCTTGAGTACTCACAAATCCCACAATTATAGAGGTATAGCACATTTTATGTGAGGCAAATAAGCATGGAAACAAATCCGATTGAAAAATCTAAGCAGGAACATACACAGAAAACAATCAATGTCACTTTAATTATTCACAGCATTTATCATCATGGGTAAGAGGCCAGTGAGAGTCAAACACTTTCTCACACACAAGGATGAATCAATCACGTCATAAGCTATCAAAAGTTGCATGTCCTCCATACAGTTTACTAATGCCAGCTGAACTGCTCGCGCCTCTTGTGATGTCATGAGCCCAAATACACACGCAGCAGAATTTGCCGTTCTTAACCCATTTTAAAACTTTGTGCAGGCTAATGTTAAATCCCACAATCGATATCCATACTTCACGACCCACATG
Organism: Poecilia formosa; assembly: GCF_000485575.1. Taxonomy (NCBI): domain Eukaryota; kingdom Metazoa; phylum Chordata; class Actinopteri; order Cyprinodontiformes; family Poeciliidae; genus Poecilia; species Poecilia formosa. The sequence continues at coordinate 1,033,152 of NW_006799982.1, read as the reverse complement.
CTGATGTTTTCTTGACAGGGCACTTTTACTTTTAATAATGACAGAACATACAATAGTGAATGGTATCTTTAACTGAGGTCAGACAAGTCAACAGCTGCTGGGGCGGTGCAGACCTGGCTCTGCTCACTTCCACCATCTGGCCCAGACTCAAAAGGTGTCAGTCGAGCACGTACGCCGAACTTACCAAGACAAATATTCATGCTAAAATGTTTCCAAAGCCGAGCCAAAGTGCACTCACCTGTTGAAAGCTTTGCGTCTTGGGAAAAAAATACACCAAGTTTTAAAATAATAATAGTAATAATAAAAATATGAAAAAAACGCCAATCGTTAAAAAGTAAAGGGGATAATTATCCTGCGTCCCGCTCCAAAAGGAAGAGCAAAAACACGAGTCAAAACACCTGAGAAGGCTCGGCTTTCTTCGCTCCGCTGCGCAGCCACGCGTTCGTCACATTGACAACAGCGGGACGAGGCGACGTCAGAGGTTCAAACTTTAAAGTCCTCCGAAGTTAGCCTGAGGCGGGGAGCCACAGCCTGAGTGGAAAAGGTAATAATGCCCTCGGTCCTGCAGCGTCTTTATAGTCCGTGTGTGAGGAGGAACGAGGTCGGTGTGAGCTGCACAGTTACCTGACTCCTCTTATTACAGGGAGGCCAGCCCTCCTCACACTGCAGCCTCATGTTTCCTGTTATTTTCCCTCTTATTTTCCCTCTGAATGGCAGCGGAGTAGACAGACTCACACGGACTGGGCTTCCCTCTAGGAACAGGTTGAGATGCATCACCTAACACGAATTTTCATCCTGAGACTTACAGCCTTTTTACACAGCAGTTTAAATTAACGTGGTATTTACGCTCACCCTGCATCTCTCACTTGGTGTAAAAACAGTTTAGTTTATTATTACATTAGCGAAGTAAGACCATAACAATTATGACCCTAGAAGTACTGAATTTACTGAATTTATATTTAAAGACAAACGTGCATCTTCACATTTTTAGCTGGAGCGTAAGCAGATTAAAGCGGACAGAGAAAAACCGGTGCACGTCATATTCAGAATGTCAGAATATTTTAAGGGTGTCTTAATGACACCCTTAAAATATTCACTGGTCTGTGTAAAACATCAGTAAGGAAGCTGAAAATGCAGCACATCCAAAATGCAGCTGCAAGAGTCCTGGCCAACACTGACACAAATGGACATCACACCACTTTATAAATCATTGGTCTAGCACTGCTTAAGGCCCAAAGAAGATTTCTTACCTAGGACCTAACTCAGTGTTTCCATGACCAGAAGTAAACAAGCTGAGGCAAGTTTCTGTAGGCTCTTCAGCTTTGGAGCACTTACCTGAAAGCCAGAGATGTTGCAGAAACTGTTGGCTCCTTTAAATCAGGACTGAGAATATAGTTTTGTACTATTGCTTTTAATACAATAGTACAAAACTAAACGTCTGCCGGAGATGTGCTTTTACGCCTGGAAATGCAAGACGGGGAGTGTGATGGAGTTTGAGATTGAAGATTACATTTGGATTTAAATAAAAAAAATTAAACATCAATTTCCAATCAGGCTTTTTAACCAGTCTCTTAAATCTACCTTTTAACTTTAGTTTCTTTTATGCAGTTATTTAGGTGTTTGACATATTTACATCTCTTAAACACTTAAAAAGGGTTTTCTCTCTGCTTTGATGTTTCGTGAAGCACTTTGGATTGCCTTATGAATATAGATACAAACATTATAAAAAAGGGAAAAAAATGTTACAACATACAATATAATAACTACAAACACTTTTAACATAAATTTAAAAATGATGCCACCATTTCAGAGTTGCCGACAGATTCTCCCTCTCGAGTTATTGAGCTGTGCAGCTCCTCCAGAGTTACCAATGCCACCTTGGCTGCTCCTCTGATTAATGCTCTGCTTGCTCTGTCTGTCAGTTTCGGTGAACTCTTTTTACTAATTAGCTGACTTCTGTTCCCTAATTGTTGCAGGTGTCTGTTACATTAAATCCCAATAAAATGCAATAAAGTTTGTGAGTACAGCAAGAGATAAAGATAAATGGATATGAACATTTTGCAACGCATAGTAAGTTTGTCTTCCATTTGTTTCACGTGGATTGAATAATAGTGGCGCTGAAAACAGTGCAACAACTGCCAGAGACAGTAAAGTGAAAGAGCATGCAGTAGTAGGATGATTAGGTGCCGGTCTGTAATAAAACTTTAGATTGTTGTTATGATGATGTGTGCTATCAATGCATGTTTGGGTTATTATTTTATAAGATGAGATTAAGCAACAGACTTTGAATAACCCTCCAAGGAAACACTGCCGTATAAGTGATTTTACTTTTATGACTTCGTGAAACAATGCATCTGTTTAATATACGTATTTAGAAAACTCTTAAACTCTTAATTGTATGAGAGATTTTGCAGCATGTCAAATATGAAAAGCTAAATTCTTCTGTTTATTATATATATATGTATATATATATTTTTTTTTTGTTGTTTTGGCTGCAGGCAGAAAGACAGAGATTCAGGAAAAGTAGTGGACAGCTTTGTCTGGGCCTCTGCTCCAATTTTGCTTTGTCGGAGGTAATTCAGAGTGGGAAAACGTCTGCCGGAGATGTGCTTTTACGCCTGGAAATGCAAGACGGGGAGTGTGATGGAACGTCAGTTGATAATGACCAAGAGTCGAGTCGGGTCATGATGCAACAGGTTTGTTGTGGAAAAGCTGGCGCTCTCGGTGTGCTGTTTTCTTTACAGCGCAGTGAGCATAGCAGTTTACTGATGACTGTTATTCTGCTGATAAATACTATGTGTCTGAACAAGCACCATGCAGGTCAAAAGAAAAGCACAAGCAGCAGAATTCCCCTTCACGTTGACTCACAGTTGGAGAAGAAAGGCTGACGTACGCCTACTCACACAATGTTTTGCTAACTGAGAGCCATTTTAGGTACAGCCCTTCCCTTAAATACTCTGGAGATAGTTCAGAGGTGATTGCAGATATTTCACCTCTATTGGTTAGAGACATGTATATTTTTATATTTTATAAAAAACTGTAGAAAAAGTTAGAACACAATTTTATTATTCAAATTTCTATTTGATATAAACGTAATTGTTTGACACATCAGAACATGTGGAAAAATCCCAGGAAAGTCTTGTCACGTTCAATACCTTGAAAAAAATATCTATTTCCCTTAACTTGTGACGGTAATTGGTTGGGCTGAATTTTGCTTAGAGGTAACATCTTTTAGATTTATTTGCAAGAAATGTACTTTTCTTAACATTAGTGTAGAAACCCACGGTAACTTGTATGAATTCAAGTTCCAGACCGTTCAGTTCCCTCTTATATACAAGCAAAGTTTCTTCATCCCAAACGGTTTATTTTAAGTTAATTGAAGCCTTTTTCAAAACACCTACATATAATCTCCACATCCTTAGGTGATTACAGCCTACGTTTAAGATGGACTGCAATGTTTACTCAGACTGGTTGCAAAAGGATCATTTTTCTTTTGATTTAGCTTATTTATTGTTAAACCGGCTGTTAAGAAAATTGTTACTTTTTGTCGCATTACACCTAGGGCGACCATTAAGAGATTAGTAGGCTCTTCCTTTTGTCCATGAATCATAGGATGATGGGGGGCAGGAGGGAACTATGTGCCATGTCTCAATAAAAAAAAACAAAAAAAAAACTGGGTCAATCAATTTTAATTTATCTTTTACCACAGCTTACTCATATTTCATTTATACTACACTATGCTTGAGCCTCATTTTATCACCATGAACAGCTTTTTTTTTTGTTTTGTTTTGTTTTAATTTGGCCAGATGTAGAGCCGAGCATGAACCCTTAAAATACCAAAGGAAAAAAGTTCTTTAGAGATGCTCAGTATTTAAGGCACATGAAACACAGCTTAGCTGACCTGCGCTGTGTCTACTTCTGTAATCCCATTTAGCTGAAAATCTGATTAATTCTTTATGTCTGAAAGTCCCAAGCTTGGCAATTTGAAGCTAAAATGTCCTTGGCTGTGATCCACAGCGATAGTATCTGAAATGAGCACATCCAAAGACTCGGCCTACTTCTGATTCCCCAAGACAAGGGAGAGTCTTTACATGAGCAGCCAGCCGGTGGGAGTACACAAGCACATATCTTACTGTATTATTCTTACAACATGGAAATAATCGTGTGTGTATGTGCGTGTGTGTGTGTGTGTTTACAAAGGGAGGCATTTGGTAGTATACCAAGCTTTCCCTTACAATGCGGTCTATGGGCTTTTGTACAGGAGTATTCATGTGTACAAGTACCAGCACCTTCTGAACACCGCTCTTTGTCTGCAGAGGTATGCACGTGCAGCGTGGCGTTAAGAGTCCCGTTTGTGTTCATGTGAATGCAGCACACACAGGAGGAGAGACTGGCTGGAGTGGGTTCAAGGGGCTTTTATTTAGAGACAATGTTATTTATGACATCACTGTTTCTTAACAGTGACAGGTTTAATGTTGTATCGTGCTGTAAAAAAAGTTTCTGCCCCTTCCCTCGAATGTTTCAGGACAACTCATCAAACAAAGATAAGCTGAGTAAATTCAAAATGCAGATTTAAAATGTTTTACTTGTACATTGATTAGTTGGGGAGAGGAGTCATGTGCTAAAACATAACGGTTTTGACAAGTAGTCATTGCATCAGCTGGGGATTAAAAAATAAATAAATAAAAATTGCCCAGACAGTAATTATCCAGTAGGGTAGCACTTATTTGCTTAGGGCCACTTTCTTTCTTTTTGGCCAGGCAATGTACATTGAACAGCAATGTACATTGAACAGCAATGTACATTGTAAAAATAATGCAAGCTGAATGTATTTGATTTGGACAATATCCTCTGTCGATGGCTTTGATGTTAAAAATGTAATACTCAGCAAAACTGAATGTGACTATTATACTTTTGTACGTCTGAAAATGGTAGGTCATTTAACAGATCCTTTGTTCAGGTTTTTTTTTTTTTAATTATGCGTTTTTTGTGATTTGGGCTAACAAGAAAGCATCAAGTTATTGCTATTGGCAAAAAGGGGGAAGCTGTGTGGAAAACATTCCCAGGGGAGCACAGGTGTATTCCTTATGTGGATGTTTGTGAATCCAAACCCTCTGCTGCATTAGACTTGTTCTCAGTATTTGAAGTTTGCTTATGTGCACAGAGCCTCTCTATTATTTTGTCCTTATCTTTGACAATTCTTCTCTTTTTATTTCTTTTAACGAACAGAACCATCAAATGTACTTCGCCCTATGAGTAGTAAGACCAGAAATACATAATCAAAATTATTCGCTGCTCATTCTTAACTCATGCAAGGGGGAGAAAAGCTGCATACCTGCAGAGCTTGAGTTAAAGGAATGGTCTTAATAAAGCAAACGGGAGGCTGTAATAGACAGATATTAATGAAGCTAATTAGCACCATGCAGTCATTTCTACGAGCTTGCAGCAACTTTCACATTTGTGGAAAGTTGTTTGTGTCATTTGTTAAGGACTGATTAGTAGACATTACTTATTATGTCTTCTTCTCCTTCTCCTTCCACTTCAGATAGCGGTGAAAGAGGATAATTAGATGAAGTTTTATTTTGACCCAGTTCTGCGTGCGTGCATGTGCGTTTCTCACCCAGGCTTCTGAACTCAGTGATTTGCCTGCAACGCCACTTATCACCAGCGCTTGTCTCATCTGCGTTGTCTGTGTGCTTTTAAATGTGTGGGTATTTCTGCATACGCGCGTCCCCCCATTTGATACTACTGTTCTTGAATGCAGCAGGTTTCCATGGGAACTATGACATCAGTGACACCACGTGATTTTATCCATAATGCTCGGGTGGGAGAGAAAAGCCACTTTGCCATGAGTGGTCCACGGTCCCTCTCCAGCTGTGAGTGATTTGTTTGAGTGGAGAAGAAGGGTGGGCAGCTGGTTCCTTACATTGTAGGAAACTGTGACGGGTTTTGAAATGTAGTTTCATCGAGAACAATGCCAGACACGGTCCCATTTCTGAGCTTTTATCTCCCTCAACGATGTCGTCTGATAATAAGTTTCAAAGACACTGAACTGTCATAAATGTTGGGGAGGTAACGTTGGCTTCCCAAGAGTGACAAATTATTGACGCAGTGTAGTGCAGAGTTGTGTAATGGAAGGAAAATAATTTGTGGTTTGTAATATTTATTCCATAATAAAAATAGAACAAATGTTACATAGCTGCAAGCCTTTTTGGGTATGTCTCTACTAGCTTTACACATCTTGATTTTAACATTTTTGCTCATTGTAAAATAAACCAAACTTAATCAGTTAGTCAGGATTAAGATCCTCTGGGAACATCAGTTTTCAGTCTTGTCACAAATTCTCAGTTGAATTTAGGCCTGGACTTTGACTAGGCCATTGTAATGCATGAATGTGGTTTGAGCTATGACATTTCATTGGAGTCGTTGCTGTGTTTTGGTGTTTTTGTCCTGCTGGAAGGTGATCCTCTAGTCTGAAATCCTTTGCAGTTTTTCTTCCAGGATTACTGAATTTAACTTTGTTTGTCTTCCAAGTTCGATAAGCTTCCCTACCCCAAGTGAAAAAAAAACAACAACAAAAAAAAACATTTGTAAAGTGTGACGCAGCCACCCCCTTACTTTACCACTTTACTATAGGCATGGTAATTAGGGGTGACAGTTTTAGTGCCACAACACATACACACACAGAGACTGCAGTGTTTTGCATGCATACATAAGATAAGTCAGTTCTTGTCTCATCTTAGTAGAGCACTCCTTCTATAACATGTTTGCTGTTTCCTACACGTCCTCTGGCTTTTTTTAAATTTATTTTCACATTGACTTTCTTCTTGTCTTTCTTCCCAGGATGGAAGAAAGACAAGATGAAGAAACTGTCCACAGTTTTTCCCAGGTGACCTTTGGCTCTATGCAGCTCCTCTAGGGTTACAATTGGTCTTTCGACTGATTCTTTACAATCTCTTTCATTAATGCTCCCCCTGCTTGGTCCGTCTTTCTAGATGGACGGATATGTCTTTGTAAGTTTACAGATATGCCACAATATTATGCTCTTGAAAGATTAATTAATGCTCTCTGAAATAGTCAATATTGTTTTGTAATCTAACTCTCATTTTAAATTGTTGATTTTATTCAAAAGATGAGTTATACAAGGGGATCCCACACTTTTCAGATTTTTATTTGAAAAAATTCCACTGTTGGTCTGTTATATAAATTCCCAGTAGTATTCATAGAAGTTTTTGAAATAAATTGCAAAATTTCAAGGGTTATGAAAACCTATGCAGAGCCACTATGTCAAAGTGGAACTCCTATTTTTTATTTTTTCTGTAAACAGGGTTGAAGTCCAAAGTGAATTTAGCCTTTGCCTCAGTGCCTTCAGTGGATGTCCCAGTCCCTTGCAGTGCACTGTGCATGCATGTTTAAACATTTACTAAAAGACTCACCCTCACAGAAACATGCATTTCTCATGAAAACTCTGACTGCCTTCAGTTTGCCACTGATTTAGGCGTAATTTATTTAATGCAACCCAAAATCATTAAGTAATGCACATACCTGCATGTGGAAAAAAAAAACACAAAAAAACAACAACAACCTCTAAATCCTCCTGGTGAGCTTGCGACCAGAAGGCCTGTGACCTACATAGGGACATGTGTGGGTTGCATCCCACTTTTCTGCTTGACAATACATCATTAACCCTACTTCAGGCTGTTCAGAATTGAGGTCCCAGATCACCTGAGCTCACTCTGTATAAGGCAAGGTGCTCAAAAAAAGCCGTAGAAGCACACAACACTGACTACCATTGGGAAATTCAGCTGCATTTCTCTCCTGGCTCTCCAGCCATAATCACACACATGCACACACACACAACCAGTACTTTTACGCTCAGAGTGTGTCTCCCTTTTTTTTGTCAAAGTGGTTTCCAGGGGTACTAAAATGCATGATGTCTACCATTTTAGCCACAGTGTTGCTTCAGCCTCTGACTACCACACACACATTCTCATTTTTGCTCTCATCTCTCTCTCTCTCTCTTTCTTAAATTCCCTCTTCCCACTGTTTTTTCCCTCCGCTCTTTCTTTCCCACACGCAGATGCAGATGCTCTCACACACACGTTCTCCTCCTCTCCCCGTATCCACCGGCAACTGCACTGAGCAGGCTCCCTCACTGAGTCCGTGGATCTCGTCACTTGACTAATTAGCCTGGAAGTGCTGTTGAAGATCATCACATTTAGCTTGCCGACCCAGCAGCAGAGAGCAGACAGATATAGACCAGTCTGGCTGCAGGCTGAGTGCCTGGCAGTGGGCAGGCTCTCTATCTCTCTCTATTCACACTTAGTGCCGAAAGGCTTATAAGTGGCGGAGCAGCGGAAGTGAGGGGCGGCTGTGCTTTGAAAGAGACGAAAAGAGGAGAAAGAGAGAGATCGGAGCTGAGACCACATCCAGACCACACGATGCGACTTCGCTGCAGAAGCAAAATCCCCTTAGACTTCTAGAGGCAGCGGCCACTGTTCAGCAGCACTGCTTCCAACACACAGAGACAGAAGGTGAGACTTTTTCGAACCACTTGCTAAACCTGGTTTGTTTGGAAAACTGCGTGTGTGCGTGTGTGTGTTTGAGCGAGCAGACGAGAAAGGTAAAGAGAGGAGTGGAAGACGTCCTCCTACAGATGGAATTCCTGCTGTGCTGCTCCTGAGGTTCAACAATGTGGGTCACAGGGATGCTCAGCTGCACACACACACACACACACACACACACACACACACACTCACATACTCTAAAAAAAGTACCAACCGTGTGGCTGCTTGCTTTACTAATACCCAAATCGGCATGCAATGAGTCCCTGAATAATAGTCACTTTTTCAGTGTAAGAAGTAGGAGAAAACCTTAGCGTGAGCATAAATGTGTGTGCGTTTATGAATCACTGAGTGTGTGCCAGTGAGGTTTTTAGCCTTTTGTTGTCGTGGTACCAGTAAAGGGCTTAAAGATGCACATAATAGTGAACAGCATGGAGAATCAGTCATGCCAGCCTTTTGCCTTATTGCTTCTCACAGCTTTGGAAAAGCAGTACATAAAAGATCTTCCCAAACACTGTATGTACAGCACGCTGCCTGTGTGAGCGTGTGCATGTATGGATACAATTCTTTTATATTTATGACATAAATATTACAGTGTGCTCTTTGTGGATTGTGGAGCTTTGAATCCTGTTTCTCTTTGAAAACGGTTCGCACTTTACAACAAGAGCTTATATTTCAACCTACGTAATGTATATGCAGTGATGTTGTTGCAGTGTTCACTGAATATTTTTTTGGGTTTGAGCATTTTTAATGGTACAGAAGCACTGATCAGAGTGTTTTTTTGTTTTTTTTTAAATAACAATTTTAGCCTTTCTGGGGACTACAGCAACGTTAATTGAAAGTCTTTTGTCCTATTAGAAGTTTTATGGTATTAGAAATGTATGCTTCCCTTTAAATTAAAAACTAAATGATTACAGAATTAACATTTTCATCTGCTTTTGCCATTTTCTATTAACGACTAGAACAGTTATACCGACATGAAACAGAGATCTCGGTTTGTATTTTCTACAGAAGGCAAAGGCATTTCATAAAGCTGCAAAATGTCCAAATCCAGTCTGTTCCTTAATAACCACGTCAAGTTTATTTGTACAGCACATTTCAGCAACAAGGCAGTTCAAAATGCTTTACACCATTAAGCATTCGTAAACAACGAATAAACATTACATTTTATCAAATACCATCATCAAAATCACCGAGCAAATATACATTAAATATACTGATCAATACCCAAGCTTTTATGACTCATAGGCAACTCTAAAAGGATGGGTTGTTAGTCTTGATTTAAAGGAACTCAGTGTTTCAGCTTTTTTTCAGTTTTCTGGAAGTTTGTTCCAGATTAGTAGAGCACAACAACTGAATGCTGCGTCTCCATGTTTGGTTCTGGTTTTGGGAATGACTAATGGACTTGAATCAGAAGACGTGGCTGGAAGCTTGATACAACAACAGGTCTTTGACGTATCTTGTTGCTATACCACTGAGTGATTTATAAAATAACAAAATGTATTTGAAAGTCTACACTCTGAGCTACAGGGAGTAAGGGTAAGGACTTTAGAACTGGGGTGATGTGCTCTATTTCCTGGTTTCAGGGCTTCAAACAATGAAACCACAAAGTTGATGTGCAATGCTTAGCCTTCCTGTTATCTGTTGAAGTTGGCTTTTGGTTGGCAGACCATTGGCCAGTTTAACAAAACATCCCTAATTTGGATACTAGTGGGTATCCTTTGGAAGGTGACTCAATTTGGTATCTGCTACAAAACGACAAAATGGTGGAGGGGTGAAATGACCATTACACGTCCAAGTCTCATTCACCCTGAACAAAAAAATTATCATTTTCATTGTAAAAAGATTCATTTTCTGGGCTTTAAGTTATGTACTAACAGTTTCCACAACTAAGAGTTCCAGCACTTAGGCAGTCCTGATGTTTCCCTGATGAGGAAAACATCAGATTTGAACGTTTCTTCGCCCTGTTGGCCATTCCTGCCACCGGCTGATTTCTCTCTGCCTCTCTTCTTCAACTGCATCTAAGAGACAATGTAACACTATTTCTCAGATGCATGTCCGGCTGTCTGCATTCCAAGCTTTGTTAACCCCAAATTACCAAGGAGACTTATTATATTAAAAGATACTTGAATTACTAACACATTTATTGGCTTATTCATTTAATTAGTCCTAAATTTGTTAATATTTCAAGTTTAGGGACTGTTCAGATCTATATATGTATGCATAGATAGTGCTGAGCTTGCAAGATCAATGTGATATATTTCTCAGTGCAAAGTATAAATTAGTAATCTTTGAATCTCATTTTAGTTAAAAAAAAAAAAGCCTGTTGAACTTTGATTAAAAAGAAAGCCTTGTTTTTGTGTCAATGGATTAAACGGCTTCAGATGTGAGGAGATCTTTGTGAAATGTTTTTTTTTTCAGTCTATTGCATTTTTAATTCTTGCTTTGTTAATGCACAGATTATACATTTTATTAATATTTGATCATGTTTTACTGATTTGTGTGCTTTTACATTTATTATCATTTTCATAATGAATTCTCAGGGCCTGTTTGGACAGGACTGAAGGACTCGCCTTTTATCTATTATTCTTCATTATTCATTCAGGGCGGAAATACAAGCATGGATCCCGTCCAACCTTGTGAAGTGGAGCACTCTCCACTTCTGCTGTAACAACCGCTGATTGAGGAAAGGGCTGATGAGGCGCTATAAAGTTAGGGAGATAATTGTTGCCAAGGAGATGAGGGAATAAGCGTGATATCTGCAGAGAAAAACCAGCTGGTCCTAAAATGAATAAATTATATACAGAGGATTGGTGTTTTTTGTTTTCTCTTTATGAGCAATAACAGGCAGATTAGAAAGTTCCCAACTCCTAACAAAATGTTTTTGCCGCTTTAATCAAAGACGTATGATCTGAATGCCTTTTGAGATTTTCCGCATATAACGAGGCTGACATTATTTAGCGCGAGTGCGATGATTTGCATGCCAGAAACCCCAAAGCTTCTCATGAGCTCTTACTCTAACGCTCTGCTCCTTCTCCTCTTTTCTCTCCTTTTGTCTTTGTCAGATGAGGCTTTATTCTTTTCTTTCTACCTGTTATCCAACTATCAGAATTATTTCCCATTGCTGAATTTGCTTGCTTTTTACCTCACCATCCACACTTCTGTCTCCAAACATCTGCACCATGACTTTGTCTCTTTTTTTTATCTCTTTCTGTCAGGCTTTTGTTTTTGATCATCACTCCTCTGTTTCCACTCTAGTTCTCCTCCTATCGGCCTCATTTCCTCCTCCTCCTCCATTCTTCCATTTCCTCCCTGTTTGGTTTGTGTGTTTGCGCCTGTATACCTGAGTGTTTTTTTTTTGTTTTTTGATGTATCATGCAGGATGTGCCACTGTGTGCGTTTTTGCACATCTGCAAATGTGTGTGTAGCAAAAAGCGTAGGTGTGCGTTTGCATAAAAAATTGTTTTTTTCATACCTTTTACTCACGGTGGGTAGAGAAAGGATTCCCCGTTTATACTCAGAAAGGATTATATGCAGAAATGCGGGGCACGGAGGCTATCGGAAATCTAGATTTATGAGTGCATGGTTGCTACATTATTCAACGCTCAAATTGTCCTCAATATGCTAGTTAGATACATCCTGCTTCTTTTGTTCACTGTAAAGGCTTGATCCTCTGTAACTGGTGCCATTTCTGTAAATCCTCAGAAAGGCGTCCTTTATCTGGTAAAGTGCCTGCAATCGTAGTTTTTAAAAAAAATCATTTTAATTATCCACAGGATTTTACAAATGTTTCAATTATTTAAAGCAGAAAGAAAATCAAAGCATTACAAGAATGCTACAGTCTGAATCTCATGCTTCGAAGTCAAAGATACAGTTTTGATGAAATAAGCAGACATTTGAGAAAAGGCAAAACTGGCTTGAGGGATGGAGGATTTCACTAAAACTTCATATATTTTGTTAGCACAATATATAATGGTGATCATTATTTTTCTTCATATCATGCATGATCAAAAGAACTGAGGTAGAATATGTTGCAGAAATTTAAAATAAAGCAGTTTCACAAAAATACTTAAGAAAATAGACAGAAAAACATATTAGATTAGACATAAATTGCAGTTATTTCCAGTAATCTGTAAAAGGCATCAAAATGTTTAAAACTTCAGCAATAGGAATATATTCACTGTAAGGAAAATATGACGACTCAAATTAAAATAAATCTAAAGTAATAACTTGCATGTAATTTTTCAGAGCATTTTGTTTATGTCTTAGCATCATGTTTAACAATTTTATTGACATTCTGGTTATAAATGAAGGATTTGAATTCTACTGGTGGCTGTTTCACATGTTGAAGTGACGATTTTCATCACTTTTTATGAAGAGCAATAGATTGATATCCAATGAAAATGAAGTGAGCGCTAGAAGTAGTGAGGCATCGTCAGGAACCCAGTTTCCACATCCTCTGCCTCAACCAAAGCGTTTCTGACGCCTGTGGGTCAGCACAGCAGAGGAAGAGATCCCAGGCTGATGTGAAGACATCACAGATTAAGGAGCCAAGCAAATTGCCCAAAGCAACAAAACACCTTCCCTTGTACTTTTGAATTTGTCTCAATATTTGGGAGAATAAATAGCTCTGTTAAGCAAGGAATAAAACAAGAGGAATGTGACTCTGAGTCAATGTATTCATAAATTCATCCATCTGTTGTCAAAAATGGTTTTGTAGAGATATCACTTACCAGAAGAAAACACATTCCTTTTCCCAGTGCCAATATGCAACTGATACTAGGGGAACCCAAGACTTTTTCATGCCAGTGAGATATTGCTGCAGAGAAGGTACCGTTCTACCCACCTGCTCCATCCTGCCGTCACTCATGAAAAAGATACTTGAAACTTCTGCATTTAAGGCAGAGACTGAACCTTTTCTGAGAATCATGACTTCAGTTTTAACTATGCTTTTATTGCATGGATATGAGTTATATTTTTTTTATTTTAAACAAAGATGAATACATGTGATAGACAAAAACGTTACAATGAACTTTTATCTCCTACAGATGATTGACAGTCAGCGACCATCGCAGAGGAGGCCCGTGATGAACCTTACCGCAGACAGAGGCCAGTTGAAAACCAGCACCTACATCGTGCCCTGTTTCCTCTTCGTGGAGGTGAGCTGGAAATAATATTTCCCACAGTGATCTGGTTCAACAGACACAACATCCGTTAGGGTTGTGACAGAGAATCAAGTTAAAACTGCCGGGTTCTTTGGTATAGTTGTGGAAACATCCAGGAGGATGAAGTGCCATAAAGCACGCTAATGAGCATGAAAAAGAACATTTTCCATCATGCGAATGTTCTCTGCTTGCATCTCTATCGCTCAGCCTTTGATGCTTTTCTCATGGCAGATTAACACGAATGACTGTCAGCTGCAGAAATCAGATGGCAGGCTCTGTTTTCAGTTCACTGACTCCAAAAAAGAGTGATTGATTTGGATGAATTAACACAAATGGGTAATTATCCTCAGCCCATGAATCACTTGGTGATAACGTTAAAAGGATGGTGAAGGGATCTATCGTGGAAGTCCTCTCCAAAGCTTTCTTCGCTCATCATTTCCTGCTCCTCTCTCTCCCCCTCTTCCTACGGCTCTTCATTTCTCTGTGTAATCCCTTAATGACCTGGCGCAGCCCTTGTGGCCTTTGCTAATATTTCCAAATTTATTGCTCTAATTAAGAAGGGAAACCCAATTTGGCCATCCCATGCTGCAAGTTGTGTGAACTGCAGCAATGATAGTAGGTAGCGTTGACTTAGCTTTTTGCTGCTGTTGTTTAAAGTCTACAACAGGCAATGCAATTACAGTGTTGCAGAAAGGTTAATGAGCATGCAAATGTGCAGAGCTAATGCCATCATCTCCCTTTTGTATTTTTTAACTCTTGCCACGTTACAAAATCAAACTTTATTGAATTTTATTGGGATATTTTTGTAGAAGATCAACACAAAATAGTGCATATCTGCAAAGTGGAAGGTGAATTATATTTAGGAAATAAAGCTCTTTATGGGTTTGTCTCTACTGGCTTTACACTTCTAAAAACTGAATTTTCTTGCCCATTCGCCTTTGTAAAACAGGTCAAACTCAGTTTGTCTGGAGATTTTTCAAGCTTTTCCACAGATTCTCCATTGCATTTTGATGTCTAGACTTTACACTCTATTTCATTTTACTATTCACATGGGTATGCTTTGATCTGAACTGCTCTTTTCTAGCTATGCATGTTCAGGGTTGTCCTGCTGAAAAGTTAACCTTTGCCCTCCTGCATCTAACTGCTTTTTTGGTCCTTTATTTATCTCCATCCATCTTCCCTTTAACTCTAACCAGTCTAACTTTCCCTGCCAAACAAAAGCATCCCCACTGCATGATGCTGCCACCGCCGTATCTCACATTGAGAATTGTGTGTTGAGGGTGATGTGCAGAGGTTTCTCCGACACACAGTTGCGTGCAGGCCAAAAACATTTTGGTTGGTTTATGACTGATAATTTTCCTCAATTATGGCAGCTTGAACATCACAATGTGAGATACTCAAATATTGGGATGTTGAATTTTAACTTAACTCTTACAACTTTACCACAGCTTTATCTTTGGGCTGTGTGGTGCACCTGAGTCCTTCACAGATATTATGTGGCTTCTGAAGGTTGTTAGCTGCACTGGATTTTATTTTGAGTTGTTAGAATAAATGTGACCGAGGCTTACACTGTCTCTTTATTTTCCATGGAAATAATTTTTAACAAACATTATGTGTCGCTTCACTCGCATTGATTAATTATGCACTACTTACTTAGTTGTTCTATCTTGTAAAATCTCCGGAAAATAAATCAAAGTTTGTGGCTGCACATGGGAAGTATGAATACTTTCTTAAAGCGCTATAATTGTGAAAAGCTTGGACTTTCATACTGAAGATAAAAAAAAAAATAAAATAAAAATTCCTGCAGGCTAGGAAAAGCAAAAGATTGGTTGAGAAAACTTTTGAGATAAAAGCCCAAACTTCTGATGTTGTTGAAAATCTCGTCTCATTTCACGTTTGATCTTTTTTTTTTTTTTTTTTTTTTTTTTTTGTAACTGAGTTCAGCTTCAGCTGCAGCTGCAGCGACAGCCTGCTCTTGAAAAAGATCTTTAGAAGAACCTCTTTCGGCCCTGTTGTTCTTTTGTCTGTTGGAGCTCATTCGGTCATACGGTTGCTTTTCAACGGTTCAGACAAACCACTACTGTTACACTCTTCCAACATAAAACCACTCGGCGCAGCGATTCAGGGGTTGGGGGGTGGGGGGATTTTTATTGCACAAATTTACAATTACTCATAGCTTTGCATATATTTACCCCTCCCCTCCTACAGTATTCTCTTTGATGCTCTCCGGAGCCGTTCACAGGCGCTCTCCTCATGCAAGTTCTTGGCATCACTTTTCTTTAACACTCATTCACTTGAGTAATTACATCATTTGCACCAGATCTCTCCATTTAGATTTTACATAAAATCTCATCACTTCCTCCGCCCACTCAAGCCCGTCTTCCATCATAACCTCTCCCTGCTCCTCAGTGCTTCTGTCCAGCTTCATGATTTCTCTTGAGCCTCCTTCCTCCCCCTTTTTTTCCCAGATGTTTCTTTTTAGCTCCATCTTTGGATTTGTGTCTCATTAACGTAGATTTTGTCCTCAGCGGACCCCCGTTCGTGTGCTCACCTCACGCCACAGAAATTCAAACCCAGGATGGGAATTTCTTCCCATTTTCTCATCCTTCTTGGAGGCTTCTGCCTCTGTTTGCGTTAGCTCAGATGCAGCCAGAGGTGGGATGATGTGAATCTGGCTTGACTTTAATCACCTGGTAGTCGCACGCATTGTGGTGGTTTAATAAAGGGCATTTTTAAAATTAAATTCTCCCCTCTTCATCTGTTTTCATACAGAAGCCGCCTGCTGTTGCACAGCTCCCCCCGGAGGGCACTCTGTCCTTTGTTGCTACATTAGCATCTCATTATCTATTTCTTTTCTATTCAAATGCCCCGTGTGATTCCTGCTCCTCTCTTGCCATCTTGATGATGATTCCTTTTCTCGTTCCGTCTTTATCAATACAATCTGGTTCTCTACTGCTCACACTGTGTCCCTCGCCCTTTATCTTTGTATCTGCTTGATGATCATTTTCCTGTCCCTCAATCTGTCCTGAAGACATTTCATCACTCCGGTTATCTGAGCTCTTGTCTGCACTATCTGACTCTGATCGTCTCTGTTTCATGTCTTTATCTTCTGTCCCTGAGTGAACGCTTAATTTTTCTGATGAAAAATGTGATTATTTCTCATTTAGAAGTGCGTGCTTTTTGTCTAACATATAGGACAACAGTAAAAAGAAAACAATCTGGAAAGATGATGAATCCTCATCTCACCTCCCCTCTTGGTGTGGCCTCATGCGGGCACCGCTTCTGACGTTCCTCTTTAGAGAGTCATTTTGACACGACTGCCTCCTGACCGAGCCGGGTGGGAGGACGTTTGCTCAGAAGTTGATGTCGTCAGGGTCAGACGGACTGACTGTAAAAATCTGTTCTAAAGCTCACTCATACATACCCTGCAAAAGTATTCAGACCCTGGGAGTTTTTTCATATGATGTCACATGACAACCACAAAACCTCAGCATATTTTACCTTTACTTCATATCATACAATAAAACATGGAAAAAAGGGGGAAAAAAAGCAAAAAATAAACACTGTTTCATGAAATGAAAATCTAGAGCATATTTATAATATTTTAGGTTGTTAACCTGTTGGAAAGTGAAGCTCCACCTCGGCCTCAACTCTATACAGATGCATTCAACACTTTGTACATTTCTTTCCATTTCAAAATTACTAGCTACTTTGTGTTGGTTCCACGTTTGTGGTTTTAATGTGAAAAAAGTCAACAGGTATGGGTACTTTAGCAACAGATTGTCAGCTTTAAGACAAATTTGGTGTGAAGGGAGAGTTTTTCACTCTGCTGTTTTGACTCAACGTTTCCAGGGAGGTATCTGTAGTTTCAGTTGTAAGACACCGTATCAATCGCTCATTGATTGCATCATAACCCCCCCCCGCCCCCCGGATCACAGCATGCAGGCTTCCCAGCTTCACTCCTGTCTGAACTGCTGGCTCAGACAAGTCGACTTTCCTCGCCGTCAATCCTTTCTCATGCCTCATTGGCTGCTTCCTCCCATGGCTTTGTGAGTTCTGTAAAATAAACAGACTGCTGCGCATCAGACCAAATCATATTTCAGCTTTACAGCCTATGCCGTCTCTGTTGATTCTCGGCACATCTGTTATCCTTCAGCTCTTTTATAGTCAATTATAATCTCTCTCTTCTTTGTAATTTTACAATTTTAAGCACACATTTGATTTCCAGCTCTTTTCACGCACAACAAATTTGCATATTATCTGCACATTAGTCCTAAAAGAGAAACACATTCCTTGAATTTTCACCACATAATATGATTTATTGAGTTTTGCGTTATGCCATTCTTAATGATTCACTGTATTATATTTAGCATTTATTTATGTTTAGGTGAGATGGATGATAACACACAACAATGAGCTCAATGCGTTCATATACAGGGGATGGATTTGATCCTTCAAGTATTGCACTTTGTCTCCAACCATCTTACCATCAAACCTGACCAGCTTCCCGGTCACTTCTAAAAAAATAAAAGCATCACCACAGCACATATCTCAAGAGATGGCTTGAAGTGGATTCAAAGATCAGGACTTCAACCTCAGCAATATGAGAGTTACTGTGATATGTTGTGGTGAAGAAGGAGCTGAGCCAAAGGACAAAGCGTTTGATTCTCTCATCCATTGATATTCCATCGCTCAGCTGTGATCAAGAGTAAATTTTGGCAGTAAAACGAAAGTCCCACATACAATCTGTTTTGGAGTTTTCCTGGGCTCAGGAAATCAGGGCATTTTAGGTCATAGTTCCCTGATAAACACAACAGCAAGGATGAGCAATCCTTGCTCTTGTGAATGACACCCCTAAGATGTTCCACCATCACATCATATTTCTGTGATTTCTTTCATTTCTTCTTCAACTGGCTGTGATCCTCATGCAGGATGTCCAGATGCATTAAGTGCTTCAAAACAAAGTTATTCTGTTGCAACCTCGAAATATGTATCTCCTGAGGATAGTGAGGCTGCTTGGCATGAACACCAACTTCTACAGGTGTAGCGCAGAGAGTGTGCTGGAAAGCTGGACGACAGAGCGGTGTGGGAAAAGCTCCTGGCACAGCTGGAAGAGGGAAGCAGGAGGCACATCGCACTCTGTCTCCCATCCAGGACGTTTACTGCAGCCAGTGTCTGTGAAAGGCACACAGCGTCATTTAGGACCACAGTCATCCAGCACACAGACTTCTATTGCCATCTGGCAGACAGTACAAGAGTCTGACTGCTAGCACCAAAGGACTAAAAGACGGCTTTTACCACCACGCTGTCAGGCTCCTTAAGTCAACAGAAACAGTTTCAGAGCACTGCACAAAAATTCATACATTTTGCCCTATAAATGTTTACATTTTTATTTTATATTATATATATATATATATATATATATATATATATATATATATATAAAATATGGATATTCTACATTGTCATGGTTACCATCTGTAGCGTATGAGATAGATGACACTGCTGTGTGTTTGCGTGTGTGTGGTGAATTGATTGGTTCTTCTTGTCGGCAGCATTTCCTTGCACGGTCGACTGTTTGTTAAGCTGCATGACAAATTGTAGTAATATATTATGATATATTACAACAATATATTTATTAGTATCTCAATCAGATTGTGTGGATCAGCATCTTTCTCATATAAGCTGGACACTGAAGGATCTTCTTCTGCCTCAGCTCTGCTTGCTCCAGCAGGCTGTGTGTTATATCTCTGTTTCACTCCTTCAGTCCTGGCAGGACAGTTTGCAGAGCTTACAAGTTTGTTTCTACCTATAGCTATGGATCTGAGACCTAATATTGGCAGGTCGACTTCAACCTTGTTGGATGGGTGGTATGTTTGATGTAAGAATTGGTTTCATTACTCCACAGTTGCCAACAATAAAGTGGGATTTTGCGCCATTTATCCATATTCCCTTCTTGGTTCAACACCTCCTCAGTACATCTATTGCCTTCAGGCGATTTATTTCTTGTCTGTTTACACTCTTAGATCTTTGATCTGAACCACATTGTCTGTGCCAAACCCACAAAACTCAGAAAATCGTGAAAATGTCAGTCATTTTCAAGCGATCTGTGAATCATGACCCGGTAAGTCATTTGAAAATGCACCTTCAGGTTTACGCATGTCTCTTAAAGTTCGCTCTGATCAATTTGAGCACTATTAAAAGCTACTAACTGCACACAGGGAAGGTGACAAACCTTGTCAGGACGGTAATTTAGCTGTTTGTGATCATCCTAAATATAGTTATTACGCCGATACATTTCTCGGTGTAATAACTATCCTCATTGTCTTAACTAGAATTTCTTACATTGATCATTTTAAAATACCTCTTCCTCTTCAGCATCCGTACCGTCACAAAGAAACTTTACCAGTTCATTCTTACATTATTTCCTACTTTCAGCTCGTTACCTCTCAGACTCCATGAATAGCAGCTGCCCGTTTCTCTGACACCTGTTAGTCAGGGCAGCTTCCAACCTGTTATCTCGTTTAAGAAAGAGAGACATAGGCATGAGAAACCCATATATATCACAATATTCTACAATCTCCTTTCATGTGCAGGCATTAAAAGAACGTGCCTGCGCCTGAGGTGTAGTCGAAGTCAAATGATCTCTGCTGAAATAAAAAGATATGATCGACTCTGCAGCGAGTCTGTAAAATAAAATTGACTTGATGGTATGTAATCATCCCTCAGTGTTGCTGCTTCTTTCTAAGATTCATGCTAATACAAGATTCAGAACAACACATTGATTCTTTCTGCTGCCTGTGCTGCTTGTTACACAGAATATTGTGAACTTGCTAATGGAAAAAGATTATATCTCTGCCGCTGAAAGGTTTTCTTTGATAAACTAAAATCCTTTAGAAATGTGTGGTGTGTCAAGTAATTGTTTTTTTTTCCTACATGAAATGGTTCAAAACCCTGATCCCTGTTTTGAAGGTGCTGATTTTCCATGTAAAGTGTTCTGTAAAACACCAGGATACACAGCATGATGGGAAGCAGCATTACAGCGGCTTAACATAAATAGCTTTTCACTGCTAAAACAATAAAGGCCAGTAAAAAACAAGAAATCAGAATGCTGTTTAACGCTTATGTTACGGTTCTTACGGAGAAATCTGTATCCAGAGATTAAAGCTTTACCCAAAAGAAAGATTGGACATTTGCCACAGAATTCAAATGGGTGCATTTCTAATGGAGAATAAACTCTTCTGATACAAAAAAAATAAATAAAAAAATAAGTGAATGAGTTAAGGTGGTAAAGCAGATTCAGTAAACGGGAAGAAGAAGCTGGCAGAGGTGTGAAGGAGGAAGAGAGTTTGCGTTTGTGCCCATAAGACGGGTGACTCTTTGCTCATCCCCATTGCCATCGTCCCCTGCATTGTGTTGCTTGGCATATTGCTTTTCTCACCCTCTTTCTGTCTCTCATGTGCCCTTATTTGTTCCAGCCACTCTTGATGTTTTTCTGCACCCTCAGATTTATTTCCCAGTGGCACACTCAGCTTTGCTCTGCTGCTTATTGTGATCAGTTAATGTCTCTTTAACAGTTTTACCCATCTTTTATCTTCCTCCAGCTCCCCTTTATTGCCTCCCAGTCATATATTTTGTACGCTACCTCTCCCTTTAGTTCGCTTCTTTCAGTCTCATCTGCTTTTCTTTTTCAGCTTGTTATGAATGCAATCCACTGCCACTAGGGGGCAGTAAAGCCTATGTATTGTAATCACCAGTGTTGATTTGATGAAGCTCAGTTTGTGTTGCCCTTGTTTTTCTCAGCAGTCTCATGTGGTTTCTTCTATTGAATATGGGGCAAATGTAATGACTTTGATGCTCAGCATTAGACAGCTTTTCACTCACATATCACAGCATGCAATTTAAAAAATAAATAAATAAAAAAAAACAACCATCACTGTCTAAGCCTGTTTGCTAAAAAATGTAGAATTAAGACCATAGCTGCTGTCAAATACTTACATGCTCTGTTCACACCAGCTAGTAATTATGTGAGCTCATCTGGAAACCAGATTTGAAAACCAGGGGGAGAGGTGCCGCCTCGTCTCAGGCTAATTTTGGGAAGATTTTTGTGACAAAGACAAGAGGGGAAGTAACGATAAAAACTTGTAAAACCAGCCTGACACTAGAGATAACACTTGATGCCAGCTTTTAGAAAGATTTGAGAAGATATTTAAACTTGCATTCAATTTTAGGCTCATTGTTATTGATCCCTACAAAGCCAGTCCCCAGTAATTAATATGTAATTAATATGCATCATCTTAATGTTTATTTGGTCGGTCGCTATAAAAAGTTAAATCTGTGTTCATGGTTTAAACATTAGATTGACATACCGTTTTATTTTAATTCAATAAACACACCGGTTTTGTTAGCAGGACAACAGAGCGGCCCGAGTCTGGCTCATCCTGACGTTCGTAATGCGCCAGCGGGGTGCTGTCAACTCAACACCAGCCACTGTCCACAAATTTCTCACCCTCCTTAAACATGTTTGACTTTATCAGTTGACTTCTCTGCCATCTGGCTGCTCCCCACAGCCCAAAGGTGGACATGCACCGTTTACTGCATGTGCAAACTCAGTTTGGCCCCAGGAGACATTAGTGATGCCCAGTCTATTTTCGCCTTGCTTTTTTTTCCCCCCTACCCATAATGCTCTATTATTGTCACATTTTATTTTCTACGTCTTCAGTCAAGGGCTTTCTGTGGATTTTCTCCACTTTCTGTGACATGATTTCTTCCTTTTGGTGCTTTTCAACTTCAGAGGTTTTAGCTCCAAGCTTTTATTAGGCTGCCTGATCATCTGAAATGGAAGACTTTTTATTAATCTTTCTCATTCTATATACTTATGTTCATTCCTATGGATGAATCTGTGCTGACTGTATAACCATCCATCCATCCATTTTCTTTACGCCCTTGTCCCTTAGTGGGGTCGGGAGGGTTGCTGGTGCCTATCTCCAGCTAACGTTCCAGGCGAGAAGCGGGGTTCACCCTGGACAGGTCGCCAGTCTGTCGCAGGGCAACGCAGAGACACACAGGACAAACAACCATGCAGACACACACACACTCACACCTTAGGACAAATTAGAGAGACCAATTAACCTGACAGTCATGTTTTTGGATAGTGGGAGGAAACCGGAGTACCCGGAGAAAACCCACACATGCACAGGGAGAACATGCAAACTCCATGCAGAAAGACCGGGGCCAGGAATCGAACCCAGAACCTTCTTGCTGCAAGGCAACAGCTCTACCAACTGACTCTGCCATTGACTGTATAACACAACCTTAAATTTAATTTCATCCATTTTCAACCAAACACCCGAGAACCTCAAGCAGGGAGAAGATGAAAAGAACTTTGTGCAACAGCTGAGCTGCAACATTTATGATTATCTGCATGTTTCTCAAAGCTTACATTGCTGAAAGAATTTAGGAAATTTGAAAGTCAGGTTTAACATAATTCTGCAAAGAAGAGAATTGACTCGGCCCCTGATCTGTTATTTCATTACACATTTACAACAATCACAGGCATTCCCCCCCAACAGTTCAGCAGAATTTATTAAACTGCTAATTACCAACTTGCAGGATAATAAATCCAATCAAGCAGCATGAGGCATGTGTAAATGTCTGCCAGACTTAATTAATATGTGTATAAACTGCTGGTAGGAGAAGAAATCAAAATGGGAGCCTTTATTAAATGTGGGTTGAGTTTTTGTGAGAACAATATGGCAGACAAAGTGGTGAGCTTATAGCTAAAATGGTGCCTGTAATTTCAAATTGACGGTGGTTAAAAAAAGAGAGGTAAACCTGGACGTATTAGTGTGTTTGGTTTCATTCTATGAGTATAAAAAATGTCCTTTTAAATGAAAAAATTTAGAACGTGGACAAAGTGAAAACGACAGATAAGATCTTCACACCAGGAATTGTGATTAAGGCAAAAAAAGAAAGTTGGCACTGCTAAATACTTCTTTTCTGGTCTAACTATGTGCCCACCTGGATAAATACAGGGTTTGGAATGAATCATATTAATTATCTGCTGTCATTTCACAACATTTTAATTAGTCACTAGGTTTTAGCCTCTGACCAAAGTGCTGCTTTTATCAGATCCAAAAACTTAGCAAGCAACTTGGTCCAACTTCGACTATTCTTGGAATTTTTGTCATACTGGCAAGATGTTTAGTTGGGAATTCAAGGAAGTCCTCGCAAACAAAGAACAAACGCATAATGGTGTTGATCCCCTTACCTTCTGTTTGCAGAAGGCCTCCATTTATGCAAATTAATATTCCAAGGAGACTGCAGCGTCGCCTTGATGCTAATTAGAAACCATCAACTTGAAGTTGCTTTGACCTTCAGGAATATTTAGTAAAACCTTCAGTGTCTGCAGAGTGAGCTGCACAAAAACCTCAAATGACATTCAACTCAACACCATATTTAATAAGGAAGCGTTGGAAAAATTTGTGCTAAATAGTGAGTACTTAAGGCTAACAATAACATGGTCATTATAATCAAAAGGTTGTTCTGGCTTTATTTCTGTTATTCACACCACGTTTGTGACTCAAAAACAAGTCAGTGTTACAGAACTCTGCAGTCAAATGGGATTCTAGTGTTATTTTAAAACTAAGTCAATATTATATCAGAGTTGGCATTGTCAACTGTTTTCTGCATCTTTATATAAGTGATTAGCACAATTGGAGCACCTAGCATTACTAAGAATATCACTGAATGTGTGCATTCATCGTCGTCTTAGAAGATCCTTTTGTTCGTTTTGAGATTTTTTAAAGGGTTATGAACATTTCCTCTTCCAGCATGTGAAAAGGATAAAGCAGAGCAGCTATGGTGCTTCCTGTGATGAGCTCAACTTCCACTTCGGCTGTTTAGAGACTTACTAGACAGCCGTCATACCCGTAGAAAATCCGGTTTTCTAGGAGCTCTCAGACCTTTTGTGCTTCCTCTAACTCCATTTATAAACACCTCACTGGTAGTAAAAATAGCTAATTTTGAGTTTTCTTCCTCTCAACACCTTCCACGATGAGACGTGTTTTTGCATTAAGAGGCAGCACTCTGGTCTGTCTGTCTGTCTGTTTCCAGTCATGCGTTGTGCTGCACATTCAGCTGATTGAGACGTTTTAACACCGGCGTATGGCAAAAACCTTACGTAAAAATGTAAAACAATAAATCTCTCAGGAGCGTTTCAGCAGTTGCCTTCAAATATTTAACTTCAATGGGTGATTGTAGATGTTCTATCTTTCTCGTCCTCCCACCTCTCCTCACTTCCCTCCCTCAAGCCTTCTGTAGCCTGGGCAGAACAGAGGACCGGATGATGGAGAGAAACATTCACCGTAGCTCGCCTGTGCCTGAGTTCCTCATGAGACATGGGAATGCACCCACATACCAACAGATATCCTCAAATTCAGTGCACATGGAAACACGCCCACACAATCAAATGCAAAACCACAAACAAAGTGCTATGAGATTAAAGAAAAACGAAACAAACAAAGCAATTTTTCTGCACGGAGGGTTGTGACTGGCCGTGCTGTGCTTGGAGCGTGAAGCTCGCTGTACTGTGGACCCCAGGTAAAAGATAACTTGAATCCCAATTAGCTGCATTTGTCAGGTCGTTGTTTTAGTTTACAGTTCATTTGGAGTCACTCACTACATTTCAGCATCTCTAAAGAAAGCACACAGATAAGCAGTGAGACTGAGGTCATCTTATCCTTCCTTAACAAAGACAGTTAAAACAAAACTTGCTCCACATCACAGCTGCTCGAACCCTCTGAGGAGCCCTGAAGAGCGGCGCTAGCTGTAGTCCTGGACAGACATTGAGAGAGCAACATGGACGCTTGAAGCGCCTCTTGATCGAGTTCGGAGACAGGACGGATCCATGAAGGACAGCTATTTTCTCCTTCGTTTTTTGGTTGTGTCCACTTGGATATGAGTTTAGGAAAAACTCAAATTTTTCCTAAACTTGAAATTTACATAATTTGCATACTGCGAATTATATCTGAGTGATTTTTCTCCAACAGTTTACTTTGAAGGTAATGAAGGCTGATTGCAGTCGCATCCCATAGACTGCATGCCGCTACATCAATGCAGTATTTAAAATATTGAGGACTTTAGCTGGAAACATGAAAACTGTGTGCTTTCCTGTTTAATATGTGGAGGACACATGGAAAAAAAGAAAAGTGGAGGACACATGAAAAAAAAAAGTTTCTGAAGTAGAAAACATTTTAGATTCCGGAGTGAGCAGAGGATTTTTCAAAATGATGACTGTTCTCGTGGTGCTACTGCAGGAATCTGGACTGTATGTGTGATTAAAATTACATCCCATAAACAGATTTAAAAGAAATATCAGTGCTCCGTGATGTCTCGTACATAAAACATGCATAACTATTATGTTGACTTTGTCCTCCAGGGCATTAAAGTGATAAACCACTAAAGCCATATCAGTGCAGAGGTTAAAAGAGGCGAGGGCGGCAGTGTCTCCTTGAAGAGGAGAAGGTTGAGTCTTGGATCGGCTGGAGGAGCTCTGCTGAACACGTCCCAGATGGTGTGTGGCATCCGTTTGTCCTGTCCTGTTCTGCACTATATTGTGCTGGACAGTCAGGTTTAATTTGAGGCTCTGTGACGTTATGAACTAATTTAGGTCTGAGAACTGTCAGGTCAACTTCTGACCTGGCAGTCTGACTGTCAACATATTTATGTTTGAGCAGTAAGATATAAAAAAAAAAGAAATCGACATCCATGTCTCAAATTCTGTGCCGTGTGGCTTATAAATTACAACTGTTTTCAGCCACCAGATATATCAACACCTGCCTATTTGTACCCCAGGCTTCACAGCTTGCTCATGATTTCATGAATCATATGTGAAACATTGTTCTCTGATCACTACTGCACCCAGATCTACGTCAGGTTTTGATAGATAAAGCCTATTGTGTATTTGCCAATTCGTAGAAAAAGTCAAATTCTATTTTCTTTCTCTTTAACTTCTTTTACAACCACGTAGTTTTACATTATTCATGGCAGTACCTTTCATTTTATCCTAACTCTTGGATCCAGAGACAGTATTTACTCGGTCACAGCAGAGATTATCCTCTCTTTTCAATTAGAAAGTACTGTTTACAGTTTTTAGTATTAGTTATTTTACATGTCATGTTTTTATGGCCACAGTGCATACATGTCTGCTCTTTTGGAGAAGGAATGGCTACGAACAGCCATCAAACAGCTGAAACAGCAAAGAGTTGTGTCCCTGCAGCTTTAATCCAGCTCAGCCTGCCCTCAGAAGCCCCCTCACGCTTTGCTCTCGACAAATTTGTCCTTCAAATTCGCAGCAAGCTCATCACGTAAATATCCAGGCTGCAGATGGAGGTCAAACTGATCAACAGCTGGCTTTGCTGTGCTTGTTTTCTTAATATATTTTGGTTTTAGGTTACTGTCAGGATGTTGCACAAACCACAGGTTTTCAGTCATAGAATGAGAGAGGCTTGGATTCTGATTGGATGTTCTTTTTTTTTGTTGTTGAACAGTAGCATGAGTACGCTGTTTAATTATTACCAGTGTATCTGTCTCATCTGTGCTGAAATGCATGTGTGCATTTTTTTTTTTTGTGGTTTCTATATTTACCGTTCCTCTTCCTCTCTCCTTTCACCCATGCACTCTGTTATGAATTGCTAATGAAAGATTGTGATTGAATTTTTAGCAGTTATGGAAGTCGCGTCGCATGTGTTTTTCATGCAGCTGAAGTATAAGAAATGTCAGAAGAGCCATAAATTCAGTTATGCAGAGATCCACACATGCATATGTTGCTCTTCTTGTGTTATTCTCTCTGTTCGTTGCCCCTCTTTTCTGTCGCTCACCCATCTGTTTCTCCCCCCTCATCCTTTTCTCATTCCCTTTTCTTGCTTCTGCATGGAGCTTTATTTCCTCTTTTCCCAAGCGAGCTCAGTTTGTTTCTCTCCCCTCCTACTCTGAACACTGACACTGCTGAAGGGATCTCTCACTCTCCCACTCTGCTTTCTTTTCTCCTCTCTTGCTTCCTCCTTATCCATCTTCCTCCGTCTCTATCTACTTCCCTCCCTCTCAACCTCTTTCCTCACTCTCTCTCTCTCTCCTCACACAAATGGCTTACTTTACACATTAAGGAAGCATCCGTCATTTTGCTCTGTGAAGGAAAAAAAAATCCTACTTTTCTTTCTTTTCTTTTTTTTTTCTGGCTGCCCTCTCTTTTCCCCAGTCCTGACGCTGCTACCAATATGTTTTATTTCCAGCTGGTGATCATGGCAGGGACCGTTCTGTTGGCGTATTACTTTGAGTACACGGACACGTTCCCCGTGCACATCCAGGGCTTCTTCTGTTTCGACAAAGCCTACTCAAAGCCATACCCAGGACCAGAGGACTACAGCAAGGCGCCGCCGGTCCTGGTCTACTCCCTCGTCACCGCCATCCCCACTGTGACGGTGAGTTGGTCGGCAACTTATTTAAGGGGAAAAAAAAAAAAAAAAGGAAGGCAGCAGTTTCTCCAAAAGCGCTCATCTTTCATCTAATGCAAACAGATGAAATCATTACCTGCTTCAGTACAATTAGTCATAAACAGGTTTCTGCTTATCTGCACGTGGTGAAAAGAGTGTCGTGGGGGCGGGGGGGTGTGTAGGTGTGCGTCCTCGTGGTGCTCAAAGCTGTTTGTGGCAATGTGTTCTCTGGCATAACCATGGCAACGGGTACTATATTTGTCCTCCGTAGAGCAACCAGAGACAGCTACATTGTGCATAGACTCTGTTCCTGTTTCAAATAATGTCCTAAAGGAACCGAACTAGTCGTTAGTTTTAAAGGATTTCTGTGTTTGCTCACAAAATGCTCACTTGCACCATTTTTGCCGTCTTCACATGCGACAAATGCACAGGAAGTTTGTTTAATAATTAAACACTGATGCAGAATTTTAAAAAGTAGGTCATGGTGAACATTTAATTCACTTGATTTTACCTGATTTAATTCTCCTTTTTTGCCATCACTAAGCATTTACCAGCCACGGTAATTGGTGTTTCAAGCTAATAAATGGAATTTCATCACTTTCTCTCCTCTAACAGGAAATGATAAGTAATGAAACATAGCTCTGCATCATGTTCAGAGCGCCGCCTACATGAGTTAATTTGACCCCCAGGCCTCGGCTGTCTAGATGTCTTGCGTTTTTATTGGGCATTACGACATGACTGTCACCGAGCCTCACAATAAAGCAAAGAATCTAAGGTGTATTTGCTTTTCAACAATTTTATAAACATAATAAATAAAGTACAAGAGGATTAGCAAAAAATAAATAAATACATTTACAATACAGGATTTTGTAAAAATCTAAACTTTTCTTGTGAAAATAAAATCTTTGCATTGTAAACATCTAGGGCAGTGACATCACAGAGGGGTCATAAGGACTCATGGTGGGTCATGAGAGTATACGAGGCTATTGATTGACTTTAGTAAGCACTATGTCTGAAGTGGATTTCAAAATGTTCATCCTGTCTGACAGTTTGTTTCCTGAGGATTATAAAATACGGCGTTTGAGCTGTAAGGGGTATGAGTCAGAATATGACTCTGTCAATCCACAAGCTATGATTGGGTGCCAAGTCTGAAGCAAACATTGACAAGGATACTCCTAATATTCAGAGCTTAAGCTATATAAATCTGTGTATTCATCCATCTATCAATTGCCTATTCCCTCTTGGCCTTGCAGGGTCACAGGGAGGGCTAGTGTCTATCTCCCACATTCATTGGGTGAGAGGCACAGGTCACCAGTCTATCCCAAAGCAACATAAAGATACATAGGACAAACATGCATGCACGCATTCGTGTTTAAAGGCAATTTAGAGAAACCAGTCAACCCAAGAGTCATGTTTTTGGACTGTGGGAGGAAGCTGGAGTATTTGAAGAGAACCCACACATGCACAGGGAGAACCTGCGAACTCCAGTGGGTCCAGTTCCCTCCAGTTTTAGCTTGAATTATAGCTGTGAAGCAGCTGCAGTCATGATGGGGTTAACTAGTTGGACTGGACCCACCTTAAGTCTATCTGCTTGGTAATCAGTCATTGTAGTGTTGGTGGATGATGCACTGGGTTTGCAATTCCCTCTCAGATAGATAGTTGGTACCTAAAGATTAGGTCTGGTCATTTCTATCCTCCCACATACATTTCATGAGTCTCTTTCATCCAATGCAGATGAAAAGGAAATGCATGTTAAGAACATTTGTCAACGAAAACACTTTGACCCGTTTTGTCTTACCAATGCTCTAGAACCCAATGTCTTGTTCTCTGTCTCAGAGAGATGTAGAAGGGATGAAAAATTTGGTTTGCTGCAAAAGTTAATGTTAACTAGTCAACTAATGATTTACGAAGAAACAGCAAAACAAATTAATAAAAGCTGGCTTAATTTAGTCATTGGCCGATAAAGCAAATTCCATTAAGTTAAATCTACACATAAATGACATGCACAAACATTGCATAACTCCACTCAAGGTCATTTGCCCGAGCGGCTGTTCCAAAGTGATGCTAAAGGTTTATTGATCATGCCAAGAGTCATGATCACTGTCCAGGGTGGTGGATTGCTCATCCGAATAGCTTAATGACAGAGGGACAACCTCCAGAGTTTTCAACTTCACTTCAGATCAACAGCTTTAGTTGGGTCTTAGATTTGACCGGCTGTTCCAACAGAACAGCCGGTCCAAAATCTCTTGAATACAGCAGGCTAATATTAAACTTCTGTAAAGATCAGATCTCAATTGTTTTGAAAATGCATGGACTACATCTACAAACCTGGCTCCAATTTAGACTCAAAATTGCACATCCAGTTATTGTTTTTAAAATATACTCTGTCCTTGATGATTGGATGTAAACTGACAGGGACTTTAGATGATGTCTTTCACAGTTCAAACTATGAGAGGTGTGTATAAAACTGTATGGTTCTATAATACAGGCTCATGTTTGAAACCAAGTGAATCAGTATAAGGGTGAGGTTTCCAGGAGTCATGCTTCCCTTGAATTTATTTCATATAATTAAGTGTTGTAATAGTCTTTCATAATAAAAAAGAAAAAAAATGTTTTATTTTAAAAGTAAGCCATTAAATAATAAAACACAGGCGTTGTATACAAATATAGAAAGCTTCAGGACCTGATCTCACATACAACTGGGAAGGCCTGGTTTATGACCTAATTAGAAATCATTAAATAGCTCGCATCTGTGACTTTGCCCTTATTATCATAAGTTACAGATCATCTCCATAACTGATGAATAAACAGTGTCACACTGGTCAAAGTTCGTAAAAGTTGCAAAGAGATATTTGATATTTGTTAAGAGACGAGCTAATAAAACAGGCATACAGAAAAGCATTTGTAAAATATTTGCACATTCAGAAGTTTAGAAGAGTTTATTCAGTGAGTAAATTAGATTATTTTACACCAGGCTATGGCCAGTTACCAATATGTCATCATCCTACCAAGGTTTTAAAAGAGCGCACTAAAACTTAACGACAGGATGTGCAAACGATACCGAAGTGTGCCAAGCTTTATGCAGTTCATGGTAGAGCAGAGCCTCCTCTTTTCCTTCAACCAACCGGAGGAAAATGGAAAAATAATTACATTCTGTCCTTACCGACACAAAAGACAAATTTGGCTGTTTGTAAATTTTCCTGGTTGTAAAATCACAGCTAGTCATGGTGTGTGAATTTAAGTTCCACCCATCACTGTTTTGAAGATAGTGTTGTTTTAAAACTTCCTTTTGTAAGATCCTTGCAACATATCTGTAAAGCTAACTGCAGGCTAGCTACCATGATTAATAACCTAGTGATTTAACTGCTGTTATCTAATATCAGCTTGTTATCCTCCCAGTGTGCCAAAAGGTATTTTTATATGTGCAATAAACATATTGTCTTGGAAATGACAAATTTATAGTGTTTGTTCAATTTGCTTCCTTAAGTCTTAGTATCAAATTGATAGTAGTAATAATAAAATGTTATGGAAACTTTTTAACACTAAACGTTGGTATGTTATAACACTTGTTTTTTTGGTTCAAATAAAAATACATTAAATTATACATCTTTGCCTTCAAATTTTCAGGGGAACTTACAGCAATACCCTGAAACCATCGTAATTTTTGATATTGATTTTTTAAAATCAATATTTTAAAAAATTGGTTAAATGTTCATGCTTGAAATGAACGTTTAATTTTATGGAATTTTTAAGTATAATATCTCCCCATATTAGTATCTAGGGCTGTGGTGGACACCACAATGTCCACCACAGTGTCATTTTTTTCCCCTTTCCATCGTCTACCACTCTCCTTGAGCATTCTCATCTTGGTGACTATGATCAATATCAAGTTTTAAAATAAAAGAATGACACTCAAGTTTGCAAAAAAAAAGAGAGAGCAATTTAAGACATGACACCTGAAATACTGAAGACTGCCAAATATTATTGCATTGAAGCCATCATTTACGATTGCAATATTGTGATATGTTAGACTGTGAAGCTCCATCACTGTCTCATTCTTTCTCTTCTCTTCACCAAGTTTGATCCTTGTCTTGTTTTATTCTAATCCTGGATCTTGTTGTCTGCCAGGTACATGTACTAATGTTACATGATTGAGTTTGATTCGTGTTAAGTGAAACTATAGCCCAGAACTCAAATTTGAAATTCTGTCGCTTTTGTTTCAGAGCAGAATTAGATCAGAGTTTATCCAATTAAGTGTGCATCTGTTCACCTTGAGTTAAATATGTGTAATTAGGGAAAAGAAAAAAAAAAGTGGCTGCAGGCACATAAGGAGAAGCTTTTAATCCGGTGGAGTCAGAGATGTAAGTGATATCAGTGTGCTTTTTAAAACAGAGCAGAAAAACAACTCAGAAGGTTAATTCTTTAATGTGTTGTTAGGCCAGACTTGCTGAAATTAGTTTTTCCTATCCGTTATGGGGTTTTGGTGGAAAATAGAGTTGGAATCTAGTTAGTATAATACAGAAAGTTATACATGACAGACTTCCTTAATTATATTTCTTGCGATGATAACTGTTGACTTACATGGGCAGAGAGAACATCTACAGCAGGAACTTTCTTGTTCATTCATCTCATTTTGTATGAAACAAAGACTAATATATATATATATATATACTTTCTTGTTCATTCATCAGGTCATATATATTCATATAGGTCACGATGTAATTCACAAGTTAGCATAGTGATTATATCATCTTCTAGAAATTGTAACCTGCTTTGCATCTGAAAGGCCTGATGCTATTTTATCTCATTGGAAGTTTGATTCCTAAAAGGGTGCATTGTAGAAACAAAACTTTCCAAATCTGACCTGTCAGTTATTGACCACATTTAGACTGATGAGCGCTGCTCTGCAAGATGTGTCTGCAGCGAGTGGCGAGACAGAAAATAAATGCTTTCCTTTCATGGGGGTTTCCTTGGCTAGTAATGAAGGAAAAACTGAAGCTCTTTCATAGCTGCCACTCTGGCACCTCTGGGTCATGTCACTTACTAAGGAACATTTCTTAGCAAAAAGGATTATTCAACAAGACCCCCGGAGTTTGTCAAAGAAAAACCTGCTGGTTGGGTACAGAGTCACTCGCCATGGTAACTGTCTCGGTCACCATGGTTACCAGGACAACTGACTCAGATTTTAAGTTGGGTCTCTGAAAAGGGAGAACCTGGGATTTCTCCTCTGTAAACGGAGCATTTTGTGAAGCTGCTTTCCTTCATGCAGATTTAATCTCGATTCGGGTTTAGAAGTTTCAATAATTGCTTTTATTGCGTTTGTCCCCATTAATAAAATATTCATTACGCTTTTATTTCTGCATCTTATTGAAGTTTATGCCTTCAGCACTTAATGAGATTTAAAGCCACTATGTTTACGCCATAAGCTGAACGGGAGAAACACTTTTATTCTACTACAATTACTCTGACTTTGCTGATCCTTCCTTGCTCTCTTTCATGACAAACTGAGCCTCGCAGATCTGAATAGCACACCTCTCCGCGTGCATGCACGTGTGAATTATTAGCCGAGTGCTAGATAGTGGGGAACGGAGAGGCTGAGTGGAACAGATGCACTCGTGTGGCACTTGGCGAAAATGCCGGAGGTTTCAGTGCATCAGTGAAGGTAACCATGTGGGTGGATGATGCCGCACATTCTCTCCTTCTCCGCTGCAGCAAACCGTTGCTGTGTGCACAGTTGAGAGCTGGAATGTGAGCATCACAGCTCCGATATAAACAAGTCAAAGAACCTGCCGGCAATCCGTATCACTCTCTGCAGCAAAATGGTTTTCTCGCGCAGGCGGACGCGCGGCATCCAGCGTGCAGCCCCGTAGCGCAGTCTGCGAACAATGCATGCTCCAGATGCATTGAAGGTGACATTTCTGCTCTCGCTCCAATTATCGTCCTCTGGGCTGGCTGAAAGCACGGCCCTGCTCCAACTGTTTACTGATTATTTGCGTGCGTCTATTTGAGAGCACGTATTTTGCAAAGCTGACCTTCCGCTGATTGCACGCCCCGACCCACCTGTCAGGTGGCACAGTTTAGCCGCAGCCAATCAGAGGATCAAATGGTAATTGCAGGCTTTAGACGCGTGTGGCATAGTGTGAGCCTTAACAGCGCATGGAGACTCCCACTGAGCCAGACAAACATACACACTTGTAAACACAAGCAAGATGAAGGCAGAAAATGGGTTAAAGCCGGAAAGCTGGGTTTCATTTTAGTTTTCTTTTTAATGTGGGTCAGAAATAAAATGCTAAATGTTGCCCTTGAGATCTTGTTTCTTATGCTGTTAAATATAAGCTCTCAAACAGTGGGAGAGGAGAAGCGAAGGTGCTTTTTGAAATGAAACAAAAGGCACGTTCAAATTTGCTGTAAACACAACACAGAGATAAAGAAAAAGAGCAAGAAGCCATAAACGAGATGTGGGAAAAAAAAAAAAAATCTGAAGAAGAGAAGCCAAAGGATTTGGAACTGAAAAACTAGGAAATGAAATGCGTCTGACGTCTTCGAGAGGATGCTCACTTCTCCAAGTTTGTTCGCTGTTATCTGGTAAACGCTGGAACGAACCCTCATGCATAATGCATCTCCGTGTGACAGAAAGATGGGGATTGAGCAAAATCACAAAGGAGAGAGCACATTATCCAGGCAGCCTGACTTTATCAATAGAGATCCAGCTGCACAAAGGACCTCATTGTACTGTTGTCATTTCTTCAAAAGATGGGAAGAAATGAACATGAATAGTTAGGAGTTGAAGAAAAATATGAGCTAAAATTAGAAATGAACTGATCAGGAATTTGTTGCCAATTTTGCTTGATGATTTTGTAAAGCTCTTACTTGCTGGTACCATTTTTAAATATGCAAAATATTTTGTTATGCTCTCTATCTCATCTTCAAGGTAACCTGTTAAAAATAAAATGTTTATTGTAAAAGAAAAAAAAGGAAAAAGGAAAACCATTTTTAGACAAAACCCTTTTTAAAGATAAGTCCTAATTGAAAATATGCTGCCAAATCTTCTGTACTCGTTTATAAGGCACGTTATGGTAAATAAAATACAGAAAGTGTATGATATGACAAAACATTATTTTTCTCCTACTAGCTCAACCGTCCGAGACATTTGTCAAAAAGCTTAATGATTTACAGTGTTGAACTGTCCATTACTTCATTTTAACTACACACTAACTTTTTTTGTTGTGATTGATCATTATTATTATTAACAGAGGTGAAGGTACACAAAAGGAAAGATCAGTCATTGAAACATCTCTAAACTTACCCAGGAATTTCAAAATAAAACCAAGGTAATTAAGGTAGTAACATCTTATGTATGTTGTAGTCGATGGATATTTGATCACGTCACTCTAAATCTTACACAATGCGTAGTTGGTATCAGCATGTAGAGAAGTGGAAAGACTCCAAAATGATAGGTTTTTGCTTGCAGCAACTAACTGTATACTTAGCTACCTTCATGTGGTTAACAGTCATATCAGTAACACGGCCATCCCTCAGATTTCTTAAACAAACTGTAACCCTTTCAAAAACCTTTCTTGCAAGAAGATGAAGTATTATTAAGGTGACAAGAGAATCAAAATGAATTAAACCTTTTGCTGGACTCTATTAGGAACAGCTTCTCAGATCTGTTCAGTCCTTTCTTGTCTCCATCTCGCTTTCTCCACAATCTCTTTCTGTTTGTTGACTCAGAGAAATGCTAATAAGCAATTTCTTGATGCAGATCTCACAGTAATCAGACATAGATGTGGACTGAGACTTCACTTTTGTATTTTTCTGGGGGGCGAGGGGGTTCAGTTTCTCTTCTCAGATCACCTGCCTCCGTCCCACCCAGTCCATAGGGATGTATCTGATTAGTTATCAAAACAGTCTTAATACATCTATGTTCACAAATGCTTTAGGATGCCTGGCCCCTTTTCACAGTTCTTATACCTTTTGGTTCAGTGTCTGTTGTTGTCTCCTTTCACATTGCAAGAGCTGTTTTCTTTAGTGGTTCTTGTTTGTAAAAGTTTTTTTTTTTTTTTTTCACCCACTTCATTGTTTTTAGCACAATAGGAACCCAAGACTACCAGTGGGAATGAAATTACCCCAGTTTTAAGGAAATGTTCACATAAAACAAGACAGAAAAGTAAATTCAAAGTTTTTCGCATTGCTTTTTTTGTATTTAAAAATGACTTTTAAATTGTGCAGGCAAAAAAATACAAGTGAAGCAGAATTACAAATAGAACAACATCACAGTAATGATCGTGGAAAGAGCAATTAATGGTGGAGTTTATTGAAGTCAACCCTGCGGCAGGGGGCAATTTGTGAGTGTGACCGTTATTATTGTCCGTCCCTTTAAAGTAGGGCTTCAAAGAGTAGCTGCTGCACTGGAATGTTTCTTTAGACATTCAGACTTTTTTTGTTTTCATATCTATTGATCATTTTTAATCCTTCGATAAAGTGGTTCCACACGATCACCTGCTTTTTATCTGGACTCAAACAGATTGTAAACAGCATTGTGAGCCGGTGCTGTGTTCAAAGGTTGTTTATGTGCCGAAATGAAGAACATATATAGAGTAACGCATGTTGTTTTTCATATTTTATTTATGTTTTTTGTTCATGTGATAGAAAAGTATCCTAAATTTACAGACTGATATGTCACTTTAGCCCAGTTTTCTACCCATACTTGCGTGGGTTTTCACAAGATGCTTCTTCCCACATTTAACAAAAAAACAAAAGCATGTTAATTGGTCATACTAAATTTACCTTGTGAAGGTGTGCATTCATGCATACTTGATTTATTATGCGTTTGTTCCGTGATAAACTAGCACTCTGTCTACCGTACAATCCTCCCTTCAATGGCTGACAGATGCAAATGAGCTCAGCAAAGCTCGACTCTGAACAAAGCAAAGCATGTTTGGAAAGTTAATATGTGACCTAATCAGCAGGTCAGTGCATTCATGTTTTAAAAGGAGCACTTTTTCTTGAGATGCTGTCTGGTGTTCCACTGCAGGTTTTACTCTCTCATTTATTCCATAAGTCCCTCAGAAAGAAATATCTTGAATTGTGCAGAGACGTTTGTAGCATTTCTCTGCTCATACACAGTTTGCCTACATTTAATGTAATCAGTATGCACGACTTTATGGGAAATATTTATATCTAAATGTAAATTTGTATTATTCATTTCAGATGAAACCATCTCCATTTAAATGGAAGACACAGGAAATAAAACAGTTCCTTTATTTACTCTGACAGTAAGCCTCAAAGTTTATAAGGCTTATTTAAAAGAAGCATCTGAAATATTTGTACGGTCTAATGCATTTTTTATTTTTTTTTACTTTTGCTGAAGTGTTAGAATGAATCATTAAAGGGATGAATCATTCCACGGTTATTCAGTCTAGTTAGTCCTCCATGGAAAAACATTTCTATGTTTTCCTTTTCTCTCCTTCACTTTTTGTGACCGCTGAGTTATTTTCATTGTGAAGCGAGAGCAATCACTCCTATCTGCTCAAAGTTGACCTGTTTGCAGTGGTGTTTATAAGGCATGTAAAAATTTATGGATATAAAGGTGCTTTTTTTTTGGCTGAAATCTAGAAGCATTGACTGTTAGAAGTTGTTTAAATCTGATCTGTTCATCTGAAAGATAAAAATTACATTTTTGTATGAAAACTTGAAAATATTTTTCTTCTGCACTTATTTTTATCTCAGTAGCAATGCCACAACTGGTTACAGTGCTGACACTTCTGATTTGCCCCTAATTCTTCTGTCAATTTTTTTTGGATTATTGGTTATGCTATCACGTTAGCAGTGAGGCAGGTTTTTGCTTGCTGTGAATGCTAGGTTAAAATGTCTTCCCCATTCATGAGCATTTATAAAAACCCAGGTTTAAAAGGTTAACTTATCTTTTTGTGTTCTTAATAAAGAAAATAAATTCTGTTGAGTGGTCAATGAAAACAAGGCTTATCTGGAGATGTGTTGAAAGGCAGATGTTTCATGTTACAGCTAGGCTCATTGCACCTACAACACAAGATCTTATTGTTCAAGAGACTAAAAGCAGACAAAGCCTCATTCCCTTGTGTTGTTATAATTTGCATAGTATCTGATTTAATTGGATTAAGCTGCAGTTCCATTTAACAAATTTGGGTGGAGTTGTCTTTTTATGATCTATTATATTTTTGGAGCTGTACTGCAGTTTTGGACAACTGTCTTTAAACTTTACCTCATAATAAACTTGATTTGACTTTACTGTAGTCGCCTGTTGAACTCGAGCACTGATGAATCAGTCATATTTGAGGAGTGAATCAAATTGGATCGAGTTGGTGTCTTTTGCTCATAATCTTTAATATTCTGCGAGCCACAGAAACACCAAACCCTGGTGTTCATCTGCTGCTATTTGCCTTGTGAACGAGACACTGAGAGGGAGCTTGACAGCAGGCAGAAAGGACGGGTGAAAATTAAAGCTAATACCTCCTGTTAGTGGATCAGGGCCAGAGTCTTTGTCAAAGGTTATTGCGGTGGGCAGTAATGACCTCCTTATAGTTTCCGGCACAGAGCTGATCCAACAGATGGCTGCGAAGACAATTGCACTCTGCACTGCTGTATGCAGAGCCATCTGAGGGTTTATGCAGATGATATGGCTCCATGCAAGTGTGAGGCGTACAGGGTTGGAGCACAGGCCCATGTGGCGCTCGCATCCTGCTGACCACCTGCTCAGACGTTCAGTCATTCAGCTGCTGGACAAACTACATTCTTTCTGTCACCCGGACAGTTGTGGAGGCATCCTTGAAGTGCAGTTTTTATTAAAAAAGAAACAATAAAACAAGCTGTACTTATTTAAAAGAAGCATTTCAATTAGACTGGTAGATTGAACCCTACCATGCAATTTTAATGTGTAGAAAATAATTCTAAAACATCTCATGGAAGTAATAATACCACTTCAAGTTTTTCACAATTTTTCTTCTTTAATCTGTAGACTACAGTTGAAATTTTATTTACTGACAGTCAAGTGCAGAGTAAATATAAAACCAAATCTCTTGTGCCACTGTTTAATCCATCATTCAAAAATAGAAAACAACCGGAATCATACCAAGACTGGGCCGTCCTCAAAGTTACTATCAAATCATAGAGAGCAAGAAGGAAGCAGCTAAGAGGATCATGGGAAATATTCCCAGGGAAGAATCTGTTAATCAGACTACTGAAGGTTGTGCGCTCTGAATCCAGTCTTTATGGAGTGGCAAGAAAGAAAGACATTGTTGAATAAAAGCTTTAATGTTATGTTTAACATTTGCTATAATACATGAAATATACACAGTGGACATTTTTGAGAATTTTCTCTGGCCGAAGGAGACATGAGTGAAGATTTATGAGCCTTCATGCAGGGCATTTGGGAGACGGATGCAGTAACTATCAACACTATTTACCTGCTGTTGATTCAAAATCAAAACTATTAGACATACTCAAATAAAAGGGTCGAATAAAACATTATAACAGAGTACAAATTGGAAGATATCATCTTTGAAACAATACAAGTGAGTAAAGACACAATGATAATCATCTGATTAAAAAGTTTGATGAACTAAACGAGTAGAAATCAACGTTAACAACACAAAAGGCTTTACAAATAAAAGCAACTTGTCAACTTTTTTTTTTGCACAAAATAAATAATTATTCTTTTATTGAGCCCAGAGGCTTAATTAAGTTGTGAATAAAGTCTCTTGTAGGATCCCAATCTCCCTGATTGAACCTCTGGAATAATATGGAAATGTCAGCTCTGACGGGAGCCAGTAACACCATTTCCCTCTCAGTCATAAACACTTCAGGATGTGGAAATAGGTTTTTCTCTCTTGGAGTCTCGGTACAGGTACAGACTTGTGATTTTTTATTTCTTTTTCTGCTCAATTATGGGTGGCTGTAGCTGAGCTAAGCGAGAGCAAGGTTCCGGTGTCCCGAATCGGCTCTCATCATGCTCCCCGACAGCACAATTGTTATGGTAATCTTAACAAATTATGTTGTTCAGAAAATCCAGGCTTTCCCTGTTCTCATTTGCTGCCTTTCTTTGCTCTAAATTTACCCTCTTTTGTTAGTGTAATCAGAGTTGTCATCTTTGACAGGAAGCACAAAAGATATCTCGCACAGAAGAACCGCCGCTCACAAAAGTGCAATCACATGCCGAAGTTCTTTTTTTTTTTTTTTTTTTGACATTTGAAAATGATTGCAATTATTCGGTTTATCTGATCAAAGCCGGTGGCAGAGGGCACAAAAACAAACGGAACCACAAACTCTTTCACGTGCACTCATTAAAATATACCCTATTGATAAATGAGCCAAAAGTTTGCATTTAGTTAAACCTCACAAGAATCATTCATGAATAATGGAGACAGACATAAAGAACTTAGCAAAGAATAAGAAAAGACATCACTCTGAAACTCATCTGTCGCTTTGCAAACAATGGATGGATTGTGAGGGCATCAGAAGTCTTTGTGATTATCTTTTGAGGAAGAAACCCCCCTCCAAAAAAAAGATTTTGGTGCTGATGCAAGCCCAATTGGATGTAAAACTTTAACAGCTCAGCATGTTACATTTAGCTTGCACAAATGTCCCTCGCTTGTCTGACTCAGAGTTTTAAAAAAGAGCAGCATAAAATGCCCAAAAATGCTTCGGATCAGGTTTTCCTAGGAGTTGCTGCGAAGTGTTCTCACTATGAGGAACTTTGGCACATATTGGTTGCCATTTTTGTGTCTCTTCATTGCTAATTTGATTGCTTGTTTGGTGTCTTGCTTTAGCTACTTCATATTTAATCATTTTAAGTGAGCTCATGCTGATATCATGAAGCTCTAGTCTCTACCTGATTAATTCAGTTGCAAGTTGGATAATATTTTTTACTTTAAATTATTATTTTTTTATTTGTTTATTCGGGGGGTTTTCATGTCATGTTAAAAACAACCAGGTTTTTGTTTTGTTTTTTTGTTTTTTCACTTACTAGTCTTGGGTCAAGTGTGAACTAAGCCAGTCCTGGATTGATACTACAGACAGTAAGGAGCTGTCAGTGTGTGTACTTGAATTACTTTTGGAAAAGAACATTGAGTTGCAGCAACATTTTTGCTATAAATATCAACCTTTGTGATATAATATTTAAGATTGTGAAAACCACACCTTTGAGATTTTGCTATACACCAATATATATATA
>NW_006799982.1:961220-991714 GCF_000485575.1 Poecilia formosa | reverse complement strand
TTAAGTTTAAATGGTACGAGCACTTTTACAAGGCTGCGAACATGATCGTATTTTTTTTTTTTTTTTTTTTTTACAAGCCAAATTCTGGAAAATTTGGTGTTCAAGTCAATGCTTTGACCTATAGCCACACAGCTGTAGGTCTTTTGGGGTATATCTCTAACAACTTCTCACATCTTGAAACAAAACCTTAAAATTCTTGCCAGGTGGACTTTGACTGGACCGTTTGAACACATTGATCATAATTTCAGGAAAACATAATACTAGGAAACCATAAGATTGTAATTACATTGTTGAATAACTATTAAAATGAGTTAAAGTTTTCTTCCTTTTGTATCTTCACAATGACTTCATCACTGTCCCTGAACGTTCTAGTCTTAGTCAGAAAGATATTTTTTCAGTTCAGCATACATGACTGTAAAAACCTTGCAAGAGGTCAAATGTATTGTTGCTTTATCGAGTTTTAATGCAAGGGCTTACCAATAGTGCAACAAAGTAATGTGGTAATGATTGTGGTCCAGCATGTTGTGCAGTTGTATGTTTCGGGCCTGGTAGAAGATGAACCTCTACACCAGACTGAAGCGTTTTTCAGTTTCTAGCAGATTTTATTTGGTTTAAGTTTAAATGGTGCGAGCACTTTTACAAGGCTGCGAACATGATCGTATTTTTTTATTTTTTTATTTTTTTTTACTTTGTTTACCTGGTTCTCTGTTTGTTCAAATCAATGACTATTTGAAAGTCGGAGACGGGGAGAACACAGCAGACAGACGAGAATTCAGCAGTAGTAATGCTTATGAGATGGAGCATTGGGAAGAGGGGCAGGGATAATAAGAGATAATCTCAGCTTTACCCCATAGCTGCCAATCAGACTGCACGGAGGAATTAAAGATGAAGACGGCAGGGCACAGAGCCCCATGTTGCTACGCCGGTCCAGCGAGCTGTTCCCACCCTGATAGCCTGTAAGACGCATTCTAACCCATAGATGAGAACCCTAATCCGGCTGTACTCCTGGTGTATTGCGGAAGATTAGCTGGAAGGTCTCCTCCCACACCGATCAAGGATGCCTTCCTTTGTTCCAATGAGGAAAGAAACTTGACTTGTGTGGAGAAACATCGGATCCAGGGCAGAGGACCGATAACGCACAAATGGGACAAAGAAAGGGAGAGACTGAAGCACAGAGAGGAAACGACAAATAAAACGGGAAGAGATTGGGGTCATACCTCACACCGCAGAGAAAACATTTCTGAGTGTAACAGGATTTCAACCATGTGAAGGGACGGTGGATAGAACCACAGAGAGGCAAGTGAGGACACTTTCTATTTGTATAAAAAGTGAAAAACAGACGAAAAATAGGAAATGCTTTTGGTAGCCCAGTTTCTCCTCCACAAAGATCAGGGAAAACTGCCCTACAAAGCTCTGAATAAAGGCAGGGTGAAACTGAGAGGAGGAGATGGATAGAGAGAGTGGGTGATGCTGAAGGAGCTACATTGTCATGGTTACCATCAGTAGCATATGAGGTGTGCGTGCGTGCATGCATGCGCGCGTGCGTGCGTGCGTAGCCTTGTCTTTTCTACATTGAAAGAGCTATTTTCCAACAAGTAGTATGCTGTCCTTATGGGACCCAAAGTCCTGTCCCATAGGAAGAGCTGCTGTTTCTGGGTTAGGGGTCAGGTTTAGGACTGAGGTGAGGTTATTTAGGTTAGGTTTAGGGATCAGTACAAAGGACAGGGTTAGGTTATAGAAATGAACAAAAAAAATGTATGAAAGTCGATGCAAAGCTCTCATGAAGACAAAAAAGGTACATTATCGCTGTGTGTGTCTGTGTGTGCAGCCAAAGTAGAGCACTGGGCTGCCAATGTCAACATGTGCCACGTGATTTGTGCAGATGCTTCGTATAAATTCAGCATAATCCTCTGCAATCTTCTGTTTCTCTCCAGTTATTATTCATGATGCGTATCAATCCTGACGTCATTATCAGCGAGTGGATTATCGAGACACGCTGCATCAAAGTATATGAATATTGTAGAAATAGCTCCAGCAAACGTCTCCAACATCTGCAGCAATAAAAACTGCAGCTACACTCGCGTTTATTTTCTCACTCCCACATAGGCTTCCATGTTTTATCCCTCTTTTTTTTAACGTTCTGACGTCAAATCTGCTTTTAATGCTGCATCACTTGATAATGATTGCTGGAATTACTCACAGTGCCCGCTGTGTGTATATTATGCTCTTCTAAGACACAGTTGGAGATCTCTGTGTTCCTATCACTTTGTTTCTCACTTTATACGCCTTTGCATGCTTGCAGGTTTGTCACTTATACAAAGTAATTCTTCACTGAACTTCCAGAATACAGCTGTTAAAAATCGATGCCTATAGAGGTTATTATCACTTACTTGTTGACTTCTCTATTGTCTCGCCAGATTTTTTTGAGGGGGTAAAAGGTTTCTAGCTTAGTTTGATGAGCTCCTGTTTTTTTTTTTTTGTTTTTTTTCTTTTTGTTTGAGTTTGTTCTTCAGCTTTGTCAGCATAAAATACCCGCAGTGTCTCCTCTCTCAAAGGCGGAGGCACATGCGAGATTGAACTGCCATCCTTTCACAAAAGTAGAAAATAAAAGGGAGCCAATTAGGGCCTCTGGTGCTACCTGTTTCCCTGAATGTCCTCTCAGCTTATATATATGTATATATACTTGCCAGACTTTAGAAGTTGCACTAAAAATGACTCCAGAGCTGCTCCCATTCTCTCCTGTGAAGACACACACACACACACACACATTTGTACCCAGTCTGGAAAGGCTTGTAAAATCAAGAATTGGATTCAAGTATTTTTCAGGTGTTGATGAGTATAGAAAAATAAACTATTTCCACTTCACAGTACAAACATGGCAACCGATTTTCTGAGAGATCAAAACATTGATATGTTGTGCCTGTGACCAGGAAAATCCTCCGAGCTTTTCCTATTGAAACTGTGGGAAAAGCAAGAGAGCAAACAAAACAGCTGAGAACCGACAAAGCATAAATGGGTCACCATCAGTCCGAACTTTGATCTGAAGATGATATACGTTATGTCAAGAAATCTGTTCTGACACTTTGCATAAACTTTGAGTCTTTGAAATACGTTTAATATTGACTTTACTAGACTGAAAGAAGGTCAAACAATATTTCTACCGAAGCGTTTGTGAAAGTAAAAATGTGTCTTTTCAAACCCTTAGGCCTTGACTTGACCCTGTCTCAAAAGCATTGATAGTTCCAAACCTTGAAACCAAACCCTGCATTTATTAAAACTAATTTCTGTTCAATTCAGTGATACATGATTGATTCCAAAGGGAAATTAAATGCTGACATAACTCAAACCATCCAAGTTATGTTTGCATCATTTAAGAGCACAGACTCGACTGGTGTAAAAGTCTACAGGTTCCTTCAGCGCCTATTTGCTACCACATAAAAGATTAATGTATTAAGAGTTTCATTACTGTCACCTTTACTGTTAATATAGACACTGT
Organism: Poecilia formosa; assembly: GCF_000485575.1. Classification (NCBI taxonomy): domain Eukaryota; kingdom Metazoa; phylum Chordata; class Actinopteri; order Cyprinodontiformes; family Poeciliidae; genus Poecilia; species Poecilia formosa. Next base: position 988,218 of record NW_006799982.1, on the reverse strand, counting down.
TCATGTTTCAGCTGGTTACTATGTAATCACCAGACCGATGTCTCTTAATCCTGGTCCTTGTGTGTGAAAGGAGGGAAACACCTAAAACATGCAGGGCAGTGATCCCTTAGGGCCAGGACTGAGAAACACTCCACTAGACATGAATAAACACATGAGCACAGTTCTGTCGGTTCTCCTACACTTCACGTCTCTCTGACTTTGACTCCTTTATAAGACATTGGATCCAAGAAACTGTATCCTTACAGAGCTGTTTGAAAATAGATGCATGAAAATTGACAACATGTCAGAGCCTGGGATGGTTGGGGTTTACAATCTCAAAGCCAGGCTGGCAGAAAATTAACAGAAACATCAACACTTGAGCACTAACAGTTACCTAGAAATGTTAGAATACAGGTGCCAGATATTCTGTCAGAAAACGTTGCTTTAAATGAGCCCTTACAAACAAGCAAAAACAAAATCAGAGTTGGGTTTGGCCTCTTTGTGTACTTGCAATCCACATTTTGTATTTGAATGTTTTCTGCACCTGTGTCTTGCACTCATGCTGGTTTTGCATCCTGGTGCCCTGCAGAGATCACTCTTCAGAAGCATTGTTCCAGCCTTATTTTTTTTTTCTTACAAAACAGAGACTTGGGGAAAACATCCGCCGGCTGATAATAACTAAAGTTGCTTTTGTTTGCTCTGCTTTGACAAAATCCTGAAACCAATTTAGAAAGTACACCATTAGCCTTAGACAACTTAGTGATGTTGTGATAGATTTTTTCCTTTCTAATGTAAGTCTGTTACTGTGTTATTTTAGGATTCTAAAAACTACACATAAGTCCAAATAATAAAAAGGAGACTGCTTTCTTTCCTGCACAACAAAGCTTTGCAGAAGCCTTTGTGCACATCTGACACTTTTCAGCTAACCTATAGAAAGTTCTTCCTTGTTTTGTTGTATTTTTTAGAAGAGCTCGTGGTCTTATATGTGTGCGCAGTACCGGTAAAATGTTTGTCATCTTGTAAAAGATGAGGGGGTATTTGTAGTTAACCTCATATCTCATTGAGACCTCATTTCTCCTACTCCTAAAAAGTGAATGGATATTATCATTAGTTAATGCATACTTTCATGTAATTTGTGAAATTAAATGATTTTCTGTTTATTTTACAACGAAATCCAAACTGTGCGAACATATATGTTATCCTGGGCCTTTCTACATGGAGTTTGAAAACTCTCCCTGTTCATGCATGGGTTCTCTCCGGGTACTCCGGCTTCCTCCCACTGTCCACAGACATCATGACTTTTAGGTTAAATGGCTGCATGATGTTAGAAAACTGTGTGATTGTAATGTTTTTGGTAACTACAACAACAGTGATATCATTTGTGATAAATGCAAAAGTTTAGTGTTTTTGGAGGTTTTTTTCTGTGTCTGGTGTGAGACTCCATTCAACAGGCTGAATCTTACATTGCCGTGCAAAGTGTGTGGTATTCGCTCATAAGACTTGGAATATATTAGCCGTGCAATAACACAGTCCTGTGTGATGTTAACATTACACACTCTGACAACGCAGTGATATTTTGCAGCCGCAGTATGGAGTCATTTTCCTTATATACAGACAGTAATAACACTGTGAAGTAGCTTGGAAGAGAATATTTGATCCAGCTGTTTTATCTCTGGCAACCACAAGTTCAGCCAAACTGCCCGCAGCATAATACCACACCACTTCCAGCTTCAAGGATAAGGATGTGAGGCTGAGTCAACCCCCCTGAGCTAATCTTCTTGTAGAAACAAATAAGTCAAATGTGGGAGAGGATAAAATTAAAGCGCTGTCATAACACTGGCTGCTTCCACCTTATCATACATGGACTTTTCTGCTTAGCTGATGAAGTTTTGCTCTTCCTAGTATCAGTGTTTGCATGGATGCCAGTGTCGTGTGTCTATGTTGTCCTGTGATGGACCGGCAATCTGTCCAGCTCCACCTCTGACCCTGCAAGCTTAAAATGATTTTGACGATTGATGGATAGATGGAAAAGTGTTAACTTGAGATCTCTAGAAAAGTATTGGATGGTTTAGAGCTACACAATACATTATTTCAAATCACAAAACTCACAAAACTTTCCACGTGTACAGTGTTGTGCGAAAAATATTCATCTAAAAGTCCTGCTAACTGTCCAAAATACACCTCGATCTGGGGGAGGAACACCTCTGCACCAAAATGATACAAAAATAGTTGGACGCCAAAATGATTTTAAGCTTCTTCCACCGCCTGCAGTTCAGCCTCAGACATCTGGTATCGATCTGTCCTTGTGAGTGGTGCATTGAGCTGGTCCAGGTTAAAGCAACACAGCAAGTGTCCACAAGATTCCAAAGTCAATATCATGTTTTAATTCACATATTGACGTACTGGCGCTGCAAACCGAAGGGGTTCGCTATGATTTAATTTGTTTCTGGTTAAAGTTTTTAGAGGCTTGCCAATACATTGGAAGTCCAGAAGTGTTGGCTTTCTATACATCCATGGCACATAAGGAAAACATTTAAAATATCTTATATTGTATCCTTCCTGTACGTAAAATATCAAATACAACAACTTCAAGTAGAAGGAACTGTTCATTGTTGAAAAATGCAATAATCCTGGACTGACAGGTCACTTTGATTTTAAATAAGGTGAGCGATTTTAACAAGAATTTATTGTAAATGACACAACAAAATACAACAATCGACACTTCTGAGGTGTGGGAAAATATTTCAATTTGCAGTTAAGCTGAAATAAAAATAGAAGGCTCGATATAGCTGCTCTGTAGTGGCCCTGTGATCCATCAGTCCCCTACAAAGCTGAACCACTGAGACAGAGCGGCCTCCTCATTTATCTGAACCCCTGGCGAGAATTTGTAGATTCCAGTGCAGTTGCATGATGTCATTCTGTAAAACTATTATATTAAAAAAGAAACCTTTTTTTTTTATCAGAAGTACATTTATTTCCCATGTTAATGAGGTCATGCAGAGTGTGATAAAGGAATTGTATTATAATTAATATTAATAATGATACAACACTGATAGCATTCAAATTCTGTCAAGTAAAAAAAAATTGCAAATTCAACAGGTCTTGGTAATGTTTTTTTTAAGTTTTTGAAATAATGAGGGACCTTGGATAAAAAAGGTGAACTATGCCAGAAAACAAAAACATAAGTAATCAGGCCCTTTAGCAAAATATTCAAAATCTTGGTTATTATACACATAATCAACCTGCCTTTACAGCCATCTTAGTCAAAAGGCGTAAACCCTAAAGAGCATTTGTGTGGCGAGTTGAAGAGCAGAAGAGAAGATGAAAGATTGAACCTTGCAAACCTTGTCTAAGATTTATTAAGATGAGATGAGATCATTTATTAGTCTCCCATAGGAGAAATTTGCCTTGGAAGCAGGGACAAGACTGCGGCAATAAGAACAATACAATACAACAATAGACAATGGCCATAAATACATAAAAGTAAAAATACATAAAAGCCCAAATGTTAGGTCGGCAGTACATCCCTATAACCATCTCATTTCCATCTCATTTAATCTTGTGAAATGTTAAAAGAGAGGACTCTTGTGGTGTTCTTGTTCTTTCTGATAGAAACAATTTTGATGTCGCAACCGCAGTAATGCTTTCCAGTTTGCAAAGAAATTATAATGCAGCATTTTCAGGGAAAATGTTGAACTCTTGTGGGACAAGAATCACATTCAGACACATCAAAGTACTGTAAACATCATTAATTTCTCTAACATGCATAATTATCGCCTTACAGTGCTTCTTGTACCTTTAGGGTCACCTCTTAAATACTGAAGACGCCATAACTAACGCTACGCAAGCCCAATAAGCATCAATGAAACTTCCGCTGGCGGCTTTTAGTTCATAACATCGGGGCCAACGTAGCGTTCATCTGTCACACTGAGGGCAAGGAGCCTCGGTGCATTAGCATCATCCCACGCTCCTTGCGCAGAGCCATCCATATTGTATGAGCATGTAACCTACATCCATCCACGCCTCTGTCAGCCGATGTCCCCTGACGAGACAAAATCCATAAGCGGACCGTAATGGTGTTCGCGAATGTGTGGCTCGGTGTTTAGTCAGTTTATTCCCCTGTCAGAAGAAATCAAGGTCCTGCTGGTTTAGCTTGAAACATTTCATGCTGCTTTTCAAACGGTTGCCAAACGCTAGGGGCGGATATTTAAATGGCTGCTCCGAATGTGTTCAGGCTCTATTAGTAAAACTGTGGCTATGTGGGTGAACTAAAACATTAAACACTTGGGATATTTTATCTGAATTATATAAGCAATGCCTGGTGTCAGTGGACACTGTTATTTGTCAGTGCTATACAATACAGGGAAACCATTGTTTAACGGAGCACCATCAAATTGTGCATTAAAAGTGAAATAAATAACAGGTCTCCCACTGATTGCAGCGAACGGAAGGTGTTGATGTTGTTAATTCATAAAGGAACAGAAAAGCGGCCACATTGTGGGGGGAATTTTTTTTTTTTTAATCACGGCACATCTGAGGGAGAAAAACTCATGAATAATTTTGCTGCGTAACATATTTATCAGGCAGAATATTCATAGAAGCTTATCAGCCCTCAACCATGCTCTTTTAGCTTCTTCTTACTAAAAGTGTTTGACTCCACTTTGCTTGTTGCGTCCCAGATTCTGATCGGGGAAGTGACGAGCTTCTTTGTGAAGACGGAGGGATCTCAGGAGAAGACCATAGTGACCGCTGACTGCTGTTACTTCAACCCTCTCCTCCGAAGGATCGTACGCTTTCTAGGTCAGTCTCGGTCCCGCTGCTTATGCATTGCCTTCAGTGTGTTTTATTGGGATTTCCTGTAACAGTAACACATTCAGTTAAGCCCCTAATTATCTGTTTCCTCGGTAGATTTAGCTTTAAATCTTTTAAGTCTTTTAATTTTGACTGAACGTAATAACATGTTGACGTGGTCCAGCAGAATTTTACATCATAGAAGATGAAGCAAAAAAGCTGATCAGCAATTATAAGAAGGGTTTGATGTCAATACGGTTTTTACTAATCACTAGTCAATATTATTTAAATAAATATTTTGAAAACCATCCATTGTTTTCATTCATCTTTATAATTATGCACTACTTTGTATTAGTTTATTGCATAGATTCCAATAAAATATATGGACAGTTGCAGAAGTTATGTGACAAAATATGGAAAACGTTAAGCGGTATGAATATGTCTGTGTTGCATTGTATGTAGCACAAAGCAGCAATTTTTTATTTTATTTTTTTTACTCTCCAAAGGCTTGTTTCTGATCCTTAGTCTTGCCACGTATCCTCTTATCTTTATTCATTTCCTCTCTTGTTTTCCCAGGTGTCTACTCCTTTGGTCTCTTTGCCACCACCATCTTTGCCAATGCCGGTCAAGTGGTGACAGGAAACCAGACGCCTCACTTCCTGTCCGCCTGCAGACCAAACTATACAGCTCTGGGCTGCCAGTCTCCTCTGCAGTACATCACAGAGAACCGAGCCTGCACAGGAAACCCTTTCCTGGTGGTCTCCGCTCGCAAATCCTTCCCGTCCAAAGATGCAGCGCTCAGCTTTTATTCAGCCATCTACACAGTGGTAAGAAATCAGATGTCAGGGAATTGGTGACGGGGGTTGGGGGGGAACTCATAGGCTGGACCGATTTTGAAAATGAAGAATCTTCCTTGAATGTAACACCATAAAGAGGTTTCTTTTTTTATTATTATTCAGCCTTCGCTGTTGAGCAAGTTCATTCTTAACAAGAACTTGTTTTAGATTCAGCTCACAGGTTAAAACTGAATTTATTCATGTTCACAGTTTACCACCTACAAGGACTGAATTCACATTCAAAATATGAACTAGTTCTTGTTCAATCTAAATATTTCATACGATGCAAAGTTTGAAGGAACATGCAGGTGATGATTAGTGTGGTTGAAGATTCAATTTCATTGCTCTGCTCTCCTCTGCTGTGCTTCCAAACACACCTTGAGACTCCCTGACTCAAGGTCAGGGAGTCTCAATTGCTATTGTGTAGGATCCACACAATAGCAATCAAACATGGGAACCGAAATAAAATATGCAAAATCTGTAGGTTTTTACAGTTGGCACATAAAATTGCACTTTATTCTGTGAAGTTCCTCTGGAGAGTTTTCCTATATGAAAGGATTTGGATTTTATATCGAGACTTTGACTAGGTCATTCCAAAATATATCTTTTTTTCTTTTTATATAAAAGACTTGTTGTACTTTTAGAAGCTTTTTCCCTTAATAAATGAAATTATCATTTGCCATGAGAGATTTGCTAGTTGATCTCAGGTATTAAAATGGGATAGAAATAAGGAAAAACAAAAGCAAACTGAAGGGGGCAAATGCCTTTTTTAGCACTCTAGCTAAATTTTCTCCCAACAGTGTGCTTTGAATCTTTTTGTTTACGCCTGAATAAAGAGCTCCTCAATGACAGCAGGGAGAAATGTGTTCAGCTTATGTTTGTAATGTAGAAAAATACAGTCATTCTAAAGTTCTCCAAAACTTCCTTTCAGTAAGTTGCAGCTGCATCACAGATGGATGATTTCTGAGTGGTAGTTCAGATGCGACTGTCAGGCGGTTGTTTGTCTGTAAAGTAGATAATAGCCTGATGCGGAAATGTCTAAAAGTGAATAAAAAGATAGTTAGTCAATAAATTAATTTTAGAAGACAATTTATTAAAATATATATATTTTTATTGTACTGCATATATTACATGCTAAAGTTCTGAGTGGTCCTATTGAATATAGAAAGATTTCCATCAAAGTTCTGCATGCGTTGTGTCATCCTTGGCAGTTAGAAGATGCTCTTCATTTTCCTGGGTAGTTTTACACATTTCCATGAGAATCCTTAGACATATTTTCTTGCCAGTGGGTTTTCAGTTTGCTTTCAGAGGCTGCCAACAGCTCCATAATTACAGAGCTGCACCTCGGCTTCCTCAAAGTCTCTGCCAATCAGAAGAGCTCTGGCTTTTAGGAATGTGATCCTTGCAGAAAAAGCTGGCATAAAATGACAGATTAGCAAAAAAGAAAAAGGAGTTAATAAACAGAGGATCAGGAAAACCTTTTCTTTGCAAGTGTGAGTAATGCAGAGCTTCTCGAGTAAAGTCCCAGGTTAAGTTGGCTTTAAGTCTCATTATGCATAATTTTTCTGTTATCGTGTTGAATTTAATTCTGCTGAGGAAGAATACCAGAAAACACTGTTTTTGTCCTGATAAACTATATTTTTGAAGACGTTAAGTTTATCATCTGTTAGGTAAGCATTACTATAGTTTACTGAGTATACAGAATAAAAGGCTCGGTAATGATAATCAGTTATTCCTATAACCAATAAAATATATGTATATCCTTTGCATGTGGCCCGTCAGCAATACTTTATAAATACTAAATGCTCAGACATTAGCAATAACTGATTATTGAAAATACTAAAGAACATCTCAGTAATGTTTGTAACAATTTATATACATTTCCAGAAATTCTTACATTTGAATATTAAAGGTACAGCACAACAAAAGGAAACTCTAATCCAGACCTATCAGGTGGATTGAAACAGGCACAGTTGATACATTTTTAGGATAACCTCTGCTGTACAACTACTATGTCATTTATTATTTAACTGAAACTAAGTGTGTGAGAGCCCAGCTCTATTCCTTACTGTTCCCATAAAATTTTACAATGTTAGTAGCAGCCAGTTGCACTCCCTGACCTCATCATCAAGTCTGAATACCTCTATAAAAGCAGCGGTTATTACAACTTGCTGATTTAAGACTTGAAGGAGTGCTTAAAACAAAAAATTACTGAAAATGTCAGTAATTTTTATTCCACTTTAACATGCCCTGGCCTTTTTCTTAAGGGAGCTCTACCATTCCCATGGCATGTTCTGGGCTTAATGCAGGTTTTTCAATAGGTATACATTTTTCAGTGTATTCCTTCATGAGAACCAGATCTGTTTAAAAAAAAAAAAAATCATCCAAAACTTCTGCCCCAGATGCCCAGGTTTTATTTCCCTTTGAGATTAATAAAGAACTGGATTAAATCAAATACGGTGTATATGTATTATCAGTAGTCATCGTAGCCTTATCTTAATGTAACAAACCGAACAGAGCTCATCATCAAAGATAAATCAAAAAACTAGTGGGAGTACGCAAAATGCTGCTCAGCAAATTATTATTGAGGAGGGCAGAGATATTGTAGAGCTTTTTTCAATAAGATATAAATTCTAAAACATGTGTTTTCCCCTTTTACATTGTTTTATTATTTTTTGAGAGAGGCTTGTCTTCTTTCCTATTTGGCAGATGAAAATGATTTTATATCAGTTTGTGTGAAACCACTCAGTGGCTGCAAAATGACTGCAGATTGCGTCCTCTTGTGGCCTGATCAAGATGCACATCCTGCCGAGTCAGTAAGACTGCGGCACCGTCTCATCGTCTCAGCCGGATGACTCAAGCACCTAAATCTAAATATAAAAATGTTTTTTTGTTTTTTTTTCTATTCTTACATATTCTTGTGACTATGTTTGTTATACAGATGTACGTGACGTTGATGTTTCGGACCAAAGGAACCCGTCTGATGAAGCCCACCCTGTGCCTGGTGCTGCTGTCTCTGGCGGTGCTGGTCGGCGTGGTGAGAGTGACGGAGCACAGGAACCACTGGAACGACGTCCTGGCCGGTTTTGTCACAGGAGGGGCCATCGCTGCATTCCTGGTGAGGGGGAGCAAAAAGAGAGACGGTTGCAAAAAAAAGAAAAAGTGTAACATTTCTCCTTAAATTTGACAAGAAAGCCTGTGGATCTGGTTTTTAACACCTTCAAAAATATTAAGTTCTTACTTCAAATGTTGTTGAGAAATTTTGACAGATCTCTTAGGATCCCGCAACAGTTTTCAATTAGGTTCAGGTCTGGGTTTGACTAGGCCATTGTAGCCTTCTTTATCAGACATTCTGTTGTATATTTTTTGATTCAGCCTACATCAAGCCATTCACTATGTCAGTGTTGGGAATGAATAGGAGATTGTTAAAGAGAAAGAGACAAATTTAAAGGTATCACATTGCAAAATCAAATTTCTTGGAAATGATGTTTGATATATAAGGCATTTTTATATCAACTGAAAGCTTCTATAGTTAGTTGATTGTGCTTTAAAACTGCATTATGTGCAGTTTTAAAGCACAATTATTATTATTATTATTATTATTATTATTATTATTATTATTATTACTACTACTACCATATCATTGGATAATATTCTGATGCACTTCATATGCGCTACAGGTGGCCATACTCACCGTGGGGTTTTTACCACCGGTGTTGCACCATAAGTCACCCCATGGACAATTTAGTAGGCGTGTTTTTGTCATTGCAGATTTAATTAACACAGTTAAGCATAAATACAGCCACCTGTTGAATGGTTTTCTCCTGTTTTAAGTGTATCTACTTTAATACAGACCTAATTGAAACTCTACAGTTTGTAGAGAGCAACTTGCTCCTTTGTTTCTTGGTTTAAAAAAAAAAAGCATAACTTTACATAGGAATCTAATAATCTTGTATAAACAAAAAATATGCTGCACACTAGTTTCAGTCATTTATGTGGCTTAATTTGCACCATTGTTTGTCCAAACTTCTTTTTCAGTCAGGAATAAGAATTTAAAATATAGAAAAATCAACCGATTTAAGGTGATTATCTTGGAGATGCACCAGTCAGATGTTTGTAATCAGTTTCTAATCAGGTGATATTTATCCTGCCAGTTTCAAGTCATTCAAATTTCTCTTTAAGAACTATAAAATAGTTGTTGTTTTTTTCCATGAACTATCATGAATTATTTATATTAGTAGCAGAGGCAACATTAAGTTGTGTTTGAAAGAGAGCAAGCATACAAAACAGAGTGTGACTGACATTTTAAAATAAGAAAAACAAATGATTATAGAGTGTAGCATCTCATATTGGGGATTAATGCAGTTAGTGGAGCTGACATTACTGAAGCGGCAGTCTTTGTCTGACTTCCCTAGAGAATGTAGATCCTTATCCTAACTCCAGGATTTCTTGAAGGCTGTTGACCTTTAAAAATCCAGCATGTTTTGTGGCAGCCAGAGGTTGAAAGGATAAAACAGAACAACTTTTCTGTAATACATGCATCCTTCCTTCTCTGTTTCTCCCTCACAACCAAAAGGAACTGCAGACATGGACTGACGTGTTACTGAGAATACAGTTTCCTTTGGAATAGCTTCTTTCACCTTTTGTGTTTCATCATATTTCAGTCTGAAAAAGCATGTAGATACGGTGCATTCAAGATTTTTCAGTGGTATTCAAATTCAGTTAAAGTGAAAATTGTCCAATTCCAGTGGATCTCCTTGTGCATCTTAATGTCTTCCCTTGCAACTTGAAAGTACTTAGTTGCCTTTTTAAATATCTGTTTTACCAAATAAAGTTAAAGTTTGATTCAAGAACATTCTTAAATGATTAGTATGGTGTCAGGAAGCGTTGATATCTGAGATCTGCCTCTTTTTTTTTTTTTTTAATCGATACAGACTTCCTGTTTTGCTTTGATGAGTGACCCACAAATTCTGACTCTAAAAAGCTTAAGACACATAGTAGTCTTTAATCCAACATAAAATTACAATATTATGCTTTTTAAGATGTGTAACTTACCTTTATTTAATCATTTACTTTAAAGAAAAGTACATGATGCTGGTTGACACATTAATAGTTTTGCTCATTTTCAGGTTCTCGGTTATTGAGCTGTGGATCTCAGTTTAACATGTTTCAGAACAGAGGTAGTGTGAAGTTGTTCTGATTGATCCCAGCAGAAGGGAGAGATGGGGACATACTTGGAGCTAAACTTTGTCCATTAGAAAGCTGTTGTTGAAAAAGAGAGAATATATATATATATTTTTTTTAACTTTCTACTCATTTCTTGTCTCCTCTCCATCAGGTGTCCTGCGTGATCAACAATTTCAAACCAACTAAGCTAGCAGTGCCGACTCCGCCTCCCCCGCCACAGCGCCCTGAAGCCCCCATCAGCCTGCCTCTGATCAGCCTGCCCCGCGTGGAGAGTCCACTCGAAAAGTTAAGTGGCTTCCAGGTAAGGGGTGAGGTGTATTAAGAGTATTAAACCGGAATGACTTGAATTCTTGGTTGCCTCTTTGAATCTGATTCCTGAATGGTTTGGATTTTTTTAGCCTCATGTTGACGCTGTAAATTCCAAAATGTTTTAAAAGTTTTCCTAATTTATTTATTTTTTTTCCATCTTTCTCCTTCTTAGGCTCCAGGGCTACCATATTCTGAGATCACATGACCATCAGCCAACCCTGCCCCCCGCCCCACCCGATGTGCTCCTCCCCTCAAGACGTTGCCTCACCAGCTCAGTCTAGACCTGCCCCGTGAAATCCCCCTGCCCTGCCCCGCCCACCCTGAAGGACGAAAACCTCTGAGGCGAGTCAAATCCACGCAGGTGTGAGGCTTCACTAATCACAGAGGACAAAGCCTGGAGCCAACGGGGAAACAAAGACCTGTCGTCCTCTCCCTGCGATGCTATGTTTTGTCCTTCAAGATGGCCGCCCTTTTCTCTTGGGTGTAAAAGATCCATGAAAAGACTCTTTAAGCCCAGAGCTGTTAAAGCAATACTGTGTCCTGTTTCCTTGCGGTTTTCCACAAAGATTCAACGGTGACTCTAAAGACTGTTGGCTGGTGATGACTTGATATTTCCAATCAAATAGAAACAAAAAACAAACAAAAAAAAACTCAGCTGAGCTGAGGGTCACAAGTGGATTTTCCTCAAGATCATTTTTGTTATACTCAGGACAATTAGGGGAAACAGCTGAAAGAAGACCTTTATGTAATAATGCCGGTACCGTTGAGTGACATGGAACAGATTTTAGGTTCTGTACACAAGGAGAGATGTTGTCGTCGAGCGAAGCACTTTTGTAAATTATAGCACAGATGAACCAGTTTAAAACTCAGTAAACAATGTTGTAACTTTCAGTTTTGATTTTAATTGTGCAACATGATAGAAGAGCGGTTTATACACACTAGGGCTTTGCTTTTGATACCGGTTTTTCTTTTGTTTGTTCGCTCCTGAATCGGATTGTCATCAACTTTTCAAAACTATAACATTAATGTTGCAGTGTGTTTCAGATGTATGTTAGTTTGATGTCCATGCTGTGCAAAATCTCCATGTGGAGTTTTTATTGTTCACTTGAAGTAAAAAGCATTACTCTTTTAGTACTTCCCATAATCTATTAACCAAATTTATGTCTCATGTTTTCTCTATTGATGCACATCTAAATACATGGCAACAATATGGTACTTCTTACATCTAAAATCAGTTACATTTTTACAAATACATCAAACTGGATTTTAAAGAGAAAAGCTGGCTGCTGTTTGAATTAGGCATGGAGCAGAATAATATTTTCACATTATGATGACCCTGAGTAAAAGCCCCACGGTGTCACAGTATCAAGGTATTTAAATGAGTTTAAGAAACGTGCAATATGATCTAATTGCTTCTATTTAAACTATAGGGTTTCTGCAGGGTTTTTAAAATGTTAATTTAACCCATATTTTTTAAAAAAATACACTGACTTGAAATTAATATGATATGGTATTAACAAAGACCATAAATTTTACTATTTGTACTGTCAGTACATACTTGGGCTTTTGGTTACATAAAACAAAACATGATACAACATTTAAAATACAAAATAAGTAGAGAAAAACAGAAGTTATTCAAGCCTGTCAGAAGTAAGTCAGAAATAATCTTACTGACTTACACCTTCAAGAATCTGAATTAATGAGCTACAACAACATTTCATTTCCTTTTGGGATTAATAAAGTATTTTTGAATTTGAAGGAAAGAAATCTGATAATTAAGCCTACATCAAGATTTTCCACTCGAGGCCTCACATTCCACTATTCACGTCTTAAATCTCTACATTTGTTCCTTCATTGCTTCATCTGTGAAATGTTTTTTTTTGTTATTTTGTTTGTTTTACTAATGTATTGGCAGCACTGATTCGTTCTGTTTGGTGGCTGAGGAATTTAGCGAAATGGAGGACAGCCAACAGCTCTGTAGGAATGAATTATCACCAAACCCTCCAACTAAATCAAATTTTGCTCTGTAATTTTCTACATTTTAATTTGCTTAGGCAACTAAAATTAAATAGTTCTAGCTGCCTTACCTACTGCCAGCTCCTCTGTCATGAATAGGTGTTTGCTTAACAAGGTTTGGCTTAAAAACTGTTTTTGATCGTTGGCCAAAGCCTGCCAGCTACCGTTGACAAAAAGCTTTCTGTGTACTGAGTAAGAAGGAATGATGAAGCGAAGTAACATACATGCCAAAGTAAAACAAGAATGGAAAAACTCTCAAATTTAAGTTATTTTTCACTTGCATTGTAAGGTGAGCAGAATTCCTGTCATTATAAATAAGTGATTCAGATGGACCGACCTTGCATAATAATAATAATCCTTAGTAATCTTAAAAATGTTTTAAATAATGTTAAATTTGAGTGTCTGAAAATTGTTCGTAAATAGAAAACTAACGATTATACCTGCTGCTGCTAAAATGATAACACTGATATTATTTTGGCTAAGATATTTATTGCCTTTCTTGTTTCATTCAAGAGGTTTAATCCCTTACTACCTGAATTTACTTGTAATTATGTAAAAAGCAAATGATGTTTGTTTTATTTTTGATACAGGTGCTAAATAAATAACAGGTTTTTTTAATTGAATAAACCACATAGAGTAGATTCAAATGTAGCTATTTTATATCTAAATTAGCAAAATTAAGCTAAACTGATTATAACTCTAGTCACTAGATGGCAGATGTGTCAGAGTAGAAGTAGTAGAAGAAGAAACAAAACAGCAAAGCTTCTTTTGAAGAAATACAGGGTGAATAAATCAGCAGTTTTCCCACTAAGGACAATTTGTCTCTCAAACACTATATTGATATTCTGGCAAAACTCCATAACTGTCTGTATTTCATTCTACCGAAAATATTTCCAGCTAAATTTCTCTTTTATTCCTTGGAGAGTGAGTGCAGCATGTTGTTAGGCGCAGTGCATCACTTCTGTGGCTCAGAATAATACATTTCTAGTCACTCAAGCACTTTATTTGGCATCTCATAAAAAATAAAAATAAAAAAAAAACCTTCAAGACATGAAAGAGCCATGACAGAAACATTTGACAATTTGAACATTTTTTTTTTAACCCTTGCAATACCTTGATACCTGTGAGCAGGCCATGCCTAATTTGACTGAATCTATCTGGTCCAGTCATTCAAAGGCTTCTCTCCAACATGTTTTCCACACACCGACTGAGTTTATTGGCGGCATTGAGACCTCTGACTTTGGTAGAGTATTGTACAGTGCTTAGGTTTCTTCAAAACATATGATGTTATCATCCAGTTTGTATGGTTTTGATAATGTGAAGCTACCTGAAACGTTCTTGCGGCATGGCGGACGGCTGTAAAGCAGGAATGTAGCTCAGTGGAGAAGAGTTTAAAATCAAGCCAGCCTGCAGTCGATGCGTAATATGGCTCACAGCTGGCTCAGCTCTGCTCAGTTTAAAAGGAAACTGCAGGTTCTTAAAGGAAGAAGAAAGTGTGTTATATACAAAATACGTCCTAATGGGTTTCTTATGTGTGTGTGTGCACTTGCTGTGCGTGTGTGTGTGTGTTTGGACTTATTTAGATCTGCGTGTGTGTCTGTGTGTGTGTGCGTATTTATAATGAGCACATTGTAAGGCAGCACAACTGTTAATTTGGCAGCCTGTTTTTCTTAAGTTAAACTGTCAAAAGTAGCTGCTATAATTACACACTCACATTCGTTTGTAACTGCAGGCCTCTGAAGGACCCCTGCCAAGGTGTCCTATCAATGCCGGTTAAAGCAGAAGGTGCTCATTATAGCTTTGAGATTACCTACAGTATTGTAAGTCTGTTTTTATTTTCTTCTTCTTTTTTTTAAGAAAAAAAAAAGTGACTACACCCCACCTCTGGCGAGATAACGTTATTTTCATGTTAAAGTCTCTGTTTTGTATTTATTTACCAAAATAAACTGCAATTACCACTTAGTGAAGTAAGATTCTTTTATACAGACGCAGATTTGACGTTTTACCACGTTTTACGGCTCCAGCAAGAGCCTTAAAACATTAAATGTAAATTCACAGTGCCTTGCCAGACTATTTGCATTCTCTGATATCTTGGCTGCCTTTTATTGTGGTAAACCAACCCAAAGCGATATGCAGTTGTGAATTCAAAGACAAATTATGTATGGTTTTAATTTTTTATTTTACAAATAAAAATCTGAAAAGTGCAGCATCCATTTGCACATGGCCCTACAGAGTCAATACTTTGTAGAGCCACAGTATTCCTTCTGTAGAGGTGCAAATCATTTAGGGATATCTCTGCCAGATTTGCACATCTATAGGCTGACATTTTTGCTCCCCATATTATTTCTGGATACTGGATTGAACTGTTTTTTTTTTTTTTAGATGTTCAAAGCATGAGATGTTGTTTTAAAACCTAACTATGTTTTGAACTTCTCAGCAATAGTCTGTTGTGTTCCTCAGTCTTCTCTTCGCGATGCTTCTTGTTCACTTATGTTCTCTAACAAACTTCTAAAGGCCGTCACAGCACACCTTTGTTTAACATGACATAAAATCGCAAACAGATGGACTCGGTCGACAAAGGCAGTTTGATTGCATCAGAGTTCACAAATGGACACCATACTTTTCAGATTCATAATTATGCACTACTTGCTGCCAATCTAAAATCCTACTAAAAGCTCTGGCTGTAATGTATTAAAATGTGCTATGGATATTTTTGCAAGGCGCTGTAAATGCATTTCTACTATTTATGCAGCTGTTGCTATTATAGATCACTTACCTTTTACAGACTCCTAGTCTGTATGCATTGCTTTTTTCTGTTTTCACACTACTGCTGATGAAAGCATCGAGGTTACTGTGGCTTTCATTGCCTGGCCCAAGGAGAATATATAAACCAGAGAAGTGAGAGATCAAACCACGGAGCTTCCATTTGGCAGAGAAAACCCTCCTCATCTTGTGCCACAGCCACTCAAATCTCCATTTCCATGTGACATCAACAATAAATCTGTGTTATTTAGGAGTCTCGGTAAGAACTAAAGTGGAAATACTTTTTGTTGTTGTTGTTGCATTGCATGTCACATGAAAATGTCGATGCTGCACTGCCCTAATTTCACACAGTTTAGCATAAACACCACAATAAATATCATTTTTTATTTGACTTCTTACTATTCCTCACGATTGTGCACACAAAGAATGTCCCACAGGACATTAGTCTTTCAACATCAGTCAAAAAAAGGGAGATTAGATTGCAATCCCTTTTAACTTCTCTAAACAAATACAATTTCACGCTGTTCTTGCCTCTGATTGTCTGAGCTTTGATTCGGGCTGCCATAAAAGAAAGATTTCCCCTCTCGTTGCTGTGATCTTGATCAAATGTTTCCTTACTCCGTGTTCTGAAAATAACACATGGGGGTTGGCAGCTTGCAGAAATGATAGAATACCAATACGGTTCAGGTCAGAAGTTTACATACAGTCGTTATTGGCATGAAGGTCAGATTGTATAATGATTTATTTAAACTGTTCTTATCCCAGTGTAGATGACAAACAACTTTGATGGTTTTGTGGATTTTCCCTGATCAAGACATACATGCTCCACTGTATGCACACACCTCATCTAATTGGCATTATTAATTATTACTTGAACATAAATGCTCACACAATGATGGACACATTTTACATTCTGACAAAAAAATCTGACCCTGAGATTGTCAAAATATATTATGTGTGATGGATCAAATATAATCAAATAGATTTACACTGAAAAGTTACTTTTTTGATCGCAAGAATAAATATGTTTTCAGAATCCTCTCATTCCTTAGAAGTGTGCAATTTAGGTTACATGACAAAGAGAATTTACCCCTCAGATATAAAGACTTTTTAAAGATTTAAAACTTTTTAAAAGACTATCTCATTGAATCAGATTGAATATTAATACATTAATATAAATAAGTACCTTATGAATTGGCGTAGTTAATAATACACCTTTGGTGAGGCCTCTCATTCCACTTCCATTTTTTTTAAATTGTTGGTTTCCTGCCACGGATCTCTCTTCTTAAATGCTCAATATCATTAAGGTCAGACCTTTATATTCCAATCACATTAAAACTGAAAATGTGTGCTCCTTAAATCTTCACTAAAACGCCTGCTCATAAATATCCTAATTGTTGCAGTAGGCCACCATGAGCACAGGGTGGTGCTGTTTAACTGTGCTTAATAATAAGAAGGCTTTCAGGGGAAAAAATAAAAAAAATAAAAATAATCACTAGGTTGAAAGCTTCTCGTAATAAACAACAAATTAGGACGCTAAAATGCGAAGAATCCCAAATCTGTGTATCTATTCTCAGTGAGGCCTCTGGTGGACCATAACAGACATTAGTCATCAATCTAATGAAGCAATTTAATGGCAGACACAGAAAATTTCTCTCTTTGTCAGTCTGTCTCACAACTGCCCCGATCTTGTCCCGCCTCCTCTTTGTGTTCCTCTGAATTTGTGGTTGTCAGTCTTGTTAATGACAAGACATATGTACACACACACACAAACACACACGCTCAGACAAGAACTCTCTGGACTCTCGACAACATTATCTTTTCCGGAAATTGCTTCTCAAGCACAGCCAGAGCCCCATTAGAAAAGAAGAGCTCTATGCTGTAACCTTTTTAAAAAGCCATTAGTGATGCACCTGCCTCTCTCTCTGTCTCTCCGTTCCTGTTTGTGTGTCCTATTTGTCTCTCTTGTTAACACTGACACGCACACACACGCATACACACACATTTTCTTTTTTTCTATCCTGATTGCCAAGCATCCTCATTCCCAATCCTATAAACTAACTGCTGAGCCTAATAAACACATTTCCACTCCAATTAGAGTATAAATCTTTCACATCTTTGGGTTCCACCTCAGAGTGCAAACCACTCAATTTAATTATTTGCGTGTGTTATTCTAATGCCTCGTGATTTTTAGGTCCCCTGTTTGGGACATAAATAATCCTCTGTCTCTAAGATTAAATCAACAAAATAATTCATAACTTGCCAAGTCACCAAGGTCAACAGGCAGCACTTCATCCTTAATGAAGAAGAAATTTAGTATGTATTTAATTGATGTAATAACATTTAATGTCAAGTGTCTTGGAAAACATGCTAAAGGCATATTGTTTCAAGAAAACAACAAAGGTGCTCCTTTGCTTACTAAGAGAAGGATCTTAAAGGTTGGTTCTTTTTTTTTAAATTGAGGTTCTGGGAAGTAATTGTCAGTAATTGTTTTTGCTGTAGATGTCATATAGTTT
Organism: Poecilia formosa; assembly: GCF_000485575.1. Lineage (NCBI taxonomy): Eukaryota > Metazoa > Chordata > Actinopteri > Cyprinodontiformes > Poeciliidae > Poecilia > Poecilia formosa. The sequence continues at coordinate 969,821 of NW_006799982.1, read as the reverse complement.
GTGGAAAAGTCAGACAGAAACCCTCATTTAGGCTGATTTTAATAATGTACAACAATTCAAATTGAAAATGACGTCTATAGATTTGCATTTTAGTGAATTACAATGTTATTGAAAAGTTCATTTATTTCCTTCATCAAGTTCTGCAGAGGCCTGCTAACGAGCCATCATTTGATTCAGGTGTGTTGAACCAGAGAAGGAGCTAAGCCATGCAGGGCCTGCAGACTGAACACCCCTGCCTTATAGATTATTTACACCCAGACTGATTTTTTTAAAAGCGTTTACTTCTGTTAAATATTATGTTTTTACACTTGCAGATTGCATCAAACCAAAATTAATTAATAATACAGAACTGAGGACTTATTCAGGACTTATTCAATACTTGAAAGGCTACACGCCGGGTGTGTCCGGCAGGATTCACCCTGGATTTATTCGTGATAACAGGATTTCCTCTGTTTGGCGCTTGCGGATACCTGGCTCATCGACAAATCTGTGACGGACTTGGCCGAACTGGCGAACACTCGGACTGTTGTTGTGGACAGAGACACAAGTTGGATGCGAGTCTTGCTGAGACTCGTAGCCCAACTGAGGACTCTAGAACTCACTAATGGGATGGAATCGATTTTGGAGAAGTTGCTGGTTTCGGTTCAGTAGAACTACCAAACTAATTTGGATAATTGGGAACTGAGATGTATCGGAGAGACTTTATGAAATGAAATGAAATGAAATTTTATTCGAACATGATACAAATACAAATATAAAAATAAAATAGTGCCCAGTAACAAGAAGTGCATAAAAAAGAAGAGAAAATACAGATTTTTTGTTTCAGTTAACATATCATGCTCAAAATGGGGTAGGAAGAAGTGAGAACTTATAAACTCCTTAGGGAAGATTGAAATGTATAATCTACCTGACCTAAGACATTCTGTATCTGAATTGGCTTTCCTGTGTTGCCTTGGAAAGGCTGCATATTTCCAATCTTCTTGAAGATATGTAAACATAACGCTCCTTCCTACCTTGCTCCTTCCTGTTATCCATGCAGCTGTGGAGCTGAGCGCTCCCAAGGACATTCCTCGATAACAACATCTTGTCGGACTTCTGCCGGGAGGCTGAGCAACGTGGTTTCAAGGCCCTGTGATGTCACCGCCTTCATTCATATCTTTGTTTTGCCCTTTGTTTTGTCTGTATGTTGCCATGTGCCCTAATGTGTCCTTTCCTCTTTTTTTATTTTATTTTGTTAGAAACTGTGGAGTACTCACTTTTAACTCAGAAGATTCTAGTTTATTAGTCACTCTTTAGCTTATTGTTTAGAAACTGTAGAGTACTCACTATTTAGATGCAGAGAGACTCCTATTATTGCAACCCACAAGAGGAATTAGAACAAACTTAGAATCCAGAAAAATTCTTCCAGAACAGGAACATTTAGTTTTTATTATTACTTGGTGAGCGTGGAGTACCCATTACTTTTACAAATTTAGAGCATACTTAGAAAGTCCAGAGAATACTTACTTAGACTTATCTAGCAACCCAGAACAGGGATTAGAACAAACTTGGAATCCAGAAAAACTACCTTAGGAACTGCGTTTTAGACTAATATTCTTCCAAACCAGAAAATGAATTAGACCAGAGGATACTTACTTATAATTATCTACCAACTCTGAATATGAGTATCTAGTTTATCTATTTTATTTACTTTAGATCAACATTAGATTATTTTTCTTCTTTTGCTCTTTCCTTTGGTTTGCTATTTTGTTTGTATTTCCTCTTAATTCCTGTAAAGCACTTTGTATTGCCTTGTTGCTGAAAATGTGCTACATAAATAAAATGACCTTTACCTTTACCTATTTTCTAATCTGACCATTTTAATTTTTAATTCACTGTAATGTACCTGTATAGGGCAGGATAATGAAAGTTTACACTTTAAACAATATCAGCTTTGTGACCATTATCTCAACCGAACTTTGTTCATGGCACTGCCCTGCAGTTTTGTTGGATTAGGTCACTCACTGCCTGTGACTCATCAGTCTGCTTAGATTGGCCTGAACTTTTGAATTTTTGTGTGAGGTTGTGGTTTGTGCCACCGCATCAAAAGTGGTACGGTTCTGTACTTTACCGGGTCCTCTAGTTTTTATCTTGAAAGACTGGCTGGTGGCAGAGGTTGTTCTGGAATGAATTTACCAGTGGGAAGGTTTTTTTCATGGGGCCACTTAACAGATCTAGAAGATGTAAAATGTGATTCTGAATCTTTAATTCATTACTATTGAATTAAAGATTCAGAATCACGACAATTGACCTCTGTAGAACGGCTCCAGATGTGTTCTACAGGGGCTCTGAGCCCTGTTGGCCCCTCTTTAGAACCGCCCCTGGCTGGCAGGACTCATGACTCCAGCTGGTACAGCTTACAGCTTTCACCTGTGTAAGCTCCAGTGGAACCACTATTGTACTTTGGCTGAGAAAGCAGGAATTATCTCAGCGACAGTTCTTTGTGAACATGTAAATGATTAACATCCACTCATAGTGTCATGTCCTACAAATATGAAAATGCTTTAGTTAAAATTAGTTCAAATGGCAAAAACTGGCTCAAGCCCAGGTGTGACGTGTTTGCAGCTTCCTGCCCATTTTGAGGATTTCCCTGCCATTTGCCAATCTTTCTTCTCCAAATACTAACAGTAACTTCACAGAACCTCAATGCAAAAAACGGAACCACGACCAAGGTATTTCCACTGGTGAAATTTGCATTTGGACACTGTTAATAAAATATTACTCACACATAGCTGTTTATGCTAAAGACTTGCAGCTGGTATGGAGGGTTCTCCTTCCAACAGAACCGCCACACTAAACAGCAGAGCTAAAATGGAAAAGTTTAGCTTAAAGTATTTTCAAATACACAAGCAGCCCAGTCAAACTCCTGACCTTAATCTATTTAAGAATCTGTGGAGAGACTGAAAAATGTTTGTCTTGATTTTATTTGATGGAGGTTGAGCTATAGCATAACAAAAGCAGCACAAATCATTTTAGGCTGCCACAAAAACCTATCCCTGGATTTTTTTTTTTTTTTTTTTTTTTTTTTTGTTCCTTAAACATTTCAGAAGCTAAACTTTGCTAAGATATTTTGGAAACTAAATTGCCTGAAGTATTGGGTTACTGGCCTTTTGGCAGATATGTAAATGCATTTATATGAAATCCTTTCACCCTGTGTGGCTTCCCACAAGGCTAAAGGCTGAGTTTTTAGATAATTCTTCCAGAGGGTGTATATGTGAGACCAGACATTGATGAAGGTAGAGACGGCCTGTTTTGCATATTTTTCTTTTGTTGCACTAATTCATCCTGAAACTGTTCTGTCAGGTTGAGGTCAAGACTCTGTGCAGACCATATAAAACTCGCTTATCTGCATTTTTACCCACCCTTCTTTGTGGACACGAGCAAAGCCATGTTAAAACAGCAAGGGACCATTCTCAAACTAGGTGTGAAACAGTCCTAAATGTCTTGGTACACTGAAGCAGTGAGAGCTCATCTCCTGAAAAACAGCCCCACACCATAATCCAGTCTGCGCCACACATTACTCTTGACAAAATGCAGTCAGGTAAGTGCCGTTCTCATGGCAACTGCCAAACCCAGACTCATCCATTGAATTGCCAGACAGAAAGGCGTGATTTGTCATTCCAGAGAACACATCTCCAGCGACTCCACTGGCAGCTACACAACTACGATCAAAGCTTTGTGTTGCACTTGGTGGTGTAAGACTTGGATGCACCTGCTCATCCATGGAAAAAATTCACTGAATCTCTATATGCACTGTTCATGAGCAAGTCTGAAGGTCACGCTGCATGAACTATTGACACTGCAGAAAGTTGGTGACCTCAGCGAACTACGCTCCTGAGCAGCCACTGACCCCACTGTGTGCTTTTAAGTGTCCTGCCACCACTATGTGCCTTGGTTGCTTTTATTCCCAGTCTTTTCCCCTTTGTTATACCACTGACAATTGATGGTGGAATATTTAATAGTTAGCAGATTTCTAAGCAGTTTCTGAGAGCAATCCATGCTTTCAGTGTTTGCAAAAAGAGTCTGCAGGTCTTGATGCCAGGTTTTAAGCACCTGTGGGATTGGAAGTGCCTGTAACACCTGATATCAATGACTCAAAGAGCTGAGCAAACATTTTTGATAATAAAATAACTGTGTGCTTTGGTTGGAACTAGAATAGGCTTCTCTATCCATTCATCCATTGATTAGACCAACTTATCCTTGCAGGGTTATTGGGAGGCTGTAACCTACCTCCAGCAGTCGCTGGGCAAGAGGCAGGATTCACCATGGACAGGTCACCAGTCCATCGCAGGGCAACACAGGACAAGCAATCATGCACGCACACACTCACACCTATGGACAATTGATAGACAGCACTTAACTTAACAGACATGCTTTTAACTGTGGGAGGAAGCTCTGCATTTGAGCATGCACGTTCCATGCAGGGAGACCCCAGGTCAGGATTTGGACCCTAGACATTTTTGCAGCAAAGCAACAGTGCTAGCAACTGAGCCAGCATGCAACCCCGAGAATAGGTTTGTCTTCCTGCAATATCTGTCTGTGTGTGTGTGCGTGTGCATGTGTGTGTGAGACCCACGCCTGATATTTCCAGTGATGAGTTGGACTTTACTCCCTGACTCAGTGTCTGTCGGTTTGACGTAATTCATCTGACCCGTGCGCCACACTGTCTGATGCAAAACAGAAAGAATAAAAGGAGAAAAGAAAGACAGAAAGAAAGGTAGATAGAAAGAGAGAAAAAGAAAAAATAAAGAGAGAAAAAGAAAGAAAGAGAGAAAAAGAGGAAGAGGAAAATAAAGAAAAAGAATGTGAGAGAAAGAGAGAAAGAAAAAGCTCAAATGAAAGCTCAAGAGAAAGTGGTTCATCGCATCCCAAAACAAAGCAGAGGCAGCTGGGTAATAAAAATGTACTGTCTGTCATAGTAAATTACTAATAGTGGTTTTTGCCTTTCTGCAGTCTCCTGATTATGCTCAGTGGTCTGCCTCCGACAATTATGAAGCCATTAACACTGTGCGCGTGTGTGTGTTTATGCGTATGTATTCGTGTGCGTGCGTATGCATGTGTGTGTGTGTGTGTGTGTGTGTGTGTGTGTGTGTGTGTGTGTGTGTGTGTGTGTGTGACACAGTCAGAGAAGGCAAAAGACAGCGAGAGAATCTATGGTTGCTGATTTGAGGAAATGTTGTAATTTATTTTATGGCCCCACAGCTCCTGTGCTTGCGTTAGCGCTGCAGGCTCTAAAACATCAAGCCTACATGTTTGCTCCCCGTCTGCTCGTCTGTGGCTGCAAAGGAGACGGTTTCTCTGCATGCACAAAGCTAGTTTGACACCTTTTGTGGGTTTTCGTCCAGCTTTCAGAACTCAAACACAAACAAGGTTTTCAGGGGTCGCTCCGTTACAGGCCACCGAATGAAGGGAGAAATATAAAAGGCATCAAGCAACTAGTCCTATGCGGCATGTCTGCTAAGGAGGACCATCAATCGAATGCACAGGCCCCATTAGATGTAGGAGCAGGAGAAGGAAAACACGTGTAAGCACACACACGCATGCACGCACGCATGCGCGCGCGCACACACACACGCACACACACAGACATATATACCTCAGGGAATTTAACTGAGCAGGAAACATCCTTAAAGACATGGTCATTACGATTTCAGCACCATGTGTGTTAACATGCCATTAACACAGAATGACTAAACCCTTTCTAACATGAATCTATATACAAAAATCTGAGTGAAAGAAAAAACCTTTTATATATAAAAGGTTTTTATATATAAATATATACATATATATATATATATATATATAAGGTCATGACACCCATACTACATCACTCAGGTTGTTATGACAGTTTTATCGTAGATCACATGGAATACATTGTTTTATGATCCTATATGTGGGTGTCTAGGTCACTAGCTGCCTAGGCTTCTTGAAGGTTTTTCAATATTATTTTTAAAATTTGGCTGCATTTTTATTCATTTCATGTCCAGTACAACACAGTGACAGCATATTGGCTTAGAAAGAAGTGTCAGGTGTCAAAAACTACAGCAGATGAACACTTTCATAAAGACATAGGTCTGTTTTTTTTGTTGTTTTTTTTAATTATGTTTTCTTAAAAGTTTATAAGCCGTCAGTCCACCTGCTCTCGAAGTTCACATGTTCCATTCTCAGCACATTTCACACAGGACAATGCAAACATCATGATAAATTGACGATTCATAAAATAGCTTTGCATAAACTGCTATTGTTGAAACTGGACTTTTTATAGACAGCGGAAGTCTGCTACTGCATGGCAAGAGTTCAGTCGTTATCTTTCAACCAAGGAAACTCAAATATTGGGAATGTTGCCAAAATGTCAGCTGTTCACCTGTGTTGTCTTTCATGGATCGATTAGACATAACCAAAGATGATAGAAGAATATTTCTTTTTGCCATCTGTACAATGCAGTTTTCAAGCTTGTCTTTGGTGGTCTTGATGCAAAACTAGCTTTGCAAATTTAACAAATCTGTTCATTTTAGTTATTTCAGGCAAAAAAAAATAAAATAAAATAAAGATTCTGATATTATCTAAGAATTTATGCTAAGTGTGTATCACCCAGTTCAGAGTTCAGACAGAGTTTTTAGATTTTGAACTGGAGGATCAAATGCAATTCAGATGTCTGAAAAAAAATGCGACAGACTGGCGACCTGTCCAGGATGTACCCCGCCTCTCGCCCGGAACGTTAGCTGGAGATAGGCACCAGCACCCCTCCCGACCCCACTGAGGGACAAGGGTGTTCAGAAAATGGATGGATGCATGGATGTCTTAAAAATAATAATAAAAAATACGGAATGTGCATCAAAACCTTTGAATAAGTGCAGAATATAATTTTATAATCAGATGCAAACTTATGTGTCAGCAGCCATGTACTTTTAAGAGTATGCACACTTTCCATAACACATGGAGACCCAGCACTTACACACAATGGATACTTGTTCAGTGCAAACCTGACAGATAACTTTTGTTTTATTGCTTTGTTTTGTTCTAGGTGCTCAAGCTGTTCTCTAACTCGGTGGTTATATGCCTCTGCTATAAGAAAAGGCATATAATCTAAATTTTAAAAAATATATAACATCATCCCTTGAGCTTCAAAGTCTTTTATGTACGCATAATTCACACTCATAAGAACTCACCAATATCTGAAGTCTACACTGTAAAACTTGCTGGCTTTTATGTTTTATTCAAATGCATGGTTTATACTTTTGTACCACAAGCTAGAGAGTTTGAGTCAAAATTGTGATGCAGGTTGTTGAGTGACAAAAGACACAAGAAGAAGACTTTATCATTCTTCACAGACCGCCATTTTGAATTAAACTGCGACCTGACGAGACCTCACTGAACCATTCCAGAAGATCATAATAAATTATAAGATGGTAAGATGTTGCTGTTTAAAGATGTTGATGCCACTGAGTCAGGCAAGAGAACAAGTTTGTCCACTAAAGATAACGTTAGCATTTGAGCTGCTAAATAGTAAATTCAAACTAGTGCAGCATCCTGACTCCAATAACAGATTATAAAGTCACTATGAACAGATGATATTCCAAACATTGTTGCCGAGTATGAATTTCCATCCATCCCTTTTCTATACTGAGCAACAGAGACACACAATACACACAAACACTGATACCTAATAGCACTTTGGAGAGTCATGTTTTTGGATTGTGTGCAGAAGGAACCCTATTTACACAAGCTATGTTTGGATAGCTCTTACTTTTTGGTTGGGTTTATGTTAAAATGATTTGATAATCTGAAATGCTTCAGTGTGACAAACAGCAAACAAATTGGTAATGGTACAAATACTTTTTCACATCTCTGCGTCCTTAACTTACAGTGTTTTATTTAATTGCTTAATAATTTAAAGCTCTGTCAACTGTGACTAATGGAACAAAGGTTATAATGTAGGGCTGTAAAATAAATCCTTAGCAATTTGTGTGAAGAAAAAAAAACATGAATTTCCTGAAATGCTCTCCATTTGGAAGAAAAAAGGACAGTGTTCTGTTGCGCTCTCTCTCTCTCTCTCTCTCTCTCTCTCTCTCTCTCTCTCTCTGTGTCTGTGTGTGTGTGTGTGTGTGTGTGTGTGTGTGGTCAGTGAGACAAATTAATCACCCATCCGCAGAGGTGCATTCATTTTATTAACCCTGAACTCTGTGTTAGCCATCATGACTTGGAAGTAGCCAAACCCCAGCTCTGGAGCTGCCGCCGCTGCGCTATAGGACCACGCTCTACTGGGATGGACCAGAGAGAGAGAGAGAGAGAGAAAGAGAGGATGAGAGTGCGATTAGAGGCGGGGGAGGAGAGAGGTGAGAGGTTGCAGATGAGTTGCATTGCAAAGGATGCTGCTGTTGCTACAGCACCTGCAGAGTCGTCATCGCTCCATTCATCCCTTCCATTCCGCGGGAAAAAAAAAAAAAGAGGAAGGGAAAAAAAAAGGAGTGGTTATGTGATTCCCCCACAAGCGGGAGGAGACGCGCACAGTTGAGAAAGGAATAGCATGGATGGAGAGGAGAGGGGGGGGGAGGTGGGGTG
>NW_006799982.1:915577-961169 GCF_000485575.1 Poecilia formosa | reverse complement strand
GGGGGCGTTTCCCTGCACAGTGTAACCTATTCTCTGACTTCAGCGTGGAAACAGTGCGTGGCATTAAGAACGGCTTCTCCGCGGGAGCAGCGTAAACGTGGACCAAGCGGTAAGTGATGATTTTTTTTTTTTCCCTTTCATAAAATCACATTTTGCCTCAGCTGATAAGCGTGGATTCCAGCACTTTAGGATGTTGTAATCGTGGCTAAACAGCCTTTCTTTATAATCGTGGAAGTGAAGAAACTAGATTTAAAGATTACGGATGAAACCGTTTAAATCGCGGCACTGACGCCCTATCAGTGATCAGTGGGATGCTGGCACGCTTTGTGGTTTGATAACTAAACAGGTTGGTCCCAGCAGCATCCCCACCAAAGTGCCTATCAAACGTCTCGAAGGGAGATACACCTGCTTCCAGCTCTCAGTGTTTCACCGCAGCGCGTCTTCTTCCTTTTTGTAGCCTGCTGGATGGGAAGTATGTTGGTTTTGAATCCCGTTCACACTCTCCTGCTGAGGGTTTAGGGATTCAGTCCACGCCTGCCACCATGGCATCTGAACTGGGATCTCCTTGTCAGTGGGAGCGGATGTATTTACAAACAAAGAAAGCTTGATAACCCACGCCTGTCACGTAGAAAACAGGTGCTGCTGGCTATGTGCGATTTTACAGTGTGTGGTTGTTTGGTTATCTGGGCCAGTAGGCCAACTTGGAGCCATCTGTACTGGCAGGGCCGGACTTTAACAAAGGCTCACTGGGGGCAGAAGCCTGGTGGTGGCCTTTCATGGGGGGCCTCAAATATATATTTTTTCAGCTTTTAAATAAATGTTTGCTTCACTTCATAGCCCATATCCCTGTGATTTCCATGTCTAACTGTTTTAAGGCAATGAATTCACAAATACAAACCAGATCGTAGAGCCCAAACGCTTGCAGAATCATACAGTTTATTTGTAATTCTCACAACTTATATTACATTAAGCCACACATAGACCAATACAGCTATTGCTTCTTAACTCTGCGAACAAACACAATAGAGTAATAGAAGAGAGAGTAATACATTGTTATTAGCTGGTATTGCTAACAGCGGTTAGCACCAAAGCAACTTGCAACTTGCATTGATTTTCTGACATGCAACTAAAATCATCTTGGGTGTTGCTGTGAAATTTTGGGTCATCTTATTTTTTGGAGACGTATCTTGATTCAAGCACGCTGTTCTTAAAATTAAGTTTTCAAAAAGGAAAAAAAATAAACCATGAAACCTCTATTTTCATGTAGGCAAGGCCTGTATGTACACTGACATTAATTTGTCACTAGATAATTATCCAAAGCAGTTTCACTGCAATTTGTAGCCATAATACATCCAGGCCATGAGATGATATTCAATACTCTGCTCAAGAAAACAAGACAAGACGTGATTTCACCTGATTAGTATTTCACAAATAGGATAAAGGTTTCTCAATTCAAATAAGCAATATAATAAAGGACTGTTGAACAGTGCAGAATGATAAGAATTTTACCAGTTTATATATTATGTTACTTATGCTTGTCTAATTTTAAGGTGGTGCTTCTGACAGAAATGCATTGAAAATGCTCCTTAATGTCTCGTTGTTAGAGAATAAAGGATTTGTTCATCTCAAACTATGCTTTAAAAATAATCTCCGTTTCACATAGAAATAATCAGTTTGATTACTATTAAAATGAAATGTAAATAGCCTTTTTATTAGCTGTTAGCTGAACACTGCAAGCTAACCTTTGCTCCCTCGTGGCTAACGGTTAATGGTCGTATTTTGTCAGCGCTTACTCTCCTCAAAATTTTATTACAGTAACAATCTTTAGCACTTTTGTAACCAAGTGTTGTCCATACTTTTTAGCTGGCTCTGTCAACAGAGCAAAGGAACAACCAAAGAACTGCATCCCTTTTCATTATCAAAAAAAATGAGCCTCAGGCATGAGTACAACAGGGTGTTAAGCTTAAAGCACACACCCTCATTTCTGAGGATGATAATAAATTCTCATATTTACTTTGCCAGGTGGAGGCAGATGTTATTTCTAACAGGAAGTTCCCTCCTTGAGACGGATTTTGATTTGTTCAAAAAATATGGCAGCTTTTTAATATAGCAAGCTCTGGGTGGGGAATCAAAAGTGGCGGTGTCCCAGGCAGAGTCTTTCTCCTAAATCTGGCCCTGTGCTTCGGGGTTCTGCAGTCCGAAGTTTGGTAAATGTAGAGAGGATCTGCTCATTCTGGACTCCAGCATAAATGCATTAGAACAGCTACGAGTGGGTCACTTATTTTTTTATTTTATTTTATGTAGAGACTATTAGACTCAACAGCATGGCAGAAATGGCTGGAAGGATTTGCTGTTGCAGGCAAAAGCATAAACATGCTCATAACAGGGCCTTTAGTTCCAAACAATTAAGCAATAATGTGCAAGCAGCAGGCCCAGCATCCGCTCTGCTTCTGTTTCCATCACAAGCCCATCTTGTCTTTGCCTCCAGGCTCAGTCACTTGTAATTCTGCATCCTACTCCAAATACCAGGTACATAAAATGATTGATAAGTCTGTTTGCGTCAGACATAAATATGAAACACAGACCGATTTTCTTTCATTAGGCCCTCCAGCTGGAGCCAGTTCGCTTTCAATCAAGTCAATTCAGGAAATGGATTTTCTTATAGATGCAAACCAGATGTCTTTCGGCATCAAATAAACTTCTTACCAGTCTATAAATATATTATTGGGCTGGGTGAGGAAGAAGGTAGAGAATCATAAATATGTGGGTACATGATCAGCTTGCATGAATGTGTCAGAACTGCTGCTCCAGGCACGCCCACATGAGTGTCATGTTATCATAGCTTAACCTCGATGTACCACACTGAAAAGTGTTTGCAGATCAGACCGAGACGTTCCCGGTGACACAGAGCAGACACACGGCAGCTCCTGCGGGGTGAGCCGGGCAGCAGCGGGGTGTATTTTTACACCAGATCTGTGACACCTCCCTACATCTCTTCACAGCTCGTGGTGAGAACAGAAGACACGTCCACACGAGTTGCCATCACCGGCAGGCCGGACTTGGACAGTTGGGGCGGAGGAAGAGGCAAGAAAGAGGGAAGGGAGATGAGGAGAGGAAGACCAAGGGGGTTATAGGTAATGAGCGAGACGTTGAGGTCTTCTAAGTGACAGCAGGTTAAGGGTCTCAGAGGAATTTTTGCAGGAGAGTCAGGGTTCCCGATAGCGTGAAGGGGATGTGTGGCTCAAGTGCTGGATGTGTCTGGACGGATAAACAAGCAGCCGTCCAGACGATGAGAGAGTAAACACGGGGCAGGGGCGGGAAAGCGGCGGCAGACGGATCAGCGTGATTAGAGGGGAAAGGTTAAGAGGAAAAGTGAGAAGGAGTGGGGGAATCAAGGAGGAAGACCATCATGCCCTGTTTGTAAACTGAGGCTGGAGTTTTCCAGGAGGAGCTGACTGTGGTGCTGATGCAAACTCCCCTCCTCTCTTTTCCCAGTGCCTCTCCTCCTCCCATCTTTTCTCCTCCTCAGCTGACAGCTACTGTGTCTCTAATTGGCAAGTGTGGATTGGGAAGAGTCTGGTTTATTCTCCATGGGACGGAGTAAGGAAGGCAGGAGGATTGTGGATTTTTATTTTTATTTTTTTTCCTGGAAAGGAGCTGGAAGTTGGGAAAGAGGGAAGACAATAGGTGAGGGCTGAACATCTGTTATGTACATCATCCGCTGTTGGTAATCGCTCCCTCCCCCTCACTGGAGAGTAGCAATTCCTGACACCTTGCAGATAATTGGTGATCCTGTCCTCTCCCCGAGTGCTCGGCTAAACGGTGGCTTGATGTGAGGAAGAGCTGATGGCAGTGTGATCTCTTAATGTGTGTGGACATACATAAAGCATACAATCTAATTAGTACTCTAGCAGTGGGCTTAAGTTGTGAATGCTGCTGCTGCTGCATTGCCACTCAAGGCTAAATATCATCTCTTTTGTCTCCTTTCATCACAGGTGCTGTCCTTAAAGATTCGCCTCTACGATGTAATCTGATTCAGGAGCTGAAAGGATAATACAGAAGAGGAAGAAAAAAAAAAGGAGCTGAATGGAGTGAGAAAGGAGTGGAAGCGTGGGTGGAGGCGGTCATTTTGTGCTCCGGTCTCGACCACGGGTATTCTTGGGTTGATAATACAGATGTGGATGTTATTGCTTGAGAATACGCGTAGTCGAGGGGAAGCTTTATCATCAACACTGGATCTGATGCGGAGATCTGTTCTGTAGTGCTGCAGTCCAAACATTAAGGGAAGGAATGAATGGAAATGTTTGGTCAATCAGGCTTTTGAATTACCTTGCCTTGTAAGAGTACTCATAAACCTTGAGGTTTTCTGCATTTTGTCACATTGAAGCCACAAACTTCAATTAGGTTTATTGGGATTATTATTGTCTTTATTATTATTATTATTATTATTATTATTATTATTATTATTATTATTATTATTATTGGGATCTCTTATAAAATCCCAACGACTGTGTACTTTGTGCCCAATTATGCACAAACTAGTGCATAATTATGAAGTGAAGGGAGACATCTTATAAAAACGTTAAAATTTTTACAATTTAAAATTTGAGAAGTTGGCCGTGGTTTTGCTCCGATACCCCTAAATAAATTTCGGTTCATTCATTACAGATCAGAGAAGCACAATCACTGTAACTCTGGAGGAGCAGCAGAGATTCACAGCCCAGTCAGGAAAATCTGTCGATGATATGTCGATATGATTTGTTGGCCATAAGAACCAGAACAAGTCCGGTTTGCCTCAAGCCATGTAGGGGAACACAGCAAGAAATATGGCAGAAGGTATTTTGATCAGATGAGACTAAAACTTTCTGGCATGCAAGAAAAATCCCAGGTGTATCTGAAAGCTAGCGCTGCACATCCTTCTGAGAAACACAAGCCAAAACTAGCCAAGAAGATACAATGAGCTTTGTGGCTGTAATGTGACAAAATGTGACAAAAAAGTTAAATGGAAGTGATTACTTTTGCAAGGCAAAGTAAGAAGCAATTGGGGCTTGCCAGGAGTCTCAATTGAATTCAGCCACTGACGCGGTGTTATCAGCCGTGTCACTCTGTCCACCTGTGGAGCTGGTGCGTTCAGCAGCTCCTTCATCAGAAGCTTTGCACCACGCTGCTGAGCTAAAACCCGGGCCGTTCTTGGAGCTTATCTCAAAAGTCTTTGTTGCACACTAAATCTTTTGATTATCTACTCTTGTCATTCACAAGCGATGTCATAGTCTCACCATTTAATGGCTGCCTTCTGTCGTTTTTATGTCCATATTCATTCCAAACAAGAACGCTTTAAATTTCCAGACACGGTGCCTGAGAATTTTGCTCAGCCACGAGCCCATCCACACTACCCCCCCCCCCCCCCTCTGCGCTCCGTTTTTTTTTTTTTTCCCCACTCTCCAGCTCAAATCTTATAAAAGGAGTAAAACAAAAAAAAAAGTGCTAGTGTGATGCCAGTAGCTGCAGCAACAGGAGACAGTAACACATGAGGACATGTAAAGCTTGCACCCGTGGCTGACATTTCAGCATTTTGACTCAGTTGACTGGCTGTCATGATGCAGAATCTGACTCGCGCTGACACAAACACGGGATCTACATGCCAGCAGGGAAACAGCGGGGTTTGATGGAGGCTCATGACAACAGGCACATGGATAGATCCCATCCGTTTGAGCACACATGCGATGCTGCGTGAAGGTTCACTGGGTCCGTACGCCTGGAGGGAAGAGGGGGGGGGGGTTGAGGGATTGACTGCTTTTATGGGTAACTATTTTTGGTCACAGTGATGGATGTTTATGTCTTTTATTGATCAGGTCCAGGGTGTGGGTTTGAAGAATTCTTGGGACGTTTGGGCTCGCTGATTAATCAGGTGGCTGAGATGGTGGAATAAAACATCCGGAATAACATTTTCGGAGCATTAGCATTATTGCTAAAGTATTATAAATTAGAAGATCAGCATCCGTTTGCAAATTCAGCAATTTGTCAGCATCAGCCTCAAGATGGATTACGCTCCCGTCAAATACACTTGCATGATTTCTTTCCAATGTGTAAGCAAATCTGTGACAGTATGTAATCATAATTAACACAAATTTCCCTCTGACGCTCCGTGAACTTGTTGATTAGGGGAGAGCGCTTTCTGTGGCTATGTGTGTGTTTATGCAAGCGTGTGTATGTTGCTTCCAAGCAACAAAATGACTATTGTGAGCACAGCTCCAGGTGCCTAGCAACCAAAATCGCTCTGTTTCCCTGGCAACAGTTGCCCCGGACTCGCTGTGTGGGTTGATTGGCAGCCTTGACAACAGGGAGACAGAGTGACACTTGACCTCGCGTGCTGAATGGGAGAGGCGAAAAGAAGGAGCGAGAGACGGAGGAGGAGAAGAGGGGGAGGGAGCAGGAGAAGCTGAGTGATAATCATTCTCCATTGTAATCATCCTCCAGCATGTTTCATAAGGCGCTGTCAATACCTCTCCAGCTGGGGTCCATCATCGAACACAATGCACGCCGCAGAGCATGCATGCACGGGCACACTCCTCCTGGGTGGAGAGCCCAGGCAAGCACTCAACATCTCATCTATTATCACTCAGGCCTGTCTGGTGCACAACCCCACTACACTGCCTTCTTTCATTTCGGCTACATTCTGTGCTCCGTGGGGATGAATGGGCTCCTGAAAACGTGCAACAGTCACAGATGCCTCAGGACAGTAGATTGGCATTCAAAGACCTCCTTTAGCATATTGAAATGTAACATCAGCATGTGGCTTTTGGAAGATGTGTTTTTCTACGTTTTCTATTCTAGATCGTGGAGCCAAGACAGCCTCCATTGTACAGATGTTTTACTAAAAAAAAGAAAAAAAAAAAAGGTGTTTTTATGTCTGAAGTGCATGACAGATTTAAACTGAATGGTGTTAACAGGACTGAGTTCTGTCATCTTTATCAAGGTACAGTTCTGGTCAGAAGTATACGCACAGCCATCTTCTTCTCTGAATGTATTAAATTTGGATTTTTAATGACGCATTTGAATTGTTGCTTTTTTGGGTAGAATAATGAAACTAAGTCGGGATTTAAAAGAATTGGTGTAATGTTTTAATTTTAGGTAGACTTTCTGTAATCCACAAAAGGTTAAAAATTCTGCATGCAGGCTTAAATATGTACAGTACATACACCTCCACAAACATTTTTTTTTGGTAAATGTACTTAGTAAGTCACAGGCAAACCAACAAAATTTGAAGCCATCAACAAGGTTTGGCAGGATTTCTGCCAGGATATTTAACTTTTCTGTTTGGCAGAAATGATTCGGTCGATTTAAACCGATTGAGTTCCCTGCATGGCTCAGGTTTTCAACCTCAGTACAAACATTTTCAATAGAGCAGAGGTCTGGGACATCCCAGACCTCTGCTCTAACACAGACTTGATGTGTGTTTTGGATGATTGTCTTGTTAAAACACCCAGGTGTGCCATCATCATATAAAAAGATGGTACTAAGTAAAAAAAAAAAAAGTAAAGCATAAAAGCCTTGCCTAGACACCTTCTGGCTATTGTGACCAAATAGCTCAATTTGTGTTTTATCTGACCTTAAATGTGGCTGTAAATGTGCGGTTACAAGGTGTTTATTTTGGAGAAGTGCTTTTTTTTTCTAGGTCTGCTTCACTCTCGACAGTGATGACGCTTCCATTATAGCGTCTTCCAGTTTATGATCAATTTGACTTTTGGTGGTTCTAGGGTTGTTTGTTAAAACCCTGAAAGACCATCTTTGATCTCGGGCAGATGTCTGAAACCTGCTGCTCTGGAGTTACATGTGGCTCAGACTAAGATTGGCCAAAAACAAGACAGAGCTGAGCAATATCCTGAAATATTAAACAAAAACAAACACTTTCAAAAATCCCACAACAGAAGAACAATGCTTGTGGAGAACATTATTTTATCATCCTGTTGCAAGCTATGTTCTTATCTTACTAAAACTATGGAATATTCTATTTAAGTAAAGTTTTAAGTCAGAGGTTTATAAGGTCAAAATAGAATTGATATATTTTAGTAGGATATATTTTAGTAGGAATATGTATGTACAATTATGTACAATTCTTTGGATTCTAAAGGTGACTTACCTCGTCCTGAGTGTTCAGGTCATGTGGGGCTAAACATGAACACAGTTTGGTGTTTCAACAAAGCAAAGATCCTAAAAACAAATCAGAGTTAGTTTTGGAAGGCTTCCTGAATGGCGTCCCTAATAACCTGAACTCAGCCCTTTTGGAAATGTATAGACTTTGCTTAAAAACCTGTTTGTGCCAATGTAAATAATGTCTGCCAGTTCTGACCGGAAGAGTAGTTAAATATTCAGTTAGAATTATGCTCATGGACACAAAAAGCCAAGTGGTTCCTCTTGAACCGCTACTTGCTCAAGGACATTTATCCAAATTTTAGTGGTTTATAAATGTATATATATTTTAACTTGTGTGGATTTCCATAAAGTTCTAAGTTGTGCTTCAATTTTTTTTTTTAAACTTAAAAGTTGTACGATCATTTCACCTCGACAAAATAACAGCTCGAATGCGCAAAATCTTGTTGATTCCGTGTAAAAGTAAACACCAGAATAATCAAGTAAGAAGTCTTTATTTCACTAATAACAGCTGAAAACATTACATTTAGATTCATTTAAAAATCAACCAGCATTACAGATTTCAGCAAAGCAAAATACTCTTTTCTGAATTTCCCTATTTTAGGGCAAGATTCTTTCATCTAACAAGCAAAAACAATGAAGTGAAGTATGAGGAACCTTTAACCAATTACCTCTTAACTGGTTTTATTCTGCATTTAGTTTTATTGTGTTTGGATGACCTAAAGCTGCAGTACTTTAAGATGAGGCAGAGTGTTGTAACAGTGTTGTGTTGGCGAAGAAAACTGGTGATATCATGCTCTCTCTCTCTCTCGAGGTAAAATTGAGTTACTTTATTTATACAAAAGCTAACTGGCAATCTGCAGCATTCAAGACAAAAATAACCAATTCAAAGCATCATTTATCTAAATCCATCTTAAGAAGTTCCCACCTGCTCCAAGTTTTAATACAGTAAATAAGACAATGTTGCAATTCAAAGAGATCCTGCAGAGGGATTAAGATGAAAAAGCTGCAGAGCTTGAAATTTTTAAACTTTTGCATAAATTGATCATTGCGAGTTAATTTAGTACACTTCATCCAGTACTTACTGATCTCACAATTAAATGCAAGGACCTGACTTCTTCAAATTATGCACTTTTTGCATAAACTATGAATCTGCAATATCTAGCAGTTAGAATAAACTAAATGTCTCAATTCCTACTTTATTTCAAAATTAAATATCTAAAAAGCAAACATTTGTTTCAGGGCCATCAAACATTACATTTAAAAACAAAACCGCCCTGTCGTATCAAGGGAAAGCCAAGGTACCCTGCACAGAAAAATAAAATTATATAAAATCTAATTTAAAGCTAAAGTCGTAGGCTATCTTACAATAAACTTGATCAGAATGAAAGTTGTTTTTCTCAAACAAGGTTTTTGCTGAGGAGTCTAAAGCAAGGCCACTGCTACCAGAGTTGTGTGTCTTTACTGACCATAAAAATTCACAAAATATCACGGTTCAGCGTTTCAACTGTATCCTTGAAGCAGCATGATCTGAATAGGCGCGGCCCTATTAACGCGTGTTTGACCTCTCTAGCTTCCTGAGGCGCGTCCAGCTCCACGAGGACTACTGATTGGCTACTTCGCAGGCATCTATCCAGTCACTGTACACATCTACAGGCTCCGACAGATCTGAGAAGAACCTGATTAAGGAAAAGATAATTCTACAAAGTGCTAAACGTATGACAAGAAGTGTTGCAATTAAAATATTTTAAAGTCCTTCTGCTTCCAAGCCATTTCTTAGGCTTTAAAAGTAGAACATGTTTAATTATCGATAGAATCCTAATTATTCTGAATCTGTGAACAGATGTCAGAGTACCATCTAGCTACAGAGTTACTCTATTTATTTCAGTATGGGAAAAAAAAAAACACACACATACAGGTTTACACCTTTTTACACTTATTGATAGTGGACAGGGAAATATTTCATAGCAGCTTTAACAGCCTAAGAACACCCCTTTTATAAGTGGCTTCTGCTGCAGAGAAATGTGCTTAAATAATACAAAAAAGAAAAAGCAGGATGTGTTGGGGTTGTTTTGATGTGATCAGGGTCATAATTTGTCCTAACTCAGAGGTAGTCAACAACTCTAAATCAGAATCAAAATGGAGTGTGTGTGTGTTAGAAAGCAACTGGAAAACAACATGGAAAGAAATTAGCAGAAATTATGCAGGAAGTGTACAAATATTTAATTACTTATCTTTATAAAATAGATTAAAACACACATTATTTTAATTGAGGCTGGAAAAATATCAGCAGGAATAATTCCCTCACCTGAAGTAGATGAACGTTAAATTACAGAATAAGTGGAGAACTCACAGTGTTATTGTGGGTTAGATGTTGTTACGATCACTTTGTCGGAGGCTGCCGGCTGTTATGAGGCGATCGCGATTCAGCCAAAAATAATTTCCCCAACTACAAGATCAGAGGCCTAATCTACGAAGCAGGGAAACTGGTTTATCAAGGTAAAATCATGTTCTGCTTGAATTGGTCAACAACTTATCTAGATCTGTTACCATGGAAACTTATTCCTCAATAGCTACTATCCTGAAACTTTTAGAGGCATTCCTTCTCTACACGTGAATCAAATGAATGCCTCATTACTGGGCCTCTGCAGAGCTGAATGGTATTCTGATGAGACAATTCAGCCATTTGTATCTAAAAGTTGCAGGATAGTAGCTTTTGAGGGCTGGATTTGGGCTCCTCTAAATTAAACAATAGAGCAAGTTAGCTTTCCAAATTAGAAACAAAAGGACCGGCTCTCCCACCAACGAGTCTCCGCAGTATGTAAATTTAAAAAGACAACAAGGATAGGTACGCATGTACACAAACTGCTTGCGCTCCTTTATTCTTCTCCTCAACGAGTGATGCCGTTTTGAAATAGAAACAGAAGAATTGACACTTATGTACCAAAAACTGAGGCCGATTATTTGAAAGTTTACGCTGGAAGCTGAAGATTAAAAACCAGCAATCAATTAAAATGCCTCCGTCTTTAAAGATCTCATTCATCATGAGCTAGAGATTATCATTTTGCATGTGTTGCTACACTCGTGTTTGTACTTATAACAACTGTTTAACATCACAAAACAACCACAGCATGTTTTAGTCTTGGACATTTATAGCATCTCCACCTGCTCGATGTAAACATTTCCACCTTGATGGATCATTTAGTGCACAGGGAGGTTTAAAGCAGTTGGGATTGCAGCAATGACAAAATTCCTGACAAAATGGTATATGGTTTTACGCTTTAATGATACGGCGGCGACATTGGTTAAGTTCTTTTACTGCAGCTCCACCTGTTTTATATGGCGAACAGATATCCACCGTCAGTAACCCCGGGTTGATTTACTGATTTGATTAGCTAGCTTCATTGAACCGTTTAAGCACAATCTTCAGCAAGATCTCCAAGAAAACCGAAAAAGGATAAACCTGCTTCATAAAACCAAGGCACCAGAAAAGCAATCCACCATCTTTGATGGAGGTGGACAACTGACAACCTGTCGCAAAATCCAAAGGTTTACTCGACTCTTGGTGGGTTTAGAGCAGATTGACGGGTTCCAGCCATGAGGTGGATAGATGGAGGCAATAACCGGTGAAGGGCTGAACCAACTGAATTTTTCAACAACAACAAAAAAAAAACCCTTTTTAAGACCTCTTCCCGCATTAAAACAAACCAATCTTCAAACAGATCATAAACAAACCAACTCAAAGAACCAGTTCTGCATATGTAGAAAAGGATCAGAGCTGCTGTTTTTCTTTCCCCCCCCCCCCCTTTCCTTGTAATATTTATCACAAACAGCAGCTATGTGGCCTCTCTGAGCAGGAATGGGAGGGGCAGCGGCTACAGACACAGCACACACACAAAGAGAGAAGGAAACAGGCGGGAGGGAGATGCTACGGAGTGAGACAGAACAATGAATAAAAAACAAGCTGGAAAAGTGAGAAAATTAGAAATATGAGGAAGATGTTACATTTAGATGCCATTTAAATTGCATCATTAGCAAAAGCAGACTGTACAGTACACAAGGTTAAAATCTCAAGCTGCCTCTTCTAGAATGTACTTTTTGCAGCACTGTGTTCCATGGAGTATAATAATCAATTTAAATAATAAACACTGAATACAATGAATGTTTTGTAAATGAGTAATTCATTTTAATGTTTTTTCTAAATAAGATGTTAATTTAAGAAAAAAACCCAAAAATAAATAAATATCTGAGGATCCATATGGGAATAGAAAACAATGGCTTTTTTTAAAGAGCCAAACCACAAGAACAAGGTCTCTTAAACGAGTCAAATTTCCCATCACTATAAAATAAAAACACATTAAAGTTAGCAGTGGTTCTTCATATCACTACTGTTTTGTTTCTTTTTAAGAAGAGGACCATAACAACCAAGCTATAATCCACTTGGTGAAAAGGATACAGGTAATGGGAGTCTGGAACTCCTCCAAACAGACAGAGCATGATATTACTCCAGTGTTCCTGCTTCTCTCCCTGTAACAAAAAGACAAGTTAGAACCCAGCCGAAACAAATCAAAAGAACTTCAGATCAGATGAACGTATAGCGTTTTACATTTTGACATCACATGACTTCTCGTGGTTGCAGAAGGGGCAGGTGAACTGAGTTTCCAGATCTCCTGTCATCTTCTTCTTTGGAGGAGGCTTTCTTTTAGACTTGCGTCGACCCATTTTACACAAGCTTTATAAAGTCTGGGTGAGCAACACAAAACAAAAACGGTTCAAAGAAGATATCACCAAATATGAGAGAATATACAACCTTATTAATGACTGCAACGGGCCCTAAATAATTTCAATACTCCATGTTGTTAACTTAGCAGGCTAGCGTTAGCATGTTTGTTGACTTGTTTGGCAACTTTATTCACCTCAGGATAAAAGACACGTCGACTATGTTTTTCAAAGAAAATTACTTTTCCAGTGCTTTCATTTACTAACAACAACGGAACACTGCGTGACTGTTACACTTTAACTAGAGTAAGTTTAATCGTATTTACCTGAGTTCAAGCTGAACATACACGTTGGAGAGCTCAGCAAAACAGTTCCTTAAGTCACGGTACCAACAACAGTTCGATTGAAGTTATTGGAGGATAGCGTTTACGTCACGATCTCCCATTGGCTGTCTGAGACGACAGTTACATCGATTGGCAGCACCTGACAAGTCTTTCTCCCGCATGGTGGCGACAGAAACTCTAGCAGGTTTGGGTTAAAACCAGTTCATGTTTCTTGTTTTGACTTGAAACTGTTGCTAAACCCTTACTTGTTCCACAAGGTCTCCGTTTTTGTAACTTTTCCGTCACACTGACCTTGCCATATTGCGCTGTTTAGAAACTTCCTGCTTTACCGTAATCAGTTTTATCATTTAGCTTTTGTCAGCTAGCTTAGCTAACTGACAAATCAGTAGTGTTGTAAATACATTTAGCGTTTATCAAGGTGTTCTATATCAGATGTGTTTCAATTATGCTGTTATAATAAGAACTTTTATTACTTATTTATTTAAATTATTAATATTTAAATATGTATTTAAACTACATAATAGTAGAGAAAAAATATTAGAAAACCTTTATGAGAAGATTCAAAGTCTTACAAAATGCTTACACCCTTAAACCTTCATAGTTCATATTACAGCCACAAATTTCAATGTTTTGTTAATGGGATTTTATGTGATTAAAATGGACAATGCAGGGCATGTTTATGAATTATAAGGAAAAAATACAAATATTTAAATTGACAAGTCCCCTCAAGTCAGCCATTGAGATGACAACTTGTTGCAATTACAGCTGCAATTACTATAGAGTATATCTCTATGAGCTTTCCACATCTAGAGACAGACATTTTTCTCTTCCAAATATAGCTCAAGCCAGTTAGATTTAATGGAAATTGTGTCTTTTGACATGTTCCCCACTTTGATTTATGTGTCTGGACTTTGATGTTGCCATTCTGATTCATGTGCTTTGTTCTAGACCATTTTACTGCCGCTCTGGTTGTTTGTTTTGGATCATTTTCCTGCTGAAAATTGAACCTCTGCCCAGTCTCAAGTCTTTTGCAGCCATGTTTTCAGCATCCGCACAGCATGATAATGCCACCACTATTTTTCATCATTAGCATATTCAGGGTAATGTGCAGTGTCAGTTTTTCGCCACACACAGCAATTTTCTTGTTGACAAAAAAAGAAAAATCTGTTTCCTTATAACACACCATTATGCACTACTTTGTGTTGATTTGCCACATAAAATCCCAATAAAATACACTCAATTTTTGGTTGTAACATGACAAAATGTGGAAAAAAAAGGTTTCCAGCCACTGTGCTGTTAACTGAGAATCTTACTAAAAGGGCTCTTAATTCTTCTACGCAAGTACATTTGCAATTTCTACAGTTTATTCAACTATATTTGAAAATACTATTTGTAATGCACAGCAAAAAAAAACAAAAAAAAAAACAGTTATATTCTTATACCAGATGTTTGTTATCCTGATGTAAGAGGATCAATGGAAGATGACTGGACTTAACTGAATTTTTTTATGTGAGTTAGATGTCACTGATGTGGAGTGTGAAGGTTGTTGGCCTGGGAGTGATGGCCCTCTCTCTCAGCCTGGAACTGCTTGGCTGGGTCTTTGGTCGCTGCAGGCGCAGAAGAACCCTCAACAAGGTCCTCTTCTTCCCCTCAAAGGTGTCTTGTGTGGAGCACCTGTTTAGCCAAAATTCAGCTTGGTAAGACCAACGTGACGAAATTAGTGTTATCTCACAAACTGAACATATGAAGAATACATCAGATTCTCATAATTTACTCTCAACATTTGACTTTTTGAAGCCATTTTGGTGAATTTTAACCACTAAGTTTTGAGAGTTTCATATAGTTCTGAAAACCTACGTTGTCATGTCAGTGCATAATGTAGCAGTACAGTAGCATGAGATGTATGGATTAGCACAGGCCTCTGACTTGCTTCTTTGTTTCTGCTTCAGCTCATGTTTCTGTCCACTGCCACACGGTGTAGAGACGTCTTTCTCCTGTCTCCTCCGCCACATCCTCTCTGCCTCCTCCTCACTGGACCTGTGTGTTTTTTCTTTTTCCAACATGGATCTGAGTAGAGCTGTGCTCCTGTTACACAGCAAGGGCGTAACTATCCGAGTCCTTAGTGACAAGGACTATTCTGCCATCACAGGCTCACAAATAGGAGTTCTTCGCAAGGCTGGTAAGAGAAACTCTGTTTTTACACTCTTTTTTTTTGTAGAATGATCAAATTTATTTTCCATGTAATAACTTATCCTTTAGAATTATTTGGTCAATTTATTTTGGTTTCCATTTCAGAATAAAAGCTAAAAATAAGTTGTATTTGTAAACTTTTCCATCCGTCTGCCGGTCCCGTAGTTTTGCAAGTATGTTGTTGGAAGTGTGAACTCGGTAGCAAAAATCTTCTGGGAATTCACGTTTAACTTTTGTACTTGGAACAGGAAACTCGGCTGATAAGAATCTGGAAAGTTTGGAATTTTAACAAGAGATTTCTCTCGTAACCCCGATCAATAAAATATTAATGTACTTTACTTGATTAATATAAACTTAAGTGTATACAAATAGAATTGTCTTTTCTGCGCTTCAGTTTATTGTAAACTGTTGCTATAAAAATCAAAATGAATTGTGGCCAAGGGTCCTTCCACCACAAAATGTTAGAAATGTCGTGGATATAGAGTCATGACTCCCTTGTAGAAACATTTTAGACGTATGATAAAAGGTTGCTCTGAACCTATTTAACACCATTATAGTCACATTTAGTTGAAGATACAGGGAGCATGACGCTAGTCTTACTCAATAACAGGAGCTCGCTCCAGGCTTTCAGACCTGAAGTATCATTGTCAGTAAGTCCCACATGATCTATAATGGCGAGCAGTGAGATAATGGGGGTGTTGGGGTTAGTTGAGGTTGCCTCTACAAGCCCTTCAATGACTCAGAGTAATAGTGCTTTGAAAGATTTGTATCACATGTGTGACTCATGCTGTCTCACTCTGTCTCTCAGCCCCTTCTGCATTTAATAAATCACTGTCACTGCATATGGTCGGGTTAGAATTAAGTAAGTACAAAGCTGGCAACCAGACAGCAAATGTTATTAGGCAAAGTGTTTCTGAGTGTGTGTTTGTGCGTGCCTAAGTGAATGTTGAATGCAAACGTCAGGAAAATTAAGTTGGCTCGAGGAAAATTAAGCTCCTGTTCCATATTTTGTTTCGCAAAGGCTGTTTATTCTCGCTGAATGCCACTGGGTCCACCACAAGGTCATTCAGTTTGCAGTCGCGGTTTGATTGAAGTAGTCTGGTGTTTGTCAAAATACAGTCATGACAAATAGAAAGTACAAACTCTTTACTGTCTGGGGTTTTGGTATGAAATCTGCTCTTTGTTTGTGACTAAAATGATTTAAATCAACACACAGCTGATTCCACACTGCTACTATTGATGGCACACAGAGGCCTTTTCAATGAAACTCAAACAGCAGAGCCTCATACAGCTGTTAAGTTTGGTGGTAGAAGGGTAATGACTTGGGTTACTGTTGCAGCCAGAGAGCCATAAACTTCTCAGCTCACAAATATTCAAAAGCAGGGAAGCAGCAAGTGCAATTTATCTTTAAAAAGCTTGATCTACCAATTACGATTTTTGAACAATACCGATTTCTTTTTAATCATCCCGCAGTCCTAAGAGAAAGGGTCCAATGGACCTTCGCGAAGGTACATAAGAGTAGTGGACGAATTTGATTTTAAATGGAAGTGTCGGCCAATCAGAGATCTTCCAAATTTAAGAAAATTTAGTCCAATCGAGCTGAATTTGATTTGAATTCAACCCATTCAGATTTTAATTGTGTTTTTGTGTTTGGTCTTTTCTAAGGGCTTGCGGATATAAACATATATGCTACGTGTGCTACTATTAACTACGTGGTTAACATAAAAGTATAGGTTTATGTGGAATAATTGATACAATAATTGAGTAATCAAAAAAAACTGCACGACCAATCTCAATGACTGAAAACACAAATCCGAACTCAACATCACAACAGGCAGTATGTGTGATGAATGCAAATATGAAAGGTTTCCCTCACGTTCCGTGGCTTTCTCCCTTGTCCAACATTCTCGCCATAGGCGTCTGCGTGCGATGTGACGCTGGCTCTGTGCACATGCACCACAAGTTTGCAGTGGTGGACGGCCGCCTGCTCATCACCGGCTCCCTCAACTGGACGTTGACAGCAGTGCAGAGCAACATGGAAAACATCATCATCACGGAGGAGGCAGAGTTGGTTCAACCCTTCATCAAGGAGTTCAACCAGATATGGGCGCTTAATGATCCAGCCCTATTCTATAAGCGGTAATAAGTGATTAGCCGTGATGGTCACTGACAGATGGAGATGTGTGAGCAAAATTTGTTTATTCAGCTTACCCTGTAGATCTTTTCTTGGTGTGTTTACTTTAAGTTCACTGAGTCAAGTTCATTTTAACTCAGTCAAGTTAAAATGATTCTGAGATACTCTGAAGGGAATTAGACTTGTTTAATCATTCAGTCGGCATTTACTTTACAGTTTGTTGTGGACTGTTTTAGTATTTCTTTATTTTTTTTATTTTTTTGTTGCTGAAAAACAATTCAGTTTAGGTATTAACCAATGGACTAGTTTACAGATGGTGTCCCAGTATTCTAAAACAATGTTTTCACCAACAAACAGAATCCCTATTGTTTCAATATAGATAAATATATGCTGTTGATTTAACTACAATTTTTTTTATACTTTTATACCATGTCACACGTTTAATTCTTTCTTAGCCCTTACATCTGACAATCTAAGAGCTGAGGTTTTTTATGTGATAGCATTCTGCTGTATATTTAATACAACTGTGGATACAAGTTGGTTTATTGTTTTTATGGAAATCTTCATATTTGTTCAACACTAAGTTGCACTGGCTGTAAAAATGTAAGTTTATTGTGTTTTGACTGGAGGCTCGGTGCAGCAGTCTTGCATCATTTTTCTACCAGGTGCAGTTGATTTTTTTTTTTTTTGCTGTCGCTGTAACGTGTTTTATGTTGTTCCGAATTGTTTGTGTGCACCATTGCTTGTGGATTTTCAATGTGTAGAGGGGACCTTGTTTAAACATGAAACATTTGACTTTTCCTGACTCTGCTTGTCCTCACTCAGCCAACACTTTAAAGAAAGAATCTGCTTGTCCTACTTTTTGTATTTTAAAGATCATGTGTTAAATATTGACATCCTTGCAGCGGTAATTTTCTAAAACCACCGCTCTGTCAGGCTCCGTCGGCTTAACAGAAAGGTCATGGGTGTGGGTAAAGGTTGTTGCTCAACAATGTTGAAGTTTACTAAATGTCATGTACCAAGAGAGCACCTTCAAAACAAATGTTGACCACATATGTCAATGACTGAAAATGTGGATTTTTCTTCCATTCAAGAGTGTGGCTTGATTTTATCTTGGATTTTGGATTACAATTAACAAGAAATGTTATAATAGTGGACTCACCCAAAAATATTTGACTCAGACCATAAATGGTATGCTGTAGTGAAAATAAAGAACTGCCCATTTGCTGTTGTTAAAACAGAAAAAAAAAGAAAAAGAAAGTGCCACTTATTTACAATAAGAAGTAGTTCTCAGAGCTTGACATATCCACTTGAATATTTATTTAATAAGCTACTGATATATTTGTTTAAAATTGCTGTTGATCAATAAGAAAAAAAAAAGTTGTATTTGATTTTCTGTTTTATGAACTGCAGCACCTTTGGACTTCCATAGGTGCTGCAGTTCCTATGAGAAGGCCAGTTTAACTGGACATGTGCTGATTCAGCAACTTTGGACACTCCATATGGTTGCTGACTAAAAATAGTCTCCTAACCCTTTACCTGCTTTCTTTCAAGCAGTAGGCAAAGAGGACAAACAACAGTTGACCTATACAGTGATGGGTATAGTTATATTTACTTGAGCAACCTTTTATTAAAAAAAAAAAAAAAACTTTTAGAAAGAGTTTTACTACACTGTGCTTTCTTTTACTTGAGTGATATTAGTGTCTCTTCTTATCAGAGTATAATTTTGGGGTGGTCTACCCAGGTCTGGAGCTGTCTGGTATCCTGGTATCCTTTTGTTCTCTTCTCTCCAGGCGTGGCCCACCTACCTTTTAGACATAATTTGAATCTCAATTTATAGCAAGACATTTTTCTCTGAAGAACAGAGAGAAATTTGGGGGAAAAAAAAGGTGTGTGATGTTTAGATATGTGCAGTTTTTGTTATCCTCTTTGACCAAGCCTTTTATTTTTGTGAGCTCCAACCGGAAGTGTTTCTGTTGTTTTTTTTCTTTGTCTAACTTGACACGTTACACAGTGGATGCCCCAGTGTCAGGCACATGCACCGGGGTGGCGATCCGGGAGGCGAGCACCTGAGCTGGAGCGGCCGATAGCAGCACGCAACTTTCGGCTCTCGGGTGGCGGTTTGTGGATAAGGACGGAGGAGTGCAGATCATAAACGACATCCAAGGTAAAGTTGCGTTCACGTGTGTTTCAGGGAGTCGGGGATGCAGTGGAGGTCTTTTTTTTGTTTTTGTTGTTTGTTTTTGTAGAGCTACCATACCATATGGTGCTTTGTTGCAGCCAGACTAGATAAAGCATAGCCACGAGACGTGTTTCGACTTAATGATAACTTTTTTTACGGATTTAACTTGTAGAAAACCGGGGGAATTTGTAGTCGTTTAAAAGTTAGAAAGTGGGATAAGTTGCTCTCGTTAGAGCAGTTTCTTTAGATTTACCATTTAAAGCGGCTGCGGTGCGGCATGTTTGCTTTCATGCGGAAAGACTTGCCTTCTTTGTACTAAACTAACTGCAAACTAACTGCAAAAACCTTCCAACTGTTTGCTGCTCATTGATGTGTAGGCGCATGCGTGGGCACGGGGTGTTTTGCTGAGTGTGTACGCGCAGCAGCACGCTGCCCATCCGCCTCCTCCAGGATCTTGGAAGTGGTAATGCTGAGCTGGTCTCCAGAGATCCCATCAGCAGCCAGCCAGGGAGGAGCACTAGCATCCTGTTCCTCTGGGACGAAAGAGGGGGTGGGCTGCTGATGAATGGATGGTTCAGCCTCATTATGATGCAGAGGGATGAGGGGAGGAGAGAGTGGGTGAGATATGGATGGCTTATGACAAGGAGGGGATGCATAGATGGATGAATATGGCCGAGTTAAGGGAGATGGATGACAGTGGGTGTGTGCTTGTGTATATGTTTGAGTGGGAATGTCAGTGGGTGATGGATGAAATGCACACAGAGGTTAAGAGGATGTTTTGCCCTCAGCACACCACTCAGTGCCTACAGATGCTATAAGTTTATGTGGTGACTTCATGTGACAAATGGGACGGAGGGAGCGGCGGGTGACTGATAATGAGGGATACTGTGGAGGGAGCACGCCCTGGATGTGATTTACAGCCCAGTGATGATCTCTCAGAAAGGAAAGGCAGGAAGACAGAGAGACATTTATTCCACCAGTCATTAACT
This sequence comes from Poecilia formosa, assembly GCF_000485575.1. NCBI lineage: Eukaryota > Metazoa > Chordata > Actinopteri > Cyprinodontiformes > Poeciliidae > Poecilia > Poecilia formosa. The sequence goes on along the minus strand of NW_006799982.1, from coordinate 940,460 downwards.
TTGCCCGTATCTAGACGGTCCAAAGTCGCAAAGTGGGCACTGCCAAACAAGACTTGTTACTCGCATCCAAAAAATGAAAAATAAGAAATACTTCTCAGAGAGCTCATGCTCTTCCTCAATGCACAGACTTTCAGATGTCCAGTGTTTCTTGGCAAATCTCTGTTTTTTGGTAATGGTCTGGAACTGCAGATATAAAAGTTTGCAATTCCAGTCATTTTTAGAGAAAATCAGCTTGTGACCGGGACAAGACAGTTTTCTTCTTTATAGGCTTTAACCGGTGAACTATTTGTTGGAAACTGAATACTCTGATGCCATTCTGATCAATAAGCACATTTTACGAAAGTTACTTCCAGGTGGCGCTGACCACAACTGACTTTATCTCTCCTCTTAAAGGGAGGGTATTATGTAAGATTGACTTTTTTGAGCTTTATATCATGTTATCGTTCAAGATTGCCTAAATGCTTGCTATCACAAAGCTCCTCCTTGGAGCTGCAGTACCCAGCTGAGCTGAGCTGAGCTGAGCTGAGCTGAGCTGCTCAGCTCCATCAGACTAGCAGCAGCAGCACTAGCAAACACCTGGTGGAACTGTGAGTCTGCTGAGCTCAGCGTACAAACTGCTTCTTGGTCTAACTCTAAGAGCAGCTGTTAACGTTATAATGAGAAGCATTGTTGTGGAGATGTGCTAAAGCGTAGTGTCGGTAAGAGTAGGAGCTTCTTAAAGAGACAGAGGCCAATTTCAAGGCATCAAATTGTAAAGTCAATTTTCTTTAAGTTTGATTTATGCAGCATTTTTTTATATTAACTGAAAGTAGCATTGTTACCTGGTCATTCTATGAAATGGCACTATGTGCCTGGAAAATACATACTACCCCTTTAACTTACTAATGAGGTCTCAAAGAAGGTTGGCTTTAAATTTTTCTAAATATTGTTACTATTTTGTCATTGTGTTTTTAAAAATAAACTTTTTGGGCGTGTCACAAATTGAAATCAGTGTGTCTTTGACAGATAATATTTAAAATATATTTTGGAACAGTAAAAAAAAAAAATTGTGATTATTTATAAAAGAGCCAGAGGCTGCATCACACTGTATGAGTGAGAAAGAATGACACAGCTCTGCTGTAGAAACAAGCTGTTACTAATGGATAAACCTAAATGGATAACCTCAAAAACTCTTCAGCTTTTGATCTGCTGACATGTGGCTCAGTGGAAAATGGTTTCTTTTTCAGTACTCCCATAGTCTTTGGGCTTCCTCTGACTTACTTTTCTCTCATTGACAATGGAAATGTGAGACTTTTAGCTTTTCTCCTAAATGTTATGTCATGTTTAGTATTTCTATATAGCAAAATAACTTGATCATTTAACGCTGTTATTTTACTGCTATGCTTACAGTGTGCTTTTGTCTTCTTTTAGAAAAGTATTAGCAATGTTCCTTCACATTTTCTGAGGGTCTCTCAAAGTTTTTCTTTTGACACTTGCTCCAGTTTCTCCCATTTTTACACCAGTATAACATATTTTCTAGAGGAGTTTTTTTGCACTATGGATCCCTTAGACATTACAACTCCACAGAGAGATGACCCAGTGTTGTCTACGCATAACTGACAGCCAGTCAGATAGGCTATCTTAAGAGGATCTTTTTCACTAACGGCCTGTCTCGGTTTGCTCCATTTGCTTTAGCTAAACCTGGAAAAATACCAAAGAACAGTTGGGTAGATATGAAACACCTTCTTACCACCAGCAAGGTGATTCTCAAATAGGAGATTGTCGAAACCTCAGCGCACAACATAATTCTTTCAAGACTTTTAAGGACATTTTTACAATTCTTGTCTTTTCTTTATGGAGCAAATCTGGATCTACATCCAGTTGTTGTTATTAATAAATACTATAAATGTTCATTTTGTAGATCTGTTCAGCTGTGTCTCACTCAAAAATTTTGCTCCACCCATTTTGTCATCAACTCTGACTAGTTTCCTGAAGAAAAGCATCCTCACAGCATGATGCTGCCACCCCCAGGTTTTAATTTGGAGATGGTGTGAACATGCTGTTTTTCATATAGAAGAAAATGTTTCATTTTAGTTTCATTTGGCCAGAGCACATGTTTGCTGTGACAAACTGCAAATGAGATTTCTTGCAGCTTTAAAAAAAAAAAAAAAAAAAGCTTTCTTCCTGGCACTGTTCAATAAAGGCCAAATTTCTGGAGCGCACGTCTCCTTTTGCCAGCAATCCTCAATCCACTTGAGTTGTTGATTGCTGGAGACCCTTTAGAGTGAGCATGGGTCTCTTTGCAGTTGCACTTATTAATTCTCCTTTTATCTGACCGGTGAGTTCAGGTTCACAGCAACATCTTGGTAGGTGTGGGGTTGAGCAGTGTCATTTTTTTTTTTTTACAGAGCTCTGTGTGATGTTTTATGTTTTTTTTTTTTTTTTCATGATCTCAGAAGGGTAAGGAAATGTATATAATATAGATAATATCTTTAAATATCTGTTATTGGCTCTAAAGGTAATAGTAATTTTTAGTATCGATATTGGCTCAAATGTCTACATTGGTGCATTCCTAATACAAATGCCCTCTTCTCTTTTCAGATTTTTATTTTATATAAAAGCAAAAAACAACAAAAAAAAACTGTATTTTACTCTTACTTAACAAGTGCAATTTGTGTCGCTCTATTACATTCAATTCTGCCAAAACATGCCGAAATTTGTCTTTTATGTGACAAAAATTTCTAAAAAGGTAAAAAATGGGAACAAAGCTTTGCCACTTTCAGAGGAATTAATAAGGCGAGTAACTGCCAGGTGCTGCCAATTAAAACCACTTGATTACCTGATCATCAGCAGGTTTGAGCCCCGCTAGGTAAGACGTTTTGACAGCTTGTGGTGCAAAAACAAACGGTGTAGCAGCTGAAAATTTTTTCTCATTTCAGCCGTCTTGCAGAGAGTTGTGTAAGTGTTGATTAGGGCTTGTTTTGCAGCTGACGAGCCATGGAAACTTTACCCAGGTGACCATGAACATATCTGTACTCTGCTGCCAAATGTGGGATTGTCCTCATTTTGCTGTCGTTCAGCAGATGGCGCTAGCCCGGGACCCCGGGGTCGGCCAAGAGCAGAGGGACGCGGCCGACCAGAACTTTGACTACATGTTCAAGGTGCTGATCATCGGCAACAGCAGCGTGGGAAAGACCTCCTTCCTGTTTCGCTATGCAGACGACTCCTTCACCTCGGCGTTTGTGAGCACAGTGGGCATCGACTTTAAAGTCAAGACAATTTACAGGAACGACAAGAGGGTCAAGCTCCAGATCTGGGTGAGATGATGAAGTAAAGGCTCACCCCCTAAAAACTGCCATCGGTTATCAGCTGTCTATGGTGTGTTAGAAGGAATAGACTCATTTTAACGTGCAAAAAAAACACTACACATCCATTTTGCTACATTTTTAATTTCTTTCTCCTTTTCAATCCTTCATCTCCTTGTCGATCCCTTTATGCTATTTACAAAAGCAGGTACAGAAGCTCTTGAGTAACTGCAAAAAGAAACGACAAATAAATATTTCATTTATTCCTCTTCAGGTTTGAAGAGGATTTGATTCAAACTATTACAAATTAACTAAATGTTGAACACCAAAACCCGTTGTTTTATTTCAAGGGAAAGTGTGTTGTTGTTTTTTTCTTCCCTGCAGAAATTAAAAAAACAAAAATTCAAATAGAGACTGAACACTGCTTTTTATTAGATGTTTTGTGAGAACATTTATTCAGCAGTGTTTCTAAAATGTCTCACCCAAGCAAAAACGCAGAATGCAACCCTAAAGTACATCAACTAAAACGCGTAGAAAGCTGATGCACTGACATTAGAGGTAAGAGTCAAAACTCAACAAAACAAGAATGCTGTTTCAAGATTTTGACATGCTAGAAACGGAAAACCAAACCAAAACCAACCAAAAAAAATTTTTTTTGGTTTTCCTGGGGAATGTTTCTCTTTTTTTTTCCCTCCTGTTGCATTCACTTCAGTTTTAGTTCTGAGAAAAAGTGAACAACAACTCTATTTTAACAACAATGTGTACGGATGGGTTTATATATATAGGTAGTGTCACAAATTTTGTATTCTAGTTTAAATTGTCAAAGCGGTATTGTTGTTTAACTTTCTTTTTTGGGGGGGGTAATTTCCATTTTTGTAAAGCTTTGTGAATGTTTTAGTCAATTTCTCTTAATGAACTATAATATAATAAGATATAAAAATACAGCATACAAGATAAGATGTTTTTTTCCTAGTCCTCCTGCTGCAAATCGTCATTAAAGATTTACATTCAAGGCAGAGGCGTTGTCACCTGCTGAGTGAGAGCACTTGCTGTAATGGAGGAGTTTCCTGTCATTTTAAAACAAAAATGATTATAGAGTTAATGTGACAAATTATATTTTTTTAGAATTGGGCGCAACTAATGGTACTAAACACTTCAACTCTTCCCCAGAAAATGCAGATCTTTGTCAAAACTGAGTTTTCCAGCATGATCCCTAACAGAGACTGAAAGCTGAAAAGGGTAACAGAGCATATTTGCTTCTTCCTGTCTCTTTGCCGTTTCTCGTTTTCCTGCCCGAGTGAACTGTGGACATGCTGTGGAAAACAGTTTCTTTTTATTTAATAGCTTCTCAAATCTCAATGCTTCCTCTGAATTGCTTTTAAACACTGTACTAACACTGAAAATAGCTAACTTAAGCCTTCTTCACTCAGTTACAAGCTCTGCACTGAAGAGTGTTGTAACTGCGCTCGGCATTGTGACACGGGTTGGCCCATGTGAAAGCGAGTCGCACAGCAGACCCGTACGGTGCCATCCTGGACCCCCTTCAGTTGTGCTTGCGACAAGCAGGTGCGACGTACTGGCGCGTCACTTTTGTCACCGCACTAGTAAATTGCCGCCTTTAAGGTTTGGGTTTAACCCCGCCTGGCCAGACAGAGTTTAATTAATTAACTCCCGAATAAGCCGGACAATATTACAGCTTACTGAGCCGCACCCACCCGGTAGCTTGGCAAATTAAAGCGCAACTGTGCCATTTTCTATCAGTTTGTACCTTTGATGGCAAGTGGGCATTGACAAGTTTGAGGCAGTGAGGGCATTTTGTAGACTCGCAGCGAGGTTCTTGAACAACATAAAAGAAGAATGGCATTTTAATGACTATATTGGATTTGTTTGCATCATTTTGTGAAGAGACTTGTATCCTGCAGGTAGCAACTGGAAATATTAAACCAATATTTTATTCTCTGTCTAGAAATGCTTTTCAGGCCCAGCCAAACATTTCTCCATTTTTCTTCAGTTCTGTGTCTCTTTGTCTTTTCTGCAGGTAGGGGTAAACTGCATCTTTGACAAATGAACATCAGGTGATGTGCTTGATTACTGCAGAATCATCATTTTTTTATATGCATAAAGTGCATCTCAAGCAATTCCCCTGTCTCCTAGTGTTAGATTAATTCTTCAATATTGTTGAGCTTTTATATGAATTGCCAAAAAACTGTTCCTGAAGTCTGGACTCTGAATTTATTTTTTGCAATTATGCTGCCCATTAAAACATTGCTGTCTACATTAGGAAGAGATTATTTTACATGTTTGCTGTATATTTTACCTTGTAAATGTGCATTTCATGTTCACATTAGGCTAAGCAATGAGCCTTGAAAGATCAGCTGCGGCTTGGATTCTCAGAAAGTGTTTTCTTATTTATGACATAAAAATATCTTGTTTAAAAGACAACAAGATTGACAGTCTCCCTGTCAGCAAAACGGGGCACAAAAATCAGCCGTCTCTGTAGTGTCAAAACTGTAATTTACTTGAGCTAATTAATAGCACTTACCTGTGGGTGAGAAGTTTTTCTTTTTTTTCTTTTTTTAATTCGTCAGTCTCCGCAGACGGAGTAGCAGAACAAGTAGAGCTTTCCATTGTTTGCTCTCTTATGTGTCGCTGCCTGTCATGAATTTAAAGTAATTTCTCGCGCTCCAGAGCTAATGACAGTTGATGTTTAACATTGTCCCCAGACGGCAGGCTTCATGAAAGATGCATGGGTTTGAGCTGCCGGAGCCCAATGTGCTTACTGCGCAGACTGACACCGGGGACAGATCTATTACTGAATGCTAGCGGAAGGCAAGGACTCCCGTCTGATAACTGCACTAAATCTTCTGTTCTGGGTGTTATACTCTCCTCTGACAAAAGGAAAGTTCAGCAGAAATAACACTTTTTGCAGCAGTGACGCAACACCAAATCAACAACCAAACTTTTATTTACCAGCTAACCGTTGTTTTCTGTGTCACTTTCATTGTACTTTTGTCCTAAAAATCAGAGGGAAGCGATTGTGTGATTGTTGGTATTTATTTAAATGAAATTCTCGATTCTTACCAAGAAACCCTGTGTTTGCAGGACACGGCGGGTCAGGAGCGCTACAGGACCATCACCACAGCGTACTACAGGGGAGCCATGGGATTCCTGCTCATGTATGACATCACGAGCCAGGAGTCCTTCTGTGCAGTTCAGGACTGGTAAGGACTTCTTTCTGCTATAGTTAGATTTTTATTTATTTATTTTTTTAATTGACAGGTAAAACCCCCATTTTAGCTGAATTTAGCGATATAAAACAACTCAAGACGGCCATGTTTCTAGCCAAAAGAAACAATACTAACACTCCATACTTTCACATGAGACCACAGCATTTTATTGCCGTCTGCCAGGTTTAATAAGCAAGCCTAAGCTGATTATTATTTAGCTGGGACATTTTCTAAACAACTACAAAGCCAAAATGGCACAAAACAGCTTTAAACAGAATCGAGAAACCTTAACACATGTAGGGAGAAGAGGAGGTCAGGGGGAATGATGCCCAGGCCAGACTGAACCACCATAACTTTAGCATAGTAACATGAACATTGTTTGACTGCCGAAACAAAGACAAACCTAACAAAGAGCAGATGTTTAATATTTATTATTATACGGTTGTACCCCACAAATATAAAGGTTTTCAGTTGTTGTTGTTTTTTTTTTATTGTTTTTTAATAATTATTGTAATAATTTTCATAAAAAATAAAAAAAGAACTCTTGAAACAAACACCTGCTTGTTGTGACATTAATAACAACATGCTTATTGGTGCAGGTGCAAGGCTCCCAATAATGCCTGAACACCAGAGTTTATGTTCCATGCTAGACTGATAAATGATTACAGCTGCTCAGCTGCTGCTGTTTGGAAATGCTCCTGTTGTTTTTGGCGAGTGAAAAGCAGTTCGACAGGCAGCTATAATGCATACAAAATCTGGTTTGAAATGTTATTTCCAGATGAACAGATGGAAAAAGATGGAAACCTACAGTTTTTCTATAACTTTGTAAACCAATCAGCTGTAATTGAGTCTGCACAGATGTGCAGAAGTTCCCTGTATTTCCACCCTACCAAGGAAATTCAGCTCCACTGTCACTGATAACTCGCCTTATGCTAACTTATCTCAAAAGTCTTCTAATCTCATTAATTTGGAACCTAGGGTTGTTATCAATTGAAGACCAATAATAGTCTAAAGCTAAAACAGCAACTATTTTATTAACCCCCTGCCTCCTAAAAAAAAAACAAAAAAAAAAACTGTTCACAGTTAACTCACCCTCGTCGATGTCAAAAAGTGCCAAAAATGGCAATAGAAATTTATTGTACGCAAATTGGTGTGATTAAATAGAGCTAAAAATCACAACATGTCTCGTTGCGTTCTGAGTTACCGGCAGCTTAGGTTGTTAGATTTTTAAACTTTTACTTCAGCCGCCAATTCTGTTGGCCACTTGTAATTGTCCAAAGATATTTTTAAGGAAATTAATTAAATGTTTCAAAATAAACACAAATGAACCTAAAATGTTAGCATTTGCCTATTAAAATCCGGTCAGGGGGTAGGGTTACAATTACTCATTTTATGTTCGGTTTATAACGAGTCATCTTGAGATGTCAGGATTTGGGTATGGAAAATAAATAAATTGGCAACACCCAAATATGTTTTACAGATGTGTAAAAATAAGATATTTGATTTTAAATGGACAAAGCAAGCTAAACAAAGGATGTGTTGGAAAGCACTCATTCCCACTGTTAAATACAGTAGAGGTTCTGTGATGCTGTGGGACCGTTTTTCTTCCAAAGCCACTGGAAACCTGCTGCAGATCATGACATTGCAAACTCTTTAAAATACCAGCAGATTAAAATAAAAAAACAAACTGATTGACATTTCCAGAACACTGAAAATGTTTTGACAGACACAAAACAATGTGTCGTTTTCATTGCCTAAATCTTTTTGAGAAATACTACGGGCATAGAGGAAGGGTCAAAGATCAATTTCTCTGCATGCTCCAACCTTGTAAAATGCTATAAAAGACTATGATAATTTCTTAGTAACAGTACTTTGTATTAACATCACGGGTACCGACAATGGTGACACTGGTGACTTTAAGTGAATTAACAAATTTATTTTCAGACTTTTTTTATACATAAATGCCAATATATGTCTGTAGTAACTTTTCCTTCTAGCTGGTGTTAAATTAATTTTAAGGTAGGTGAAGCAGACATCAGTGCAAGTGTTATTAAATTGGGCCTTACGTCCTAAATAAATGATTAGCGACCCTTAGTTACTCTGTTCATTGCCAAATTTAAATGGTTCTCAAATAAAACCACATTGTCTCATTGTTTGAAATCAGCTTTTCTTCAGTGTCCATGTTGGGTCAGCAGCAGAATAATTGTGAAAATGTTCTGGCTGTTTCCCAGGGCAACCCAGATCAAGACCTACTCCTGGGACAGCGCTCAGGTCGTGCTGGTGGGCAACAAGCTGGACTTGGAAGACGACAGACAAGTCCCCAAAGCAGATGCCCAAAGAGTGGCTACAGAGCTTGGTAATAACACACACACACACACACACAAGCAAACATGTGCGCGCACACACGTTGGATTTGTTTTGATCTAATCTTGCAGGAGCACTCGGATCACCCGTCTGTCGCTTGATGAGTTTTGATTCATCGCCCCATTATCTTTATTTGTCCACAGGTTTTCAGTTCTTCGAAGCCAGCGCCAAAGACAACATCAACGTGAAGCAGGTCTTCGACAAGCTGGTGGACCTTATCTGTGAGAAGATGAACGAGAGTGTCAATGGTTACACCAGCCAGCCAGTCAATCAGAAGGGGGACACCTTGAAGGATAAGCGTGACACGAGTCAGAGAGGCTGTGCTTGCTGATAGCCGATCGGCGCCAACAGGAGCGGTCCTCTCGACCGGTTTCACTTCACACACCTAAGCAGATGAACTTCACTGGATTTTTCTCCTCATCCTTGAGGCGGTTTGAGAGATCCCTCATAATTTCCTCAGACTGTTATCCAGTAAAGCCAAAGAGCTTCCTCTCTGCCTTTGTTCATAACATCCCTGCTTTAACAGTTTCCTGTAGGTGACAGCACCTGTTGCAGTTGAGGAAGCGAACCAGATCAGCATGGACTTACTTGTGTTGCGTTGCCCTCCTGTGGCCATTTTATGTAAATGCATCACTAAAAAGCCCTAACATTCCTGAAGGTTGAGGTCAAACTCGTGTATGGATGCCATTATAACAGGTGTGCTCGTTGTGTAAAAAGCATGTAACTCTTTGCTTTGAAAAGATGCCATTATCTGCCTCTATTTAACTTATTTTTGTCATGTGTGTTTAATAATTGCCACTGTACTATTTCATTTGTCGGGTTTCTAGCCTCTTACAGTTGACATTAAAAAAAATCTATCTGTGCATCATGTCTTAGTTTTACTTTTGTGAAGTACTTCCATACTTTTTGTCAACTTAACAGGAAAGCGGCTAAAATGATCTGAAATAGTTTAAAATTGGATCCCAAAACCAGGGAAAAAATATGTTCTGAAGCGGTTACAGTTGTCTAAGAAGACCTTGTAGAGAAATCATGCAACATTTTCTGATCTGATGCTGTACATTAGGAATAAATAAAATTACTAAATAAGTGAAAACGGGTGTAAAACTCTGGTCGACAGCACAACTCGTAAATGATTAATGCTGTGGTGAACAACAGTGTGAAAACATGAGTGTTCAAAACAAATTTAAGAAAAGACAGTGAAGGAGCCTGTCCACTACATAGAAACAACCAGTTTTTTTTAACAACCAATGGTAAAAACCCAATCGCCTCTCAGTCCTGTCTTTGGAACGATCTAGAGCAGCTGGTCTGCTGACGTTGGAGACCTTGAAGCACATCTAAAAACAAATCAAAAGATTTTAAAATTAGCTTCGTAGTACGCAGGAAGCTAGTACAGAGCAGGACAGAAGGGACGGGTGACTGATTTGCCTTTTGGACAAGATGAAGACGAGAGGAAATCCTGTCACCAAAATACAATGTGTGAATAAAAGCATAAATCATGTTTTCAAAATTTTGTCTGTTTATTTTGGCAATTGAGATTTTTTTTTTCTGTTTTACTATAGATTTGAGTTTTGTGCCAAATTTAAAGTCACTATTTAATTTCACTTCCAGTTTAGTGACAGTGAGACTTAAAGGATTTCTTCCAAAATCAATCTGTATTTATACCCCTCCATCTTTTCTTTACGTCTAGTCAGACTCCCTGCCCCAGCTTAAGAAAAGCATCATGGTGTGTTCAAGGAGATTTACAGTGTTAGATTTCCACCACGCAGCATGAGGTTCAATACTGGCCTCATCTGAGCAGAGCTCCTTCTTCCACGTATTTGCTGTGTCCTCTACATGTCTTGTGACAAACTGTGAACACTATCCCTTCTGACTTTCTCTCAACAATGGCTTTCATCAACATGTTCTTCTTTAAAGGCCACGTGTGTTAAATACAGGTTTGTATTTGTTTGAACAATACTCCACTAGATGCTCAAAGCTTGGGCCAATGTTTTATAACATAACTTTGCTCTGAACGTCTCCAGAACTTTGTGTCCCATGGTCTTCATGAGCAATCCTCTGAGGCCTTCACAGAACAGCCACGTTTATACGGGGATGAAATTATCGACAGTCAGACTCCGTTCAGGTGATTTCTGAAGACAGTGGATTTCTCTAGATTTCTTTTAGAGCTACCAGAGCAAATGGGACTGGATATGAACGTATACGTCACACTTTTCAGATTTTTATTTGTGATAGATTTTCCTTCGACTTCACAATTGTATATTGTCTTATTTGTTTTAGTTTGAGGCATTTTTACCAACACCAAACGTGTTCGGTCAAATAGTCGTAAGCGTTATACTTCTGTGAGATGTCTCTGTCTCATTTCTCCACCTTGTTCGCTGCTCTGGTTGCAGTTTCATTTATCATTTATCTTGGCATGAAATAAAACAATCAAGCTCTTCATTTATTACAAAATGTTTCCATGACGTATTCACATCACTAATTAACCTCTGATGCAAGTTGTCAAGTCATATGACTTTTTCCTAAAGGCTCTCTACTTTTCATTCATTGGAGTTTTAATTCAAAATCAAATTGTCTTAAATGTTAGAGTTGCTCAACATGCTGTTTGAAGTTAGTTTGATCATGAATTGTTTGGAAACGTTTGGAACATGAAAGCATATTGAGGATGGACTTTGGTCATCAGGAATATATCTTTGTCATCCTATCAGATTAAAAACATTTCCTGATGACATATCGGGCACGAACTCCAGCTTACGTGCGTCTGTGTGAACGATATAAGGACGGCCACAAGCCTCGCTGAGTACACACTCCTGAAGCATCAGACCTCAACGGACACACAGTCATCTCAGCGGTACAGGTATGATCTTATGCTTTATTGCACCTTTTGCCAAAATACTTATCAGGGCAGAACTTAGACAGATTTGACTTTAAAAAAAAAAACAAAAGAAAAAAAAGTACATATAGGTACATTTTTGTCTAAAAAGTCAAAGAAGTGACGAATTCTGCCAACATTTTAGCCGTAGCCAGTATTTTATCCCATAGTTTGATCATTTGATGCAAGATTGTGCTTTTCAGTCGCAGACGTTCTTTTTATTATTTTCTCTTTTTTTATGCCATTTAGTCCCAACCAACTGAAGATCCAAAGTCCAATGCTGTTCTCTTAAACAGAAAGCACAAGAAAAAACAAACAAACAAAAAAACAAGTGAATTATCAAACTTTTACATTTTTCTTAAAAAGAAATGATAATATACAGCATGTACACTGGATAAAATAGCCCTCTTGTCTCCACTGAAGGCAGTCAGGCAAGCATTGGGTTTCCTGCTGTCACCTGAGTGTTTTATTGCCTGTTTTGATAAGGAAGGGCAAAAAAAAAAACTTCAATAACCATAAAACTGAGCTCAACCGGGAATAGGTAGAGGAATAAATTGGGCAATGATAGGTTCAAAGCTGAATGTGCGTTTTGTTTTTTTTTTGTTTTTTTTATGGTGCTTTTGTTCCAGGAAGATATCAAAGCGTTTTTGTTTTTTTTTAACAGAGTGCCATTTGGACCCATAAACCCTTGGAAACAGTTAATTAGAGAAAGTTAATGTCAGTCATCAACTCTGAGAAATCATGGCAACGCTTTCTCCACTGAAGAGAACATGAGCCACCACCTTTATATGCTCCCATAAATTACACTGGCACACTAGGAAGTTATATGAGCAATATGTAGAATGTGTTTAGACATAAGGGGAAAGGCTGCAGGTAAATTTTACATGCTGTGGTAAATCCGGGCTTAACGTACACCATTTACAGTCAAGTGACTTAAAATAAAGCATTGATTATTCAGCTTAATGCTTAAACCGAAACTGTGCCCCATGCGAGAAAGAAAAACTTGCAATATTTAAAGAAGATTAGAACCCTCCTCTCTGTTTTTTTTGTAGTTTGCCTAGGTTAATGTTTGACAGTGTAATCCTATTTGACGTTTTCTGTGTCCACCTGTGCCCCAACCTGTTCTTTTCAAGTAAAAAAAAAATTTATCTGTTCTGTTCATACTAATCTTTTTTTTTGTTTTTGTTTTCTTCTTTTCACCAGCCAAAATCAGCCAAGATGTGTTGCACAGGTTTCCTTAAAGTCATGATGTTCATCTTCAACGGTGGCATCTTTGTAAGTTGGGAAAAGAGAAAAAGCGTTACTTCTTTTCTGTGAAACTTCTTCTCTTGTGTAAACTGTAGCGGATGACACCACCCACTGTCAGCAACACTATGATACGGCATCATTTAACCATCATTTTCGTATTTCATCCTGTGGAAGATATTCATCGAAATCTGATCTGGTTGAGAAGTTAAAAATGTGCTTTTCCACAAAATTAGGTGGTATGCTGAAGAGAAAACATGACAAATCCTGCCATTAACTCTTTGATATGACAAAATCCTCAAACAAATACCACATTTGATAAGAATAATTATTGAGTAATAATTTAGAATAGTTTGATTTTCCCAGCATGTCCAGGAGGATGATCATCATTTACATGTTCTCTCACTGTTTGCTTGTTTTTGCTCTTCTAATGCTCTTGTTTCTCTTTGCTCGTTCAGTTGGCAGGTTTGGTCATTTTGGGAGTTGGTATATGGGTGACGGTGGACAGCGACTCTTTGCTGAATTTGGTGGAGAAAGTGGTCGATTTGCCAGATGAGGTCTTCAAGCTGAACTATGTAGGCTATATGCTGATCGGAGTGGGCGCTGTGCTTTTGATCATTGGCTTTCTGGGATGCTGCGGCGCCGTCAAAGAGAGCAGGTGTATGCTGCTGACGGTGGGTAATCGTTACTATTGCCACACTTACGTAGAATATAAATTTAACTGCTGTAAAGAAAAAGATTTATAATATGTAAAACAATTCATTTTCGCTAATTTCTTTAAAACATATTATATTGTTTGCCCCCCTTTAGTTCTTCAGTCTTGTGCTGATCATCTTCATCGTCGAGGTTGCAGGGGGTATCGTGCTGTTCGTCTTCACCGATGAGGTAAGAGATTGTGGAACGTAATCCAGGACGTTCCTGATTTTACATTTTACAGATCAGATCTTTTTGTTTTAAAGCAAATAACAACAATGTGTTACTTTTGATTTTTCATTCTCAGGTTGATCAAATCTTCAACAATTTAGAGAATGATGTAATAACAGATATTCAAGCAAACTATGGAAAAGATCCAGGCATGACCGAACTCTGGAATATAACCATGGAGCAGGTACTGAATATACTTCTTTTATCAGCCATTTATTTATTGTAGTACAATATATTCCACTCAGGCAATGAAGGAGATGTGTAATTATATTTTTTATGTATCTTCAGTTTCATTGCTGTGGTTACAAGAACTACACAGATTTTTATGGCTCCCCTTTTAACATCGGAGGTGAATACCCCCCACCATGCTGCCACTCTAGCACAGGACCATGCACTTCAGATTTAGCACGTATATCGGTATGAAACCAACTCATTTCTGTTTCAGCTTCTTATTCAAATACAAAGGAGATCTACCTCTCAGGTCTGTTCCTCATGTGAAACCCAATGTTTCCCTTTCAGAACGTTAAAGGCTGCTTTGTTAAGCTGGTGGAGCTGTTGGAGGAAAACTCTATTATCATTGCTGGTGTAGCTATTGGAATAGCTTCCCTTGAGGTAAATCAGTATTTAATTTGATTTATGTTTGACTATTTTTTTTTTATTATTCTAAATGTACCGAGTAGAGATTTTTAAACATGTTTGGAATGCTACTGAATTTGATCAACCAATAATGAATTTTATTTGTTTACAGATCGCTGCCATGGTGGTTTCTATGGTTCTCTACTGCAATGCTGGCAAAAAGTGAAAGTGATTTGCCCTGGGGATGATAAAAAAAGATATTGTGGTTTTTTTTGCTATAAAAAAAATCACCTTTTATGTAGAAAGTTTTCCTGATATTTAATTCAAGCAGGTTGATTCAAACATGAACAGATTACACTCTTTTTGCAGTGTTGTCATTCTTTACGAGCACTAAAATATGGAAGGAATACTAATATGTTGTGCATTTTTAAAACCTTTGGTTTATATTTATAATGCGACTTATTTAAAGTTCTAGGAAGTCTTTACCTCCACTGACGTTGTTTGTGCTGATGTATTCCACATTGAGATGTAATGATGCACACTGAGGTGACTTCTGCTGAGCTTTTATGTCTGCTTTATGTTACTCACATTTATGGCAATAATAGAATGCATTTATTTTGTATTTTTTTAATTATGTAGGGACGTCGAATGAAACTTTGTCTTGTTTGAGAAATGTGATTTATTTTGTTTTTGTAACATGTTTGTGCAGTTTTGTGCAATAAACATGAAGAACAGAACACATTCGTTGAGAAAGGTGTGATTTCTGAGGTTGTTAGTAAGATATCTTCCAACTGCTGCACATGTTTGATTTTGCACAAGACAAGCAATTAACTTAATAATTTTGCAGATAAAAGGCCGACCTCTTGCTGAAGTTTCACATAAATCCACTTGCTACCAGTATGATTTTTATATTCAAGATTTTAGGATTTTAGTGAGACACTTGGACCATTCTTTTTGACTTATGACTCTACAACCATGTTTGAATTTATTGTGGATCTTCTCAAATCCACACCTGGTTAAAATTATACAGATAGGTTACCATACATTTCCACCAGTATTCGGCAAATTATTTATTATGGACTTCTACTTTAATAACGGTGTTGTTCCAGTTCACGTATCAAGACCCAGTTCTAAATTCAGTTCACCCAGGTTAAGAGTTATTTTTTCTGAACTAATTTCCCAGCTCCAATACGATGTAGTTTTCCTCCAGGAGTTAGATAATCCATCTGTAAAGCTTTCTTGCTTATGCTTAATCAAAAACTATCTAAGAAGGGTTTATGTTAAGGGCGTTTTAGAAGTTTGATATCAGCCTGCTTTTTCTATGCTGAAATTTTTGGAAGGAAAAGAAATTGGCCAGGATGTGTGAAAGCAGCTGTGAGATGATGGGACTCTGGTGTCACTGTTCACCCTGAACTGAGTTTAGCATCAACATGGGATGAAGAGATGTCAGCTGAAAAGCGTCTGCTCCAAAAACATTTTCCAAAATATATGAAACTTGCAGATTTCCAAAAGGGCATGGCAAAGACTGAGCTCAAGACCGAGCCTTTAGGCCTCAGTATTATGAAAGTTTTGGCAGATTTAACATGAGGAGGACGTCACGTTAAATCTCTCATGTTCTCCTGGACGTTCCATTTTTACAAAAAAGGAAGACAAGGTCAAATTAGTGCAAATGTGCATAGTATTGATCTGGACACTGTTAAGTGTTCATCAGAGAAGCAGCCTGGGGGAGGAAACTGTCTCTGTGGCGGCTGTTTTTATGTAAATAGCACTCTGCAACGCCGGCCTGAAGGTAAACGACAAAGCAGTTTGTATCCAGGATGTGAGGAGTCTCCAGAGATGCTAGCTGCTCTTTCCCTGACCCCAGACCTGTACATGTCCTGGATTAAAGGATGGTCAGCCCTGATGATTTTCTCTGCAGACCTAATTGTGTGTTGCAGTCTGGTCCGGTCATGTTTTTGCAAACGAGCCAAACCTCACAGTGACAGAGAAACACAGGACAGACAGAATAGTGGCATTGTAGAAGGCGATCAGCAGCACATGTGGCGGGTTGTACTGCTTCTTGACGTGCGTCGGGAAGTAAAGTCTCAACTGGGCCTTTGTTCCAAACTGTGGTGGGGGAACCATCTCAAGATGTGGTTTTAAAACTATTAAAGTTGCTGCAAGTACAGCCATCACTCTGAAAATCACATCTTTATTTGTTTCTTTAAATGTACCAATTTAGACTCCATACATGCTACTTATCAGTGTATGTAAACTTCTGCTCAGCACAATAATTACTGAAGAAAATACCTGGAATCCTTTTACCAAAACATCAATCCTGTTTCTCTGATATTAGATTATCTCATGCACAATGCATACCATGTTTACTGTACCATAGTCAGTGTACTAAAACTTGAAACTGATGTGGAAAGACTTACAGTTTTCCACAGTATAATATAATTATGCCAGACACTCAACACACTGAGGTCAGGGAAGCAAAGGGCACTTTGAGGTGAAAGCGCGGACGTCGTGTAGATTGTTGATTAGATTTCCAACTCCTCCTATCTTTAGGACTACAGTTAACCACTGAGCATAATCATTGTGACATAGGTCAGCTCTTTCCACATGGTCCATAAATAACAAGTAAACACAGTAAAATGACTAAGCAGAAATGGAGGAGCACATTCCATCAATACTTTGTTGATGTGTTACCATGTTTTTATTTTTTCTGTGCGATTGTATTTCATACATTTATGTTGAACTGACTAAAGGTTTTATTCTTGGATTATGTTACATGTATCTGGATGGAGCCACTTCTTGCAGTGTTATGCTAATTTGTCAAATGCAAGTTAAAGAGATTTTTATGTTATTATTGTTGTTGTTGTCATGCATGCATTATTTCAAAATTAAGCAGACAAGCTTTTATAGTCTGCTGTCGACTTGTTATTCTGCTTGAATTTTTCTTTCTTTAGTTTTTCTATATTTGATTGGATTCATTTATAAATACCACTAAAATATTTCTGCACTTTTTCTGCCCCATATCATCACACTCCCACCTCTATGCACTACCTTCCATTTTTTGGTGATCTGACTGTGTGCTTGTTGAATCTGCCGTCAGCTTTTTTTGTGTTTATTAAAATTAGATACTGTGTTTCAAGACCGGGGGGAAGGGGCGGAGTGACAAAACAAGTTCAAATCAACATAATGCAACTGACACCGCAAAGCAGTGTGTGTTTCTGCATCATTTTCTGCTCCTATTTTAATTAACCCTCTGAGCCCTGTGTGTTGGCACAGCTGCACATGTGGCAGCTGATTAGTGCACTCGGCGCGGCTCATGAGCTCGGGCCCTGGCATTAGACGATATGAACCAACAGCTGTTTAATTGCGCGGGGAACGAAAAGGTGCATTTGATCAATATGGTCTCGCCAAATGGTCAGAAGTGTGTTCTAATTCACTTTATGCCGTGTGAGGTTAATTACTTTTAATACATTACCATTTACATTAGACACGGCTGATTACGTCGTACAGCATGCGCTGGCATTCGAGTGTGTTTTACTAGAGTCTGGTCAGTGGCGCTCCAAAAAGTTGCAGGCGGGGTTGTCACATGTTGAGCTGCTGATACCGGATCTTTCCACTCAAACAAATGCTATCTGGAGGGAGAGGTTGTAAATCAGAAAATAAATCCATCATGTGATGATCTCATCCTCCTTTTGCTCCTACCAGGCTTCAACTCTTCGCTTTTCAGGTACGAATGCAGGAAAAGAGCACAGGCTGCATCAAGGGAGGTACAGAGAGCTGATCCTGCTCACACTGAAACTTCTGAAGCAAAGTTCTCCATCAACCGTATCCAACTAGTTTGAAATCAGCTAGCAGATAGTGACGTATTTTCCTGTAAACTGTGGTGTCATATAGCAGGCTGTATCTCACATAGGACATAATAAGGAAGTCTTTTATATCCTGTTTATAAGTATTCTGACAAAGGTGGCTGTCTGAGTTAACTTTAATGTTTCTCTAAAAGTTAAACTTTTATGTGTCACTTTCTTCACACACTCAGGCCTATTATTATTATTATTTTTGCCCCGAGCAGCTTTCTCTTCACAGTTAACACCTTGGTCCTTTTTATATGGCTTTATTGACTGCTTTCCCTTACAGGAAGTTGTGCAGAATAAACTCGGTACACCTAAAAGAAAGAAAGGCTTTGTCAAACTTTGCCACCTTGTTATCGAACTGACCTTACTCTTTACTCCTTCAATGTTTCACTGGTGGAAATATGGTATGATTTACCACTGCTCTCTCTAAACCTATGCAGGAACAGACACTGTTTTATTGGATTTGGATTTTACAGCAGGTTTTTCATCATTTTTATTACAATCATTTCTCCCTCTCTTTTTTTTTAATTCTTTGTAACAGAGAAAAACTATTAGAAAGCCACTAAAAGTGATACTTCTGGCCATCAGCAGTGGAAAGGAAAGGAAATAGTTTGTAAACAGTGCCCTCTTGTGGTTGAAACATCTTTCATCAAATGTGGTAGATTATCATATCGGGCACACAAATAAAGTGGATATAAAATAGTGTACCATCACTTGGTAGAAAGTTAGGTTTTTTCTTGTCTTGTACATGAGAACGTCAAACACTCCTTTCCTTATAAAACTGTCAGCTAATCAGCCAGCGTGTGATCACGTCACGGACGACGGGGCACAGTGAGGCCTAATGACAGGGGGAGAGGCTCAGAAGCGACCTTTGGGAATAAAGAACAGGACACGGCTTGTTTGCACAGGGAACATAAACTCATCATGGCTTCACAAACAAAGTTAACAGGAGCCTCTGCCAGAGGAGCCGAATTGTTCAACGGCAACGACCCGGCACCAACAGTTTTAAGCTTCCACTTTTAAAATAGGTTTTTTTTTTTTTTTTTTACCATTTGGTGATTGGGGAATGATCAATTTATTCAACATATGACACAATCTTTGCTTTCTTCTGCAGACAAATGTTTTACATTATTTCGTTGTTGTTTTTTTTTTTAATTAAACACATAAAAATACAATGAAATAGCTAAAATTGTTTCGTCTTAAAAGGGTTTGATTTCTTTAGAAAATAAATGAAGATGAAAATAAATTAGCACAGTAAAACCAACAGGTTTCCTGTTTTTTTTCCCCCCACAACCTTAGAGAATTGCAGTAGATCTCAAAAGCATTCTATGATAGAGAATTGTTTAGGAAACTTTTTTTCAATTTGGTCTAGCTTGCAGCTTTAAGAGCATCAGCGAGCTATTACTGCTCAAATGTATTAACATGATACAAAAAAAAACAGTTCCACAGCATTTTATTCATACTTTGGCAGCATGAAGTGGAAAAACATATGGAGACAATCTGAAGTGAACATGTCCCCAAAACCAAAGAAAAAATAAGACAAATTTGGGATTTTTATGAGGGGAATGAATTTATAACCTGCTCCAAATGCTGGACAGTCAAAAGAGAATTCATATTTTTAAAAACAAGGAGTCCCAGCACACATCAAGAGCAACGACAGAGTGGCTTCATCTGAAGAAAATAAATTACAGTTCTGGAACGGACGATACATCCAGAATTAAGTGCAACAGGAAATCTTTAAGACTTACAGATTTGTTTGCTTGTTTTTATACACCTAATCTAATAATATGAATTTCATTACATCATAAAAAAAAACCCTGATGTTTTAACTGGACCATGTACATCTTTTAATCACTCACCATGTCCGGAAGCCTGGTAGCAAAAATTGGAACTTTTACTGGAAAAATCTTAACCTTACCTCCATCTAGTAGAACTTAAGATTGAAGCTGGCCTGTCTGCTGTCAGGTTCGATCCTGTGCATGAAAGGTTTTACTCTGCGTGTGCTTTTGTTGAACTTTCTGGGTTAACTTGGTTTCAGTGGCTAAAACAAACCGAAGCCACACTTACAACCTAATAAAAGTCTAGAGTCGGTCCAGACGTTATCATTTCTCAAATCTCACACATCTGAATCCCCGTTCAGATGTTTTTATGATTGCTGGGGGGTTTTTTAACACTTATCTTGAAACAGAGGCCCTCTCTGTGTGGTAACCATGGCCCGGGGCTGTAAGCTTGGTGCGATGTCTGGTCCGGTGTGGGAATTGCGACACCTTCCTTGCGTTGTAAAGCAGGTGAGAACTGGCGGCCGCCTACATAAGAAGACTCCCTCCACCACAATTACAAAGCGCTGACAGCAAGGTTGCCGTTTGGAACCTTGGACCATCATCCTGGTTTTCTCTACTGAGATTTTGTCTTTGTGTTAAAATCTGCTGTACTTCTACAGCTGATTCAACTGTGTCTCCGCTCAAAAATGATGTCTTTTTTTCAGATTATGGCTTTCCTCATCAGCCTGGTCATTCTGCCCGCCTCGGCGGCCTCAGCTTTTATTTTTCCCTATAATTCTCTTCTGAGAGAGTCCAGAGGTGAAGCTGAATCGTCGGGTGGTGGAGCTGGCCAAGCGGAGCAGGGAACGGTCAAGGTTGTCCAGCTGGACCCTCGTAACCTGGTCAGTTCGGCGTTCTTCAGGAGAGGACTCACTCAGAGGGGAGCTCCTTCCCACGCCTCCAGACTGTCCTTCCCTGCCTTTCTGTCTCGCGGCCGCCCAGGTCCTGCCCAAGCCCCCAAGGACCCTGTAAGTCCACTGCGCCACCTGCGCCCTCAACGACCCGCAGAGGCAGATCTGAAGAAGAAACAGGGACTGCAGATGTGGCAGAAGGTCATGGATAAAGGAGGGAAGGTGTCACTGCCTGTTAACCTGAAGGATACTAAGCAAACATGCACTGCAGTGCCGTTTACTCAGGTAAGAAAGTTTCCTTTTAATGACTTAGAAATATTTTCAAAAAGTTTATTTCAGTTATTCAACAGAGTGAAACTCAGACACACAGTGGACACACACTTTTATTTGGATGATTCTGGTTTACAGCAAACAAGTTCCTCAAAAAAGTTGAATGATGTAAAACACCAATAAAATCATTTTATCATTAAAAAAAAGTCATTTATGTCAATCTACATGGGGATGGATGCTGACGTAAACACAAGTTTCCCCCCGGCAGAAAGTTAATACACAAGAAGCTTAAACCGCAAAATTCACAGCTGAGTATGTTGGATGTTAAAAAGCAAAACAGCATTCATTTAGTTTTTTTTTCAGAGTTTACATCAACAACATTTTTTTTTTCAGATTAAAACTGGATGATAATAAAAAAAAATCAGTCTTCCAAAATTGAAACAAACACTCCTGCTCCCCGCTGCTCCCCAAACTCTTAGCACTTAATTGAGCAAGTAGTCAAAATATTCCAAGGAGAGATGGGACATTCCTTCCTGAAGCAGAAATTTGCATCACATAAACAGATGCAATAACTTGCCTGTATGTGTTGAGTAACAATTGTCAATCCTTCAGGGTAAGTACATTTTATGTTTATTTAAAGGGAACAGAAATATGATGTGTAATGCACCCTGCAGACAACAAAATTATGTAATCGTTATATACTTTCAAAATATCATAATAATACAGCGTATAGTTTTATATGCCAAAGTGACAGATATTTACAAGTACATGAATCTTCAAACATATCTTGGATTATTCTGCTGAATAAGTTGATTAACTTAATTACGTCAAAATTCTATAGTATATACTGAGAACTAAAGTGAAATAAAAACTATAATTTTTCAGTATAACTTTCTAAATAAAAAAAGCAATTTTGCTCTATATTTTCTTCTAAAATAAAAGTAAAGCACTGGCATTAATTAAAGCACACATTTAATTAATGTGTGCTTTAATTAAAAAGCACACATTAATTAATTAATTAATTAATGTCGGTAGAGCTAAATATGTTGAATTGCTTCCTTTGTGCCACTGATAAATTATTATTATAAATTATTATCAATAACTATCAATAATATGAAACACAGCATCTTGGAGCAATACAAATTAAACAGCACAGTCCGTTGAAATTATCTGGAGATTTGCAAAAGCAGCTCCTGCCGCTTTGTTTTGAAGCGAGCCCCTGCAAAATCACAGCTTTTCATGCGATCTGTTACACATTCTTCAGAGCACATCACAATTTATCACGGTCCTCACGATCTGGGAGGTTCATTTAAGCTGCAAGACATCCGCTGCACTTCGTGTGCTGTTCCTGCCTGCTGCTGGGGCTGCCAGTTTTCTGCTCGCTTTTCTTCAATCCCGCCACTGTCCCCAGCATCCCCTCGAGCTCAGAGGTCAGTGACCCTCTCAGCGTCCACTGACATGTCGAAGACGAATTCAGAGGGTGAAGATGAGCTCATCGCTTCATAGTACGTTGAGCAGCATGGCAACAGGACGATGAGATCAGAACTTATGCTACTGGCTAGTTAAGAAGTATTTCACATTTACAGCTGTGTTGTTTGACTGAAATACTGAGGTTCACGGTTTAGATCAAAACACAAACTTTTTGATGACACTCAAAATTTTTGAGAAGAACTTGAATGTAAAAACTAAAACTACAAATGTTTATTTTAAGGAGCTAAAATTACTTAAAGAGTCAACTTTTTGTTACGTGTGTTTACTCATAAGGCTGCCGCTTTGTTTATCCCAAACTCAGCCCTCTCTGTCTTCCTCCCAGCATGTGACGGCAGATGGATGCCAAACAGTGACAGTGTACAACAAGCTGTGCTTCGGCCAGTGCAGCTCGCTCTTTGTCCCGTCCGAGGGGGAGTTTGCCGATCCGAGTCCCGGGACGGGGGCCTTCCACCGTCGGGGCCCCTGCTCCCGCTGTGCCCCTTTCAAAGCTCAGACAGTCGCTGTGCCTCTGCGCTGTGGAGCCCAGGTCTGGGAGAAGAGAGTGATGGTGGTGGAGGAGTGCAAGTGTGAGACGGGCCGGGAGGAGAGGAGCGCCGAGGCTGCCGCTTACACCCACCTGTAACAGTCCCAGCTGCCAAAAGGACAAAACATTGGCATCCATGTCTGCAGTCAGATCAGCGTGAGATTGCTGCTAAAAATGGGGGGCAATTATTTTTCATCACATGTGCATTAAGTCCTCTCACATTTGTATGCAACTGTGTGTTCTGCTTTAGATTTGAACAAGTCTGAATGTGTCATTCAGAGTAAACTACTCTGGTGGAGTGTCCCACCGATGACTGTTGACAAATGACCTACTTTGGTCATGCCGAATTTTTTTTTATGTGATGTTCTTATGTTATAACAACCCAGAGTAAAAACAACTTGGTTGCAAAAATATATAATTTATTTAAGATGCCATTTTTATACACGGAAAGCAACAAGAACTTTAAAAATAATTTATGATTTTATTGAGGCTCTAGATAGCAAACGACATTATGCAGCTATTTCCATCATTATAGTATGTTGTATTTTTTTGCTTTGGATGTTGTGTGCTGACCATTCAAACCACTGTCAGATATATATATTTTTTATTTGTTAAAGTTTTCATAGGCATTTTGATTGTCTCAACTGTTGCACATGTCATTTGACTCCTCTTACAGTTAGTTCTTTTGTGACATTTAATAATGTATGAAATGTATTGTTGCTTTGACCTGTTGTCATTTTGGCCAGGACACCTGTGTAAATGAGACACTAGTTCTTATTGGGTCTTTCTTACCTAAATAATGTATTACCAAAAAAATACATATATAAAACATCTCAATTACACATACGGAGAAATGAGAGAACAATGGGAGACGATGTTGTCATCTGAAATTATTCCAGGTTGTATTCATAAAGTAATCATACAACTTTGTCTAATTATTGTGATCAATCACACTCGTAATAGTTAGTAATGTCAGCTTATTGTTATATCAACAACTTTTACATTGTAAATTTATGCACATTACAGACAGCTATCTCAAACATAGCATTATTTAAAAACCATCTGAGGAAATCCCCTGAGCAGCTAACCAAGAGCTACTAATCTGATTGGAGGGGAGCGATTCTGTCTTTTTTCGAGACAGATCGATGCACCGTCTGTCCCACTTGTGCCATCTAGTGGTGCAATTGTGCTACTGCATGACATTGCTCCAAAAAGTTCAAAACAGGTTCACGTCCTAAACTAAAATCACAAATAAACCAAACAAGTGTGACCACACTGTGTCGGGGTCACATTGTTGATTCCCTCTACTGGATTTGGGGTACATCCAGAGTGCCAGAGTAAATTAAGATCTTTAAATAGATTTTTGATCATTTTTATGAGTAAAAATGAAGCTAAAAACAGAAGAAATTAAGCACAAAAGTACTTTGGCTAATCCAAATGTTACTTTATTTTAATCATAATCAATTAACTATACTTAACCCCGTTAGAAGATAGAATTATGAATTATTTGGACATTCCTTGCCTTCTTAAATATGTTTTCTGTAAGTTATCACAATATTTCTTCATAATTTTGCTGGATTCCTTATTTTTG
>NW_006799982.1:857228-913963 GCF_000485575.1 Poecilia formosa | reverse complement strand
TATATATATATATATATATATATATATTTATAATTCTTTTAGCTGAAGCTGAGCCTGAGTCCTAGCTTAAATCTGATGGATAATCTGTGGAAGGAGCAAAGGATTAGGGTGACAGACTTGAGGTCCATCACTTACTGGTCAAATACCAGAAGGTATATTGTAAAGGTTTAATTGCTTTTGGTGGAAATAAAGGCTTTCCCAGAGATTTTAACAAATTACATAAAACATCTTAAACATGATATATTTTTTTGGTTTAAAAATGTTACTTGTGTTATTGTCTTTTAATGCCTGTCTCATCTTAAAACACAAACAACCTACTTGGTTGAAAGAAAATAAATTTAAACCAACATCGTCAAGGAGAGGGAATAAACTCAGTCTTGACTGGACCGGTAACCAGTCCACGTCTATTTCACACTGCACTATAAAAGTGTGTTTAGATTACTCTAAACTGAAATAATGTGATCTGTAATGATGTAATTAAAATGTCTTCTTCATCCACTTACCTCTTGCTTGGCCTTGCTAATTGGTTTCCTTCCACCGCTGTTAGGTTTACAAGTTCAATTTATTTTGCATAGGAGTGAAAACACAAAGAGTATTTGTTGTTTTTGTTCCCTCTACCCCCCGCCGCTTCACTCTCATATTCAAGCATTCAAGTGTTGGCTCCTATATTTTATTAAAAAGCCATGTTCCACCGACTTTTTTGCACACTGCACTTACATCTGAAAGCACCAGACTGGAGAGCAAACGAGCTATTGAGCATGGGTACTTAGCGGTAAGCAAACATAATTGTTTCAGCATGGACTCCTGAATTATGTATAGGCACCACCTATTCTCATGCTCGATGTCTTTTCAGAGTGGTTGTGGGAATTTGAACATCCTTCACCACAGATGCACTTGAGCAGGCACGCATGTGTGATTATATGTGCATGAGCTTTTTTTTTTTTTTTTTTTTTCAGTTAAGGCCCATAAAACCTATTATTCATTTATATCCTGGCACCTGGGTCTGGTAAAGTGAACTCATCCCACACATCCCAACATACATTCCCAGAGGAGCATAAAGAAGGAGGCTCTTTACGTTACCTTGGCACACTGTCAAAATGCCTGCTTTGGATGGCCATTTGCATTCACGTGGGTTTTCTGAGAAAGTGAAAGCGTTCAGTACGCTACAGGGGGCTCACATTGAGACCTGCAGATTCCATTAGCATGTGATTACCATCTCGGGTTGATGGCTATATTTTCCAAGATTGATGGGGCAAATATTTGCCCAGGTCTTAACGGTGAAGAATTAGAGGCCTCTTTTAATCAGGCACTTGTATGTCTTCTAAACATGCAGAGGGACGAGAGACTGAAGGGATTTTTTCCCCCCTCAGGCCAAATTTCTCACAGTGACAGGGCTGTGAGTAATATGTCCGTAACAGAGAACTGAATTAGCAATCCCCCTCTAGCGAACTTGTCTGCAACGATGACGCAAAGAAGACAATATTGGGTTGACTTCTGATGCGATCTTTATTATGTTTTTTCATTGTTGATTTTTTTTCTTCTTGGGGGCGAAAAGGCAGTAATTGCCGGAGCACAGGAAGGAGGCTGGAGAGGATGGTTGCTGATTGAACAAACAAGGTGCACAAGAGAGTACGCCACTTAGCAAGACAGATGTTAGCCCCCTTCACATTGTGGGATCCGGCAGAGCGCTCCTGTGTCATTAAGGATGGCCTGGTTCCCATGGCGAGGGGAGAGGAAGGAGCAAAAGAAGGAGGGCCCGCTGCCAAGTTCAGCGCCTCGGGGATCAGATCAGCGTCACAGGGTGCTAAGTGGCCTAGTTAGCGCTTTAAGACGCACAATGAGCTGCCTGCTCTTTCACTGTGTGTGTGTAAGCCTTTTAACCGTCAGATGTGGAGATGGCTGAGAGATGCGTGGGATGGGACCACTTGAATAAGATCACTTCCATCAAGGTGCATCGAGGGGTATAACATATTTTGGCTTAATATGTGAAAGTTTTGCTTTGATAAATGCTTTTTATGCATTCATGGGTGCAAACTAAAATGACGTGGTTCATCACAGCAGGACATCTTGGTTCTAAAGACGCCCTACAACTTGCCGCCTGTTCATCTGTGTTAAGATCTATGATTCAGTTGTCTAAACACGTCTAAGCTAACCAACCAGCTGAGCGATGTTTGAAGGGTAAGGCCCTCTATCCTTTCCTCAGCTCCCTGGAGCTCAGACAGAGTTATGATACTGTGGACCAGACTGGACTGCAGGTCTTACATCAGCCTTGGAGAGCAAACAGGATGCTGCCAGAATAGATACTTGTAAGCATCACTAAAAAGAAACTGTCAAATCACAAGCAAGACACCGTGTTCTCACCTAAATCCCACCAGGACAGGTCTTCTGCTGTAGGTGTCAGGCTCATGGTGTGGGGTTGTCTGTTCCATGGCTAACATCTACCTCCCCTCTGATTTGGTGGTACATACTCGCTGTGCAGTGTTAGCCTGGACCAGCTGGTCAGAGTTGGCTCTGCTAGAGATGGTGCCCCGGGGCTAAGCCTGCCAGCCTACTGCCATTCTGCCTGGCTGCCAGCCCACCTGCCAGGCTGTCTGCTGGGTGCTGGGGGAACAAAGATAGGTATAGCACTATCCACATCAAAGTTTCTCACTGGGTAAAAACCCTGTTGCAGTTAGCATCACAATGATGTCACCAGAGGTTTAACGAAAAATGACCAAATATGTAGTCTACAATACTTTTTGCATTCGTATTAGTTGAATGTTTGATGATGTGTCACTACCAGCTTGACTAAACCAAAACTGAAGGCAGTAGATACACAATAAGTATTATGCGTATGTATGCAGGAACCCATCAGAGTCGGTGCACTAGCAAGGAGATCCTATGAGTCAATTTTATTTCCTAGTTCATTCAGCAGATTGATACAGTTTAATTTTATTCATTCTGAAAAAATACAAGAGACAGAAAACAGAATTCCATGAAAAATAATTTAGATTGGAATCAACAAGGACTGGTGAACAGAAAAAAAATTAGAGCGGTAAAACTGACAGCATAAGAGATGCAATAATTAATGGGCATAATTGCCCATTCACAGATTGTGTGTTCAAAGTGAAATCTAATGTTGAGTTGAAAATGTTTCCCTTCAGTGAAAGCTTCTGTCTCCAAGTAACAGAACATGAAGAACATGCAGATATGTGCTCAAACTGGTAAGAGAGACCTACACTGCATAGACTACAAGATCTCTGGGAATACAAACTTAATGACCACTACTGGTCATTAAGGATAACTTATAAGCCTGATAACACTATCCCTTTTTCAAAGTGACACTGTAACCACTGCCAAATTAATTTCAAAATAGCCTAAAGACTACAAAGACAATGTTTTTGACTGGCCGTTGCAAAGCCCTGGTTTTAGTCCCATATAATACGAGGGCAGTCCCAAAAACTTGTGTGTGAGCAAGTCAGAAAAACAACCCTGATTCAGTTACACCAGTTTTGTTTGGTGGAATGGACCAAGACTGGAGCCAAGCCATGCAGTTTCAAAGGCAATTATATGCAATGCTAAGTACGTAAACTTTTGAATTTACACAAAGTTAAATGCTCTATTGAGGAAGCCCTTAACCCTCCTGTTGTCCTCGGGTCATTTTGACCCGAGGACAAAACATTCTCTCATCTTATTGTGCTGTTTAGCTAACAGAAATATTTTGGGTAACCCTGACCAACCGTAAATTGGGAAGGATGTGCATTTTTATATACCATATGTAAACATTTTTGTTTGAGCTGTTAATACATGCTTATTTGCACATCTTTGTATCTGTTTGTGTTGTCCATGTGACTGCTAGTTGTGCTTGTAGCCTAAATATGGCAACATTAACGTTAAGTAGCAAGCTATAACTAAAATCTCTGCTGGGTGGTGATGATAATAGCCATGTCACTATGGCAGGTGCGGTCCTGCATGCCATGCAGGTGATGTCTCTCAAGCTCACTTAGCTAATGACTCCAATTAAAATAATTAAGAGCTGGCATGGTGAATCCTGCCCACTCTCCCTCTGCCAAGCAAACCATTCCCTGTCCTCTTCATCAGCACACAACAGCGCCCGGCTCATGCCACTGCTGAGCATGCATTCATCCATTCCTCTACGTTTCCTCACTCGCCTCCTCTTCATTTCTCTCTCGTGGGCAGCTCACCCTTCTCGTTTTGCCACAACTGTCCTGTGCCGCTGCTCCTTCCGAGGCATCTAAAAGAAACATGAAGCCTGAAATCAGCTAAACGCTCCACTCGAGAAGCACTTAAGAGACTCTCGGCTCGACTTATTGTCACACAGACAGCTAGAGAAGGGAGAGAGTGAAGGCTGCGTCGGGCAGGAGGAAGAGGGAGGTTTGAATGGGAGAGGGGATACAAGCCAGGTCCTAACGAGGGGAGAGATAATTGTTTTGTTTTGTTAGGGGCCCTTCTTCAGTGTAGAGGGAGTTGAAATGACATGCCACACATGGTTTTTGGATGAAGTGGGCAGAGAGGGGATGAGGGGCGCAGCCTTGATTGAAGGGGGGCAAAAATGTGGAGGAGGGGGTTAGTACATAGAGGAATCAGTCACACCAGCCTATAAAAAAAGGCACACTGCAAAAGTGGATCTTCAAAGTGTTTCTTTTTTTTTTTTTTTTTTTTACTGACAATCCACAAGCTCCCATGAAACCTTGATTATGACCATGCACATTGCTGCCTTGCGGTCACAGGACTTCCACAGGATTTCAATGTCAAAATGCACGGTCTACAAAATTCCAGCAGTGGGAAAGACTGTTCCGAGCCAAGTTGGAGACACAACTTTGGCTACCGGTCCTGGTTAGATTTATCAAAATTTATGAAAAGGCAAACATATGAATCTCTGGTGCCTTGGTGTTCTTTCAGCACTTGGAATCCCAGACTGACAGACGATGTGCCTGGATTTGTTGCTGGCGTGGCAGCACAGACACTTTTCCAGGATCTCATCATAATTTTGGGGGAGAAAAAGACTTTGATGTTAACCATGAGTTTTCCACTCTTTGTGGTCATGGTGTATGCATTCTGTCCTCAGGAGATCACCTTTCATCAGCATTTAGTTGTGGGAGATAGGTTAGGCATAACATTACGAACACTAGCATAACAGTGTGTCAGCATTTTTTTTTTCTGCCAAAACATCCCTGACCTGTTGAGGCACAGACGTCAGGTGGACCCCTGGAGGTGTGCTGTGGATTATGGCACCAGAGTGTTAGCAGCGGATTCTTTAAGTTCTGTAAGTTTGAAAGTGTTGGTCAACAGGTAGATTAGTAGTCTTACAGTTAAGTTGTGGGTTCAATTTCAGCTTCATCCACTGCAACATTTGCCTCTGGGCAAGGCAGGGATACTCAAGTGGGTCACAAATTGTCACGTCACTGTTTGAATGTTCGCGAATGGGTGGATGTATCACCAAGGTAGAAGTCCTCTGGATGTTTGAATTCTTTTTTTCAAGATGGCACTGATGGCCTTTATTTGCAGCAGGTCAGACAGGGAATGAGTAGAGAGAGAATCGGGTAAGACGTGCAGTGAAGGTCATCGAACCCCAATAATGGGGTTCTGCCCTCCCAGATGTGGAAGAGGTGGAGGGGTCAAAAAAAAAAAAAATCTTACTACACAATTTAAAAATTGTATTATCAATGCCAGTTGTCCTTAGTACTGTGTGCCTAAATGTAATCTGAATTATTTGCACGATATTTCCACCAACAGACTTTCATTCAACATCAAATTTCTCCCAACAGACTCCTATCTGTTGGGATGCCTCAGAAGTGAAGCTAAATAGCCAATCATGTGGTTGGTAGGAAAAAGCAATAAACATTTGGTCAATCAGCATCACTGAATTTCATGTGTTTTGGGATGCCAGAAACATTGGCTAGAAACTTCATTTTGGGTTGTCATGGTGATAAAGTTGATGGTGATGACAGTGGAGGGGAGCTTAGACCAAATTCCCCACGTTGAATCACAATGCGGAGGATTTTCCTGATGACAACTAGCTTCTATTGCTCAAAACGCTTTATAAGTTTTATCTTCCATATTACTTTGCTCTTTTCCGGTGCTTATATTTTCTTGTCATCAGCTGCTATCATTTGGCCTTTGGCTGATTATCACTTCTGAACAGTGATAATCAGCCAAAGGTTAACGTTATGTTTCTGTTGCTCTGGTTAGGATAATGCTGTTGCTGCTGCAAATGTTGCTAAGATGCATTTTCTTTTTTTTAAAAAAAAGGGGGAAGGATTATGTATTTTCCAGGTACATTGTGCCATTTTATAGCACAACCAAGTAATTATGTCACATTCACTTGATATAAAAATGCTTTATATATATCAAATGTAACTTCAAAGAAATGTACCACCTTAAAATTGGGCCTCTGTGTCTTTCTGACCCGACGCCTTTAGCAGGTCATTCAGACAATGTTGTGACAATGGTGTCACAACAGTTTTTAGGAGAGTTGGACTGAGAAGTAGTTCATGTGGTAAGTTTGGCAGGTTGTTTGCTAATTGCTTCTGCTGCTGCTAGTCTGATGGAGCTGAGTGGAAGAGGTGAGACAGAAGGCAGCGCTTTGTGTGAGCAACCGTGTAGGCACCCCAAAATGGCTGTCAGGGGTGATTCAAAGATTTCTCAAACACGAGTAAAAAAAAAAAAATCAAAGCAACAATCCAGGTTTCTTTTTGATGAGGGAATAACATTATAAAATGATATTCCTTATCATTTTATAAGTTAACAAAAATATAAATAAAATAAATTTGGTAAACTTAATTCGATTACATGTAGCAAATTAACTCTTTTTTTTAAGTTAGTCCTCCATTCTCTTTTTTTCAGTGCAATGTTTGCTTCATATAATGTTTTCTGGGTCACACTGTCGCTCTGACATGTTGTTGTGGAGGACCTGCAGTGCTGCTTGGTGACTCAGTTGTTTGAACATTCGTATATGTACAATTTTGCAGAGTGTCTGATTGTCAGATAAATCCAGGGAGATTGCTTGGTGCTGTGGTGTGGTTTCAGCAGAGCCTGGTTAAGTCCTCTGGATTTCTGGGTTAATTTTATGCTTGTAGCTGTGATTATTTCAGCCTGTACCAGTGTGGTTGTATTTCTTTTTGGTAGGAAGGCCTCTGCTCTCTGCCATTAGTTGACTCTCAAAAGTTATGTCTCAAAAAAATAAAAATAAAATAAAATAAGCTTGTTGCTGTTCACAGTTGAATTTGTGGGCTCTTTTATATTTTTCACAGTATTTAGCCTGATTCAGGATTAGCTGTTGACATTGATTTAATTAAGTACTTGAAGAGCCCTTTTACTTTTAGCTAATTTTGCACTGTTTTATTTTATTTTTTTTCCATGTGGAATGTTATATTTTTGTGAAATTGTAGTGTTTTTCCAACATTTAAATCCTTAATCTGGACTAGGAAGCGCACTCTATTGGCACATCAGCCCCACCAAGAATTATTTTCACCAGCTGCCACTGGGTTGAAGGATGAAAGCCTCTTCTTTTGCTAGCGTGTCTTGTTCCCAAGTGCATCTTGACACCACATGTTTCTCACACCAGGCCATCAATGTGACATGAAAGAGAACACAATTTATCAGATCAAGCTACTTTCTTCAACTGATCCATGGTATAGTTCTGATGCTGGTTGACGTTGTCTATGCTATCACCTGTCTTCCAGAAAAAAAAAACAAAAAAAAAACATTAACTTCCTCTGCAATTTCAGCTACAGCAGCTCATCTGTTGGATTGGGCCACACTGGCCATTTTCAGGAGCACCTATTCGAAGCCACAGTTTTGGAGGTATTGTTGTGCTGTTTGTGAGAAATGAGGTACTTCTAAATCTTTTCTAGCCATAATCTATATTCGTTTTCCAGGCACTAAAGAGACACCTTTGATAATGTTGAGGACAGTGCTTCACACTGAGCCCAAAGCAGACACTAAAACCATCAGTATTAGATTTACAGATGAAAACTCTTTGGTAATCTGGCTACCAATAGCATCAAACAAATTATCCTGGTGGACCGTCTCTTTGAGCCAGACCAGGAAATCACCTCCAGGAGTCTGTCACTACTTCCATTATGATAAATAGCCTCATTACAGTCGGCACCATGCACTGGCTGATCTGGAATCCACATTCATTCTGCCCAAAAATGAAGATAGCTGCAGGATGCACTCGGCCATCAGGCCAGAGAGTCGAAGTAAATGAAGCAAACATTACTTATGTGTGTTTTTTTTTACAACCCTGCAGCAAACTGATTCTTTTACTGAGTCCTACTTGGTGTGCCTTAGGCTGAGGATCACTCCTGCTACCGTCAGGCTGGATCCAGAAGATTTTGCCAGTGTCATAGTTATCTTTTTGCAGTCATCGTAACAGTGGGCAAAGTGGGAAAGGCGTCTTCCCAGTGTGTGAGAAAGTGGAAGAGGAAGAGTGATGGCGACAGGGACAGACATGCAAATAGGAGGTGGGGGTACAAAGGGGAAAGCACTGCGCCAGTGTTCAGGAGAGATAGGCCAAGTGAGGAAGCGGGGAGGGAGAGTGTGCATGTTTGTGTGGAGGGGTACAGAAGAGGGGTGCAGGTGGCATGAAGCTGGCGCGGGCCTGGCCCACTGTCCCCTGGCAGTGCCAGGCTCCATCTGTCATCAGCAGGAACATCTGCAGCCCAAGGTGCCCTTGTCACCCAGCGTTAGAGTAACGAGTTTGGCGTTTCCATTAGTCCGGGGCCCTCACCCGCCTGTCCAGCACTGGCCAAAACCGTGGCATTTTGGGTGTGAGCTCTGTGTGTTCGCCGGCGCACGAGTGTGTGTTTAGATATGAGACAGGGAGCGGGCCGGGAGGTGACAGGATTTGTTTGTAGGTTCGTGCGAGTGTGTGTTTGAGCGAAGCGAGCGGCATGCCAAAACAACATGGCTGTGCAGAGCGTTGACCCAGCTGGGCCGAGTCGGCGTGTCGAGTCACGTCCCCTCCTGATGTGTGCGTGGCCAGCGCGCTCACTCGGCTGCCAGACCCAATCTCTGCTCCTCTGTCTCTCATCTTTCTGTTTTCCATCTGTCCACCTCCCTCATATCTGCCCTTTTTCCCTTATCTCTCAGCGCTCCTTGCAGCCCATTCGCAGAGTCATCTCCCACTCGGACTCAATGCTAACATTCTGCTTCTGAGCACTACTCCCATTTTTATCTTCGTTGTTGCTAAAAAAAAAAAAAAAAAAAAAAAACAGATGGCACTTCTTTCCCAGCTCTCTCTTTTCATCCCTCTCTCTGGGTCCCCCCCCCCTCATCCCTCTCCCTCCCATCCTGTTTCTTTCCATCCAGCCGGCATATCCTGGCACTCCACCTGTCTTTTCTCTGTTTTCCTCTCTGTTTAATTCAGAAATCAATTTGATTTGTGTGCAGGAAAAAAAAAATGTTTTTGTTACCCATTCTTGTTATTTGAACTGTAAATTGAACCAGAAAAAAAAAGACATGTTTTAAGAATATGTGCAGACAGCACAAAATAGTATGAAATATACCAATATGTGTTTTAGGTTTTTCCTGTTTTATTGTGCTCTCCAGTCCAGTCTTGTTACATTTTGTATTTTCTTGCCTCATTACCTTTTGCACAGGTATCACAATAGCTCCAACACAGCAGTTGTTGTTATTTTTTCTACCACTAGGTGGCTCTGCAGAGTAAGACTGTTCTTAACTCGAAAGAACCCACTGAGACTGTAAACAAACAAACAAAAAAATAAATAAATATATCATAATTCCGGTGCTGTAAAAAATATGTAATTTTAACCCATTATGTGGGTAGTAATTTTTGTAATGGAGGTTTGCCCAGTCAGCAGTTTTAAGAAACCAGCTCATAAAATAAATAAATAAATAAATAAATAAATAAATAAAAAATCTATTTGAAACAGCTGAAACATTTCAGTAACATCTCTCAGATTATGTTTAAATGCAACGAAAAAGCAGGACATTTGAATTTCACCAATAACATTGGTACAGTCACTTGAATCCATTTCATTTGACAGATTTTAATGAATATTTCTGAGTTGAAATTATATGCATTTAACAGCTAAGATATACCTAATTAGATCTCAGTGTATATACATTTTTAAAAAAATACTTATTTACCAAAATTATTCACATTCTTGCATAGTTCATGTCATTTTATTCAAATTATTTATTTTCACTAATGCAATAAGTTAGATAGATGCAGACTTTCCCGCTTTCGTTTGAATCGGCCTTCCTAAACATGCTTATAAAACCTACAAGCTGAGAGTGATCTGTCCCAAATTTATCAGATTAATTTAGCAGTTTTACAGCTGCACTGAATATTCTGGACACACAAATTTCATGGATGTGGGGGGTGGATTCTCAGACACCTTTTCATGGGGCTTCTTTGGCAGCATCTTCCCTGTTTCTTTCATGAAGTCATAACGGCTCGGCCTCCAGCGCACAACGTGGGTTTGTAATTACAGCAGAAAATTGACATTTTAAAACGTAAACGTACTCTTACATGTACCCTTACATGTCGGCTTGTTAAACCTTTTCTCCAAGACTTTAACAAAATTGTGTCGTTCACCTCAGGAGGGGAAATGGGATAAGGCAGCAGTCTTTGGACGAAAGGCAGGGTACTCTCTAGACAGGCCGACATTCGCTCCTGAACAATTAAATTAATTGCTCACTGAATCAATAGCTTCAGTTAAATGCGTGTCCAAAGGGTCGGAAAGGATTTGTTGCACAAAAGTTAAGACATTCTGCTAAAATTGAAGCATTATTGAATATTGCTTCTGCAAAATATAATTCTTAATTCAATTCAGTTCAAAGTTTATTTTGCATGGCACATTTACAACCTCAGCTGGCCAAAGTGCTCAACAATATTTATGGCATCACAGATAGGTAATAGAAATAAATAAACTTTTAAGATAAAATTGGCAATAAAATGCCAATAAAGATAATAGTAAAATAATAACCAATATATAATTGATTTAATGTTTAATTTTTTTTTTGTCTTATTTCAAATGGTGATCAAGGCCAGGAAAAAAAATATTAATTTTCAGTCTAGATTTATACTGACTTACACATGTAAGTAATTTGAAAGCTTAATATTTTCTGACCATGGATTTCTTTTCAAAAATACAATTTAACAGCATGTTTGTTTGTTTTTTTTTCTTCACTATTTGCATTCAACATGTTAGAATAATAGGAGGTAAAATTTGGCTTTAAATGGTAAAACTATAAAGGAAAGTCTCAGGAGATGTACTTGTCACAATGAGAAAATTATAAAGAGCTGTTTGTATTCATTGTTACATCGATTGTCTACTCCCACTTATCCCGAAGGGACACGGGGGAGTTGCTTAACTTTTTTTGTTTGTTTGTTTGTTTGTTTGTTTGTTTTAATTATTACTTTTCTCATACATATATCTGCTCAGGCTTTTCCTGGCTGATACCAATCTCTGGCTATCTTTCCAGACTTTCAGGTCTGGAAAAACCTGGAACTTGTGAAATTTTGTCAATTAAAATTTTGACAAGTTCCAGGTTTATCTTTTATAGAGATTGTAATTTTGATTCCGTCAGAAAATTACATATGAATAAAAAAAAATATGTCCATAACATTTAGCTGATTTTAAATCAACTCTAATCAGAGTGTGTCAGAGAACAGGCTGCTTGTTGATGTGTTTGTGCCTGACGTGCTAGTCACT
Organism: Poecilia formosa; assembly: GCF_000485575.1. Taxonomy (NCBI): domain Eukaryota; kingdom Metazoa; phylum Chordata; class Actinopteri; order Cyprinodontiformes; family Poeciliidae; genus Poecilia; species Poecilia formosa. The sequence goes on along the minus strand of NW_006799982.1, from coordinate 902,276 downwards.
GATTAGAACAAATTAAGGGACAAACTGGCCAATTTCTGCTTCTGCATGATTGATTGGTGCATTTCACATTTCACAGTGAGGAGATCGAATGCACATATTTAAAGATTTGAAAGTTACAAATATATGAAACGTATCTAATTTGACTCAAAACAAATAATTACATAAGAGTACTGAAAGTGTAAAAAAAAAAAGAATTGTGACGGAAGGCCATGTTTTTTGTCAACAACTTCAGCCAAATTGGCTTTCCAAGATGTTTACAGATTTTTTTTTTCTTCTAAAATTCCTCACAAGATTTTGTAGCAGATACATTGCAAACAAATTATCCCAAACAAACAATGTTGTTTTCACTGAACAACACATAATTCTTTAGTTAATTCATGCTCAAATACTAAATTGATTTATTATGCAATATATTAGCTATGCCCAATGTGAGAGACACAGGGCCCTAGGAAAACTGTTGATACGTTTTCACAATTTCGTCGCATGGCAACCACAAACATTTTAGGATAGATTAACACAAAGGAAGGAAAATGACACATGGTTTTAAGCATTTTTTTTTTTTTTTTACAAAAACAAATCTGGCAAATGTGATGATGCATTTGTCTTATCCCTTTCACTCTATCCATTAGAGGTGATCATGAAGATCAAGGAAACACAGCAGACATTACAAGGAGCTCTGTTGGAATTTATCATTTGAGAAAGTTAAATGGTAGGGCACAGCTATGCTGTGATTAATGAGTCCAGAAATAACTATTTTGGCTTACTTGGAGTAAGACTTAAAGAGTGGCAGAAAAATATGAGACCAGGTGATGGAAGCATCATCCTGTGGGGTTGCATTTGTTCAGCAGAACAAGAAGGCTGATCAGAAATAATGGGAATCTGGATAGAGCTTTTAGCAGGACAAAAGCCTTAAACATGGACGCAGAGTTGCAATTGAAAGGTTTAAATCAAAGCATATCATATCAACATGTTAAAATGGTCTAGTCAAAGTCTAGACATAGATCTATCTGAGAAAGTCACTGACTGAGGTTCACAGACGTTACTTACCCATCTAATCTTTGTAGGTTCTTCTGGGTTAATATTAGCAAACTAATCAATGAAGTCTGAGCTAATCTGGAGATCATAACAAATTCTTTTTCTACATTCAGGTAGGAAAGAATCCATTTTATGGACATCCATGGATAAATGAGCCACTGCTGACTTGAAGTATCACAGTCAAAGAACTTTTCATCAGTTTCTCACGTCAACTTTTACAGAAACTGAAACCGCAGTTTTCAAACATATGATCCAACTTTGCTCTCTGACAGTTCAGCCCCTTTCAGCAGTTCTATATCTGAGATATTTTGTTCTGCTTAAGTTTTTATTTTATTTATTTATTTATTTTTTAACTTGGCCTGTCCTAAAAAGGTTTTCTCATCCCATATCAGCACTTAAAAAACTGTGTGAAGATGGTGTGAGTGAGACAGAAAAGGAGAGCGACTGTGAGATAAAGAAAAGGGAAGCGTCAAACTGCTAATCAATAAGATTTCTCCAACCTTTCCCCCCCCCTCTCTCTCTCTCTCTCTCTCTCTCTCTCTCTCTCTTTCCCTCTCTCTCTCTTCCTCATCCCCCCCCCACCCCCCAAGGGCTCACGGCATTCAAGGCGAGCCAAGACGAGCTTGGCATTGTTGAGCACGCCTTAAAAAGAAACACCTGCGAGGTGGAAGACTTTAAAAAAAAAAAAAAAAACAGAAGAAAAAAATCCTGCTTTTCGCAGCTCTTAAAAATGTTGGCAAATGTTCCATGGGCTTTCTGGGAACAAAACAGTAAAAAGAAAGAGCTTCCATGCAAGTGAAGACAAAAGGGGATGGTTTTCCACAGAGATGGAGGTGTCATTACACTTGAGACGGTTGCCAAATTTGGACTTATCCCCCACTACACCCTTCATCTACCCCACCCCCCAACCCAGTCCTCATATCTATACCATCTTAGTTCATTATCAGTGTTCGAGCGGTGCTCTGGTAACAAATCCACAGTAATATTTAGCTGCTGAGAAAATGTGTTTGTTGCTCAGGCGAGGGATGGGAAAAAGGGGGCTAATGTGCACAGAGACAAAGATGGAGCAAGCTGTGGAAACGGGGTGTTTTGGGGGAGAGCGAGAGGGGGCTAAAACAGATGGCACTCTTGGCATCCGCCTCACTCCTAAATCTGTTTCTGCTGTTTTTCTCATGTGCAGGAGGCTTTAACCCTGTGGTAACCTGTGTCCCAGCCTGACCTCGGACCTGGCGGATGGATGTAACAAGCCTGCCGTGTGAGCTCGTATCCACGCAGGTCTGTGTCCGCCACGTCTCTGTCTCTGCACACTCGCTCGGTTTCCCAGTTTGTACCAGCAGCTTCAGTTTATTTCACAGAGCTGTTCACTTGTCTGTGGCGGGCTGCTCACCTCATGCTTCACTCCAAAGGTCTGCAACCCTTCATACCCTGGAGTTCACTGAACTAAACTAATTTTGGTCAGATTCTCAAAGATACTTTTTTTCTTTCAGTTTTTTTTTGTTTTGTTTTGTTTTTAAATATTGAAATATTGCTGGATGGCATAACTACTTACTAAATCAGATTATTTTGTTCTTACTTTGTAACTATAGATATGTCTGTCTTTTAGTGTTACTTTTCATAAGTAACTAAAAGTAGTTATCTCACATCACATAAAGATATCAGCATTCTAATGAAACACACAGAATTAATTTTTATAAATTAAATTAATTTAATCAATTCTGTGGACTCATACTTTTTTTAAGTAATATATTTTTCAATTGTTACTACATAATTTTTTGATTTTTTTACAATTGAAATAATAATAATGGTAAAAAAAAAAAAAAACAAAAAAAAAACGCTCACACTTTTCTCCCATAAAGACAGACTTTTCCCCCTTGTTTATTACATTTTCCTTAATCGGTTTTGCCAATTTTAATACAGCTGTTATGAAGTTGAACAGATATTTTTTATTGAACAGACACATTTCTTAGACATATTTTGTGGTCGAGATTAATCAGATACAACAGATGTAGTTAAATATCTCGAAGCGAATGGTTGTGAACCCAAGCGGTCCCGACCTCAGGGTCAAAGTAACCACTGTGGGGAAAGTGCTGCAAGTCGTTGATCTACTTACCTGCAAATAATGTGGATGGGATTCCTGCTTCGACACACTTAACGCAAACTATTCAACTGGTACTAAAATATCAGTCTGTTTTCATAACTTTTGGAAGGTTTTTCAAGGTATGTTAACAACTGGTGCACTTTTACACCTGTCCACTATCACTTCAAATGCCCTGTGACACTCCGAGCATCAGTTGTCCTCAGTGTTGGTTGCGGCGTCTTAAACCTGCTTTCTTTAGTGTAATGTTTCTCAGCGCTTTGATAACTTTAAAAGGAATTCAAAAGAAACAAATGCTTTAGAATAATTACAAGAATAATTCAGTTCATTTATAAGAGCCTCTCCGAACAAGAACACGGCTCAAGCAAAGCAATAAAGCCACAGAATTGAAATTGCGCACAGAGTAAAATGGAGCAATACAATTACAGAGAGAGTTTCGAACAGGTGAAGTTTGTCTCTGAGTCTGAACTCTGGGAGAGAATCGCAGGGATGTGGATGGAGGAGGATGGTCTGAGGGAGCGGGAGGGAGTGGTCATGTAGAGAAAGTTACAATGGTCAGTGCATTACCTGAAGAGGGTGTGGAGAAACACAGCAGCGGTATGGGGGATTGAGGGAGCGACAGAGGGGAAGTAAGCAGACGGGGGCATGTTATTGAGGTGGACTAAGACTTTATATCACATAAACAGGAAGTAAGGGAGAGAAATTTGTTTTACTAGAAAAGTAGTTTCATTTATTTTCTGTAAATTGCTAAAGGTGGGAATAACTTTGGCACCTGGGATTTTGTAAAACAAAAAGTTAAAAAGAAAACCCTCTTCCACATATATTTGTTCCTATATATCTAGAACTTTTTTGTCAACTGAATATTTCTAGTCAAATTAAAAGCTAGATTTTTTTTTTTTAAGTGGCGTAAAATTTTATTGTATTTCGCTTATTTTTAAAGGTGACCATGAGAAAAGTTCTGGTTGGTTTCCAACGATCTGAATGTCATCCGTGGACTGAGGCCACATCCGCCTCACAGCGAGCACTATAGCATCCATGTGCGGACTCCCCATACATCGCTGAATGCACATCACTTACATGTGGGGTTTCCATGTTGGTGTGAGCTCATTTGCATAATCTCCCATTTTAAAGAGGGATGTGATGGAAGGCTGGTGGGGGGGGAAGGCGTGGGGGTGCTAAAGGCTGGGGTGTGTGTACAAAGTGCCCATTGTGCATTCTCAGGATAGGGAAAATGCCCTGTAGGGGCTGGTCTGAGTGCGTGTTTGTGTGAATGTTTATCTGTGTGTGTGTGTGTGTGTGTGTGTGTGTGTGTGTGTGTGTGTGTGTGTGCGTGTGTGTGTGTGTGTGTGTGTGAGCCACACCTGTCAGGAGAGCCTGAGGGAAGTGATGAGACCACTGTAATGAGAGCGCAGAGGCCTACATGCGTGAATGTGTGTGTGTGTGTGTGTGTGAAGCAGATAAAGTCGAGGAAACTTTATGAAGACAGACGAGAGCTGCAGAATCTGTGGGCTATATCAGTCTATCAATGTCCTAATTGTTTCCCTTTATTAACTTGGCTCGAGACCAACCGCACCATTTTCTCTGTTGCTGTCAAAGTCACACACACGCAAAAACTCACACTTACTCCCCCTCACTTTCTCCCACACTCAGCAATAACAACTCCTAGCTGCAGCAGCATGATTGGATTACTTCTCGCCTTCATGCCAAAAAATAATCCACCAAAGATGCAGCAGGCTGATATGATCAGACTGGAGGAATAATAATAATAAATTACTTTTTTCTTTTTTTCTTTTTTTTTACTTTTTAAAAGGGGGGTTGCTGTAAAGGGTTTGGATAGAAGAAAACGGCCCAGAAGTGCTGAAATAGTTGGTGTCTGTGTCTCTATTGCTAAAACGTAATGCTCAGCAATCTGCTTAATATCCCTGTTGCCCTCATTAGATTAGTGAACATTAGGGAGACTGGAAGATTTTTGCCCCTTTGTGTTTTTTTTTCTTTTCTTTTTTTTCTATTGCAACATGAGGGCCCGGAGACAGCGCTGCTAAAAATGAGGACTAAAAGTTACTTTAAAGACACAGTGATTCCAAAACCAAAACTGAAATTTCTGTGTCCTATTAAAGAACTGCAAAACATCTCCTTACCTCAGCAGGATAAGAAACAGTAACAGCTTGGAGTTGTCTGCCTATTAATTACTAATTCCTGGCGAGGCCGGCTCAGGGCGAAGACAGAAAGCGGTGTGTGACCACCACCGGCTAAAGCAGGCCTGCGCCGGGATTCAGGAACGTTATCAGAGCTCAAAGTCCTAATGCCACACTGGGAATACTGCCACAAGTAACATAATAAGTCCACTTTGGATGTGAGGGGGAGAAAACAGAAAGGGCTTTCTTACTCTTGGCTCGCTGGCCGGTTAAATTTCCTCAGGCGAGCGTAAACAGATCAGGAGGAAAAAGAAAAAAAAAAGAAAAAAAAACTGTTGTTTTGTTCTATAGCCTTCTGCGAGGGAAGACAAACAACTATTAAACATGTAATTCCACTTTTGACAAATTATGACTATGATGTAAACGTCTTACACACTGAACACGTCCACTGCAATCCAGACACTGATGGAGTCTGTTTTACGCAGGACTGCGGTCATCTCTCTTTCTGTCCTCATGACGTCAATCATTGTTTTCTTTGATAGCGACTCCACTGGTATTGGCATCCCGATTGAACGTGTGCAATATTTTTTTTTTTCAGCTGTTGTATTTACAAATGTACTGAAGTGAAAAATAAGCATGTTTTTAGTACCATTCTTCTGACCTAAAAAAAAAGAACACCTACATCACTTGAGTGGCTCTTATCCCTTCCATTTTGAGGAGTGAACAAGTTAAACGGTCCTCTGTGTTGTGTCACACTTCATTTACAGAGAATAGAAAGATTCTCCAGATGCTCTGATGTTATAACAAAAGGGAAGGAGGAGTTCAGAAATACAGATTTTCAGTTTATTTTATAACAGTTCTCATGAATGCCTGAGGCACCACTAATTTTAATACCAGTTATTTCACCAGATTAGTTGAATTAAAGAAAAACATTCCATAGTTTATTTTACCGCAATGAAATAAGAACTGACATTATAAAACCTATTGAAGACCACTGGCTGTGTTCATAAAACACTAGATATGTAGAAAAGTAAAAGTGTTATTCCTGATTAGCTCTTCAACAGTCTTTGACAAAACTAACAGGTTTTCTTCAATGCAACAGAGGACATTTTACTGTGCAGGGCAACACGTTTCACAAAAAGCAGCTGTTTGGGAACGGAGGAGTGCCGGGTCCGGATTCTTGGCCTTGAAAAGGTTGCAGGTGTTTTCAGCATATCGTAAATGAAGACTGGGAAAATGTTCCCTTCACAGGCCAGAAATGTATTCATGACGCTTGCGCACGAGCAGCACATTACATCAGCAGTTACAATTTTTTTGCCGTTATTTCGTAGTGAATGTGAAGAGATCAAGGCATAAGATGTTGACTTGTTCTCAAGTTTCCTGATTAGACATTCCTGCTACAGTAAAGAAGGCTTTCTAATGAGGCCTACCGCTGTTCACCAAGGGTGTCAGTACTTGCTGAGGGCCCAGTACTTGTACTGTGATGTAATCCATGTAAATAACTGGTTAACTCAGAATTTATTTGGCTGGTAAAATTTGGGGCAAAAGAAATCTTTTGGTTTCCCCGATTAAATAATAACCTGATAGAGGCCTTTTACCAATGCTGTGTTCTGTTAAAATATTTGTTTGTGTTCTTTTTTTTATTTTATTTTTTTGATTATTATTTAACTTTCTTTGGGTTTGATTAACTTTAAGAAAAACAAATATTATTTTGCAAACTACAATGCACTTTCTATGAATTTTGGTAATACTTTCCATGGCAATATCAATGTCCCAAGTCTGTTGAGAAAACACACTTTATTTATATATATTTTTATTATTTTGGTGGCATTGAGTGGTACATCAAGAACTACAATATCAAAATAAAGTGCTATGAAACAGGACAGGAAATATTTGACAAATATGACAAATTTTTGACTGTCCTGCCTTTTTTTTTTTTTTTTTTTACCATATTTTGTCATATTTCATACTAAAAAAGCAAAGCAAAATCTTCTGTACTAAGAGATTGAGAACATTTTAAATGCCTTTAATAATACTACTAATAAAACAAATCTTATGAAAGGAAAGTCCCAAATCTTTTTTAATGTCATCTGGTTGCTATTAAATCTCTATTTTTGAATTTTACCAGGAGACTTGATTCATAATTTACACCATTTTCAGACAGTTTAAATAGTAATTTGTCGTACAGGTAATTTAGTTCTGGAATCATGTAGCATTTAAATGGCGATAGAAAAGAACACAGTGTACAGGAAATAGAACAATCCACCTCAGGTACAGAGTGTTGATGAAACTTGACATCAGCAACATTCCACATAAACCACTAGAGGCCACTAGAGGGACAAGATATCAAAGAGTCACACAGATGTGTGGGCAGCAAAAGAAGGCAAAAGAAACTCATTTGATCTTTCACTTTGCTAAAACCTACTTTTATGTCATTAGAGATCAATTTTAACAGCACAAACGTACATACTGACCAAAATGTCTCATTTTTCGTTTCTCATCGTTTAACCGGATGTAAATGTATAATGCTGCAAAATCATGGAAATAGCTTTAGTGAAGCCAAAAGGCATTAATACCCTTCACAGGTTTTAGTTTGAAATAATATTTTAATTTTGTCAACACGTTTCTTCTTAATATAAGTCATTTTAATAATTTTGGAGTGGCACAGCAAGAGTCCTGGCCTGATTGGGGTGATGGCAAGGAGCCTTTATAACCTCAGTCGTTTAAAGCTCATCACTAAAGATGAATTATCAAAATGCTGGTGGAAATATGCAAAAGAAGCTGCTTAGCAAATATTAGATGGATTTAATTGTAATAATATTTAACATGGCTTTTGTTGTTACAAAATATACAACCTTTTCTCTCTCTCTCTCTCTCTCTCTCTCCCTCTAATTATATACTTCTTTTTAATAGTTTTATCTTTTAAAATAGGTTTGTTTCAAATCCAAAGAGAAACAAACTAGTTTTAAATGGAAATTATTTTTTTAAAGTAGATCTAAACAATTTGGTGCTTAACTGTCTGATCGGCTCAGTTAGCATACAATAGAGAGGCGTGGGGCTCACTGAGGCCTCTTGAATGTGGCACCAAAACATGAAAAGCCCAGCACACAAAATCACAGGTAGTAATGTGTCTATAAGATAAATAATCATTCTGCAATACATTTCCTGCTGCACTCAGTTTTGCTTTGACCTTCCCGCTCATCTCATTTCTGTTCCCTTAAACGTGCAAATCAGGAACGACAAGTTACTTCTGCGCTCGTCGCTAACTGAAGTGCACAGGATAAATGCACGAACACAAAAAAACCTAAGTCCCTGCGACAAACAGGAGAAGAAACAAAGAGAGGTGCCAGCAAGAAAACATTAACCATCCGCGGAAACCCGAAGCCAATTCCAAAGTTTGCACTTGGATCCGGGACTCTCACGGGTAAGTTTAACCAAAACAAACACAGAATGTACTCGCAGAAAAATGCATTTCTGCTGTTACTCTTAGCCAGATCTTCTGTTGCTGAGTTTATTAATAATATGTCAAAGCCAAACACATGTTACGTTTTCTAGTTTATGCTCAGCTCTGAGGCTGTGAGATTAAATACACACATCCAAGATTGACTTTCTAATGAATATTCCAATTGATATTCATATTAGCATCACCCACCAAGCAGGAGTTTGAGTGCACATGTATGTTGTGGGCTGCGTCGCTCTGTAGCGGTAAGTTGGCAGAGCAAAGCTGAACTCTGTTAGTGCGGTTGCTGCTCACTTTTCCACCAATGTCTGAGCATTTAGCCGGGGTTGGCGCACAGTGTCCATCAAGAGCGCAAAAAACACGTGCACGCATGCACACACACACATATATACACAATTGTATGCTTTATAATGTGCCAACTGATGTCATGGCAACCCCATATACTCACCAAGAGGGGAGATGTTGTGAGCCAAATAAATGCCATGGTAACTTTTTCTTTTTCTTTTTTGAAAACCACGTTGCCCAGAAACCTTTGAAGCTTATTAAGTGAACCCAGTGGGGAGACAAATGGACAGAGAGGGAGACCGAGCAGGGAAAGGGGAAACTGGGGGAAACGCAGACAGAGAGAGAAAGAGAGAGGGATGGGAGTGCATCCTGTTCCAGGGCCAAAGTGGCTCTTTGTTTTAGGGAAAGGGAACGCTGTGAACCTGCAGAGAGGCGGGTTAGTGGCCTCACTAATGGCGCCTTCATTGAATTTAGCTGCAAAGTTGCTGAGTCCACCTTAATCTGTTTGGTCGGTGCACGACGCTGTTTGTGTCAGGAAAGTTTGCCACCGGTGGGGAGTTTTTAAATGTCCGCCATGCCGGGTTGACTTGCATCGGTGACTCTCAACACCTGCCAGGATGAAGCATCTGTCCAATAAAACTCAATTTGTTTTTGTGGGATGTCATGTGTTAGACCAACAAAAATGGAATTTTGAAGTGGATAATTTAGCCTTAAAAAATAATAATAATAATAAAATAAAATCTGGAATGTGTAGCGTACCTTTTAAACTTGCTGAAGAACATCATTTTGTTATGTTAGTTGCTAAAACTCTTTTCAGGTATCTTTCAAGAGTCTCTAGAAACAATATTTTCTTTTTTCCCTGACCTTCAGAAAATAGTTAATTCTCATTTGGAATTAGTTGCGAGTGTGAATATAACTTTTTTTTTGTCTTTCATCTGTTTCATTTTGATTGGATTCACATCTGCAGTTTGACTGAAAATTGAACCTGCATCCCAATCCCAACTCTGTTGCAACCTGCAATAGGATTTCTTCCACAAACTCTCTTTAATCGGCTTAATTTGTCTTCCCATCACCACAGCATGCTGCTGCCATATTCACCATGGAAATGCTCAGTTCATGCACAACGTCAGTTTTAAACCACACAATGTGTTTTGCACAAAGAGCTAAAAGTTCCTCAATGTACCTGCTCAGAACATTTTTAACATGTTCTGTCCAAAATGTACTTTTAATCGCTTTCTTTCAAAAATGCATTTCTTCTTGCCCGTCTCTCATGAGTTCAGATTTGCAGAGCGTGAAACGACTAGCTCTCCTGTCAACAGATGCTCCAACCTGAGCTCTGGATCTCCACAGCTCCTCCAAAGTCACGAGAGGTTTCTTGGCTTCCTTCCCTGATTAACCCTCTCCTTGCCAGACTCATCACTTGAGGTGGATGGCCATGTCTTGCAGTTGCGTTTGTTGTGTTGGGTCTCTAATGTTCTCTAACAAACCTCTGAGGCCTTCATAGAACTGCTGGATTTATGAGGCTGTCATTGTAGCAGAATCAGAAAAAAAAAGGGCAATACAATTTTTTGTAATGTGCCTACTCTGACTTGGTTCCTAAAAACTAAAAAAAGTATGTGCCTATACTTCATCCATTTTATTTTTGCCATGCATGCGTGTGCATTTGCCCTCAGCGTGTAATTAAATCAGTCCCCTTTCTCCTTGAGTTAGCTTGCGCTGCCAGAGTTGGTGCCCAGTGCAGCAGAGTCTGGGTCTGCCAGTTTCATTAGTCCTGATGAATGACCTCACAACAATCAACAGAAACAAGTTTGGATGTGTGGAAAAGTAAATGTGAAGTACCAATCCATTTCAAGCCCCTGCAGCCCTCTCAAACAAACAAACCTGTGTTTGTGTGTGTGTGTACGTGTGTGTATCTCAGTGCTGCAGGTCGGTGCACACATCCAGCCTCCAGTTACTTTTCATGCTTTTTAATCATATGTGTAAGTATGTGCAAGTGAGCGTACTGTACAAAGCACCATTGTGAGCCGGGAGTTGCCCCTCCTGCACCGTGTCTGCGTGAGGAATAGCTTCGCTTTGCGCATGTCTCTGGGAGCAGTGTGCACTGTGCACCGGGGCATGGGTTCGGCGCTCAGTTAGGGGTTTTTTGGTGGCAATTTCCATATTGCCTGGGGTCATGTGGGCATGGAGCCAACTCCTGGTGCTGTGGGTGCCCGCTGAGGCGTGGGGAGATTAAAGCGGGCGCACGGTACCACAAAGGGGCCTGTCTAGTGAATTTTAATTCTCCCAAATTAGGGCACGATGCCAAGGCAGCTCCCTGCTATGGCAAACACTCCATAACTGGCACCACAACTGCTGCTCAGCAAGACATGGCGAGCGAGAGAGACATTGAACTTTGGAAGAAAACTTTCACTTTTTTTTCCCCTCCTCTTTCTGCACACTTGGACACAGGCATGTCTAAAGCTCGCATACATGTAATTGGCGGTTTGTAGCTGTTGCTGGTTTGCAGGGACACTTCCTGAATTCACTATGGTTCCCTGTTACTTCAGCCCTATTAATTGGTTTTGGTTAATGTCGAACCTCTGGTGGAATGTGAATTCTGCTCTGTCTTTGTGAATGCATATGTGTGTGTGTGTGTGTGTGTGTGTGTGTGTGTGTGTGTGTGTGTGTGTGTGTGTGTGTGTGTGTGTGTGTGTGTGTGTGTAAATCTGCATACCCTCAGGGCAATGGCATGCCAATAAACAAATAGTAGGTGGACACTTTGTTTGATATTTGTGTCTGCCTTTCTGTGTGTGTGTATGCGCATGTGTGCATTTATACCCGCGGGGGAAGTGGCATGCTACTGAAAGGCCAGTGCAGGGACACCGGGGCTTGTGTGTGTGTGTCAGGTCTCCAAGGTCCCGTTTCTGAGTTCACCCAGTCCAGATTTTGCTCTCCGAGGTGCCATGTTGGCAGCTGTTACATCATCTCAAAGTAAAGCCAAGGTTTGCAGGTTTTCCTATAGGTTCTGTTCCACCTTCGTGGTTGTTGTTCCCCATGCTCATGGGGAACAACGTGCTAGTTGAGTTTCAGTCCAACTCACCTTGGTTTCATTTAGCAGAAATCAAGGTGAGTACGACTGCATTAAAACAATACAGCTTTGTTTTATTGAGAAATACAAGGAGAAATGGACTGATTTCTGCTTTGAATCCTTTCTTCTTTTGTTTTTATTTATTTTTTAGAACTAACAGGTTGTGCTGACAACACCTTTCTGTGTGGACATTGCTGTTGAGTGAAGAGGACTCGAAGGTCCATGTTCCAAAAAAAAAAAAAAACTGTGTATACAAGATGAAAAATGTAAACAGCACTGCAAACGATGGAGTGCACATGCCGAGCAGATTGGAAGCATTGAAACTCTGTGAACTTTCTGATTGAGAAGCGTGTTTTTTTCTAATCCTATGCTTGTACAGTAGTGCACGTGATCTGGTACACGTAATCACTGCATGTCTTCTGATGGCATAAATGCTCCACAATGAGCATATTTTGCTTTGAACACACCAAATGATCTGAAGGGGTGCAGCAGGAGCAAAACAAGGAGGCCTGCCCTTGTTGTTGTTGTTGTTCTCTGTGCTGGTGAAAACGGGCCTGCATGTACAAGTGCAAGATGACTTCAGTTTGCTTTAACATGTGCATGATGAGTTTATTGTTTCCAAAAGGTTTCACTGTGGTGCCTGTTGTCAGACTTTTTTGTTTTTGTGACTACTGGCCAAAACGCAATATTTCCATTTTGCAGTCCAAGCTTTGTCGTATGAATGTGGCCAAAGTTCACTGCTTTCGTCAGACACGTCCTAAATGAGAAAGAGAGAGCAAGACTTTCAGCGGCCACCAGGAGGGCTGATTAATGTACTGCAAAGTAGTTTTATTGTGTATTTTTGGATTTGGAAATGTTGGCAACATGGTTGAAATCTCTGACTAGAAAAAGGGTCAGGTCATACCTTAATACCATCTTGAACAAGCGGAGCTGGTTGACTTTTATAAATACTTTGGTATACAACTAGACAACAGACTGAACTTAACAATGAAGCCAACTACAAGAAAGGACAGGCTGTATTTCTTGGGGAAGCTTAGGTCCTTAAGTTTTTGCAGAAAGATGCTGCATATCTTCTTTAAGTCTGTTGTGGAGAGTTCACTGTCTTCTGTCATCATCTGTTGTGGCAGCAGCATCAGGACCAGGGCCTTAGAAAGGTTAAACAACCTGGAAAAGAAGCCTGGTTCTTGTTCAAGGGACTGCGGTGGAACTTCTGCAGATGATGGTGACAAAATTTGTTTTCATTTAATCAAGAAAATTACAGTCAACCCTGAGCATCCTCTTCATGAGACTGCTGTAGAACAACATCCAGAGGCTTCTTCACACTCGCTGTAACACAAACCGCTTCAGGAGATCCTTCCTGCGCACAGCCATCATCATCTACAACAACTCTTTAAAGAATCTTGGGTAATGTGAGTTGCAACAAATTGTACTTTCTCTTTCCGATCAATAAAATACTTTTTAATTTGAATTGAGTTTGAAATAAGATGAGAGTCAGCATTCTCCAACGACGACACATGGAAAAAGCTGTTTTAGTACCGCTAACTTTTGTCACTACTAGCATTAGATGCTAAGGATAATTTAAAATACGTTTCTTTGGATTTTAATAGTAAGCCCATATTCTGTGACAGCTGTCCTCGTATGTGGCATAATTATACACTTATATTAATATGAATGCGTACCAGAAAAGGCTGAAGTAATTATTTACATTTGTGTCAGTTATAGTTCAGAACTGGCTAAAATTGGTATAAGCACGTGAAAGTTATACAAAAAGCCAAAGGGTAAACCGGCTACACAGTTCGGATCAGTACATCTCTGTTTTTGTTTTTGTATTAGTAATACACGCAGCTTTCAGCTAAACGTGTAAGACCTGAATGATGCAATACTTCATGCCTGGAGAACAGTGCATCTGTGCGTATGTGTCTGCATACAAACGCCTGTGTTAATCCCAGTCTCTCCCAGCATCTGGAGCCTTGACACAGTTTAAAGGGCTGGCTGTGTCCGCAAAGAGCCGGGCCAGTACACGCACACAAACAAACACGCACACACACACACACACGCAGCTCACACACATATGCGCACACTCTCACTTAGCTATCTGGGGCACCAGAAGGCCCAGGCAACGCCAAGGCAGAGGCTGCCCACTTTGGCACCATGAGGTGGGGCTGTGCTGGCGCTTTGGGGGAGAGAGAAATGGCAAAGGGGGTGTGCTGTTTAGGTGCTGTGAGAAACGAGGGAGAAGGGTAGTTGGGGGTAAGGCTGAAGCGTGTGTGAGGGGAAGCGGAGTAAAGGGAAGGGAAGGCACCTGGCGTGTGGTAATGTACCCGAGAAAACCCTCATTACCTGGCAAAAAAAACCCCCAAAAAAAACGTTTGCATGAATGTGAGGCAGACAGAGTGAAATACTCCCGGAGAAAAAGACAATTGTGTTTTTCTTAGGCAGGCGTGGGGGAACACGAGAAAAATCACAGTTTCATGATATTTTCTCACCAAAATTTAAAGATATTAATATATTATGGGACCTTAGTATTTTTTTTTTAAATCAGAAAAGCAACTTTGTTCACTCTGTTTCTAAAATAGAATATCGATTGCTACAGCTACAGTGTACTACTGTTATCTATAGTTTTTATTGCTATTTTGATTCTCATACACTGTCTACAAAAATATAAAAATCCAGTAAAGTTTTTTTTTTAAATTTTATCTTTATTTATTGAGCTAAATGTCTGATGTTTTGCTTTTTAAGTTTTTATTGCTCAGATTATTACACTTTTTCACAGCCCTACTAGCACAGCAAGCAGATGTCAGTCAGTTAATTAGTGAGGCTACCAGCCCTTGTAGAGCGAGCTACAAACTGCAGTTTTAAAACACCACTGCCTAAGAGTGATGGGTGCCTGTCTGTTTTTTTTTTTTTTGTTTTTTTGTTGTGTGTGTGTGTGACTAGAAATATTTCCAAGCATTCAGGTTTGTCTTGTAACTTACTAAAAAGTTTCAGCCAGCTTCTTTCGCAGTGCAAAGGAACAGTTGTGAGAGGGATTAGTGGCAGTAATCTTTCGGGCCCTTTCTCTGGAATAAAAGGGCTTTAAACTGTAGGAACTGTTATTATGATTTTGAAACCTTAGCTTTTGGAAACCTTGACATACCGTGACACCAGTAATCAGTGTCATGGTTGTTCCTTATATGAACTTTCAGCAAGGGTAAGCCCCACAAAGCCAAAGTAATTTTGGAGAAAAGTGTTGCTCCAATTTCTTTGCAATTTGCAGTGCATTCCTATAAAATGAGTGAAAAAAAAAAAAAGGTGAATAATTCAGTTTGAACAGTAGGAGTAGCTGTAACAGTCCTGACACTAACATTTTAAAACATTAGTAATCCTTGTTACCGGTGACCAGCCCACACCCACTGTTGCAAACACAAACTTTCATCTGAGGGGAAGCCATTTGTGCGTTCCCATGTTAATGTCGGATCTGCTGTGGTTCTGAGCGCAGGTGTAATTTGTCATCCACAGCTCGGCTTGGAAGAACTGGGTGAAAATGGGTGCTACTTTGCTTTCTCTAACTCTAGTAAGCCCTTCACGTCTCCACAGCAGCTCTAAGAGTTCTCAGCAAGCAATTCTGAGAAGTTCACAACACTAATGCAGAGACACGGTTTGTGTCTTGATGCTGTTTGCACCCTCTAACCCCCCCCCCCCCCACACACACACACACACCACACCTCCACCCCCATCCCATCCCATCCCATCCACTGTGGCACCACAGATGCCCATGTTGGCCTGCAACAGCTGTCTCACCATGTGCCCTACCAAGTGTTGCCACCCAATGGAAGGGAGAGGAAGTGAGGAGGAGGAGGGGGAGGAGGAGGGAGCATTTGAGAGGGAGGGTGGTGAATTTGGAAGGGAGGGATGAGGTCATGAATAATAATTTTTATGCGCTCCGAAAAGAAGCCAGTGTTGTTGTTGCTTTTTCTGTTTTTGTATTTTTTATTTTTATATTGCCACTTAATTAGTTTTACTTCTTTTGCTGTGTATATATCTATATATAGACATATAAATATAGATATATAGAGAGATCTATATCTATCTATATAAATGTGTATATATAGATATATATTTGAATCTTGGCTTTGTCTGTGTTTCTGTTTCTGTCTCTGTTTGTCTGGCCGTTTCTACGAGTCTCTCTCCTCATTTGGTTCTGGATTTGGCCGATTTGATGGCCACTACCCAAGTTTCTCCCCTCTCGCCCGCACACCTCCCCTCCCCTTCCCCGGCCTCAGGAAGCCCCTGGAACCAGAGTTGATTAAGGAGGGACCAGTGGTCACGGGGCCCCACTTTCCATTGGTTCACCCGGGTTGACGGTATTCGTGTCGTCCAGTAACCAGAAGCAGGCCGCATAGTAACAGCGGGACATCGTGAGAGGGAGGAGTTTTTTTTTGTTTTTGTTTTTTTCCTCAATTGCAAGCACCGGTCCAACAAGTCAGGTGCAGGATCCAGGACTCGGATTCGGTGATGGAACAAAATGGAGGGCCAGTATGGTGGTGCCGCCATTTTCAGGGCAAAATATTTTCAGCACGCCTGCCATCCTTCCTAATTTATGTAGGAATTAGATGCTTGGAGTCCAGCGCAAATCAGTGGCAGCAAAATGACCTTGGGTTTTCTCATTTGCTGGCTAAAAATCCAGCCCCCTCCATTAAAAGAGGAAGAATAAACAGTATATTTTAATCTTTCTGGAACAGAGCGGGGCTTAAATGTGCCATAGTCACGACTAAGCCACTTTAAATATTGTGCAAATTGCTAAAAAAAAAAAACTCATTCAAAGACAGACATCTGTGCTCACATACCTGTGATTTTCTTTTTATATTGATATTTGAAAAGTAAAGCAACACAGCCCAAATGGTGCCAGGACAGATGGATCTAAGAGTGGAACCGAGAAACTGATGCCACTCACTCCCCCCGCCCCTCCCACCTCCACCACACACATGCATGCTAAATAAACGCCGCTGAGGCCTTGAGACACCGAATAATAAAAGTAAAGTAATAAAAGAAGCGCTGGGCGAAGAACACGAAGAGTTGTGAGCAGAGTGTGGCAGCGCTCTGGTTGTGTATTTGTTCATTTAATTTTGAGGGGATGAAAGCAAACAGGCATAAAGAGGGGCAGACGTAGGGAGATCACAGCGCCGTGTACCACGTTGGTGGGGAGTGTGCCACACAGTCTGCCTCCTAAAGCAATAAATCTGAAACAGCATAATAGATAAACGCAATACAGAACACAAAATACCCTGCGAGGGGAAAACTAATAAAAAACTGAGCGATTAAGTGGAATCAGAGTTCTTAGGCGAGTATCTGGAGATGAGGGCTGTTGCCATACAAAGACCGGAGCGGGCCAACACAACAGATGAGGGAGCATAGGGACGGGGGGCCGCGAAAAAACGAGGGCTAAAAGCAGAGGGAACGAGAGACAGATGATGGCGGCGAGGAAAAGGAGAGACGGAGGAGAGAAAGTGAAGGGATGGATGGGGCAGCAGATCAGAGGGAGCCTCTGGTGTGTCTTGCTCTCCCTTTAAAGAAGAGCCAGGAAAACAGATTAGGAGTCCTCTCTTTTTCCTGGGGGAGCACGCAAACACACACACACACACACACACACACACACACACACACACACAATCACGCAACCACACATGCACACGCAACCTTCATTCACCGTCCTCCTCCTCCCTCTACAATCAAATAGAAAAACTAAGTTTCACACTCCGCCCGCCGCTGACCTGCCCGGCCCAGAACAAATCAAGCTGCGGTGTTGAGGCCGCGGCGGCGCCCGGGCTGGGAGGAGACGCCGTGGCAGCCCTCAGTTCGGGTCACGTTTGCTGACGGTTTAATGACAGAAAAGAGGGGAATCAGATGGGAGCACATGCGGTGAAACACTCACAATTTGGCGTGCATGGAAGATGTGATCCAATGCAGGCCTCTGATTAATATGTGTTTGACAATACGGGAATCTGATGTCACCTGCATTTAAAGTGCAAAAGAAAAAAAAAAAAAATCCCAACAACATCACATGCAATTTAATGATGTCAAACTGTGTTATTTCTTTTATTATTATTTTTTTATATACTAATGAAACAAAGCAAAGAGAAATCAGCCAATCCACACGGGGAGGAAAAAAACTGACATGTAACTAAATTTAAGTTTTCAACAATTCATCTGTTTAAAAAAGAAGATAATTACCCAACCGTTCTAGACAAGAAAGCTCATTTTTTTTGTCGATACAATTTTTGTGATTCTGAACTCGACTTATCTGTGTAACTGTGTGAGTGTGCGTCGTGCGATATGTGAGCTGAGCCCAGTGCAGGCCAATGATAAAGCACCGCTCGGCCTAACGCACACACTCGCACGCAAGCAGCGGCCTCATAAAAATTCTTGGAAAGGTGACGCCTGTGTCTAGAAAGCCAAACGTCTCTCACGTCAGCCTAATGTCACGTCCTCCCGAGGTTTCGCAGTTTACTTCAGGCCACAGCACTCGTCTCCAAAAGTCTCACTGCAAAGTGTGGCCAGGCAGACAGACGAACGAACGAACCACTGCACTGTTATACAACAAATCACATGAGATAAACGACTACATTGAGAACAGTGAAGAATGTTCTTCCAGCTGCTGACATCTCTAATTGTGCCTGAACATTGTGATGTTGGCCTTTTTAAATGATTGCATTTTGTCTCAGTTCAAGCT
Organism: Poecilia formosa; assembly: GCF_000485575.1. Lineage (NCBI taxonomy): Eukaryota > Metazoa > Chordata > Actinopteri > Cyprinodontiformes > Poeciliidae > Poecilia > Poecilia formosa. The sequence continues at coordinate 883,490 of NW_006799982.1, read as the reverse complement.
AAAGATACACTGAGGGAGAGCAATTCTCAAATTGAGCAAAGATGTCTTAAAAGACCATGCTAAAATGAATGATTGTTATTTTTGCCTGCTTTGTGAAGAATCCGTTTCCCTCTCTGGGAACCTCTTAAGATTCTCCAAAAGTTTCTACTGTGGATTTACTGCAATAAACGAAGTAGGGCTGCATTTGTAAAAATCATTAAGATTTTTTTTTTTTTTTATTTATTTATTTGGCTGGGCTGGTTGCTGGCGTTGTTTGTTTTTCTTTTTTTTTTTTTCTAGAGGTTTTTGCTGCACACCTAAAACAACCCAATTTGGATTATTTTACTAGCCAGTTGACAGTCCAGTCCTGAGTTGATTTAACACCAGAGGTTATGGGTTTGACTCATTTATTTAGCTTTAGACATTTATTGGTCAGCTCTATCAAGGTACTCCAAGTTTTTAAAAAGCTGGTAAAGTCTTCCATCATACAGTGCTCACTGTTAAAAGTTCCTTTAATGAGATAAAAAATAAATAAATAAATGAAATAAATTGCTGGGGCAGCCAGAGTTTTGCCTGACTGTGTGGAATCTATAGTAAACACAGCAAAGCCCCTCCCCCACTTTTTGCTGCACACTTCCAGTCAGCTAAGTTAAAAAAATTTTTTTTTTTTTCTTACCTGCAAGAGAAACACATTTGGATGTTTGAAAAACATTTTCAGTCACAGAAAATCGAACTAAAGTAATGCTGTGTTTAAACCACAAAGGGCAACCTATGTGCATCATATTTGTTGAGCAGTCGACTGAAGGACCTACCAAAAAAAAAAAGGCAACTACTAGCAACTAATTAATGCAATATCACCTATATGGAGCTAAATGTGCAAAATGTATGAAATTATTTGCAGTGGGCAACTCAAAACTGCTTTTATTTGTTGTAATTTTAAAAAAAAAATCTAATTAGCAATGTGTAAGTGTAATAAATATAATTATTATAACTGTATTTGAGCAGGAGCAGGGGCAAACGTTGTTAAAATGAAACAATTACGTGAAGTTGTACATTTTTGTTTAAATGTTGGTGCCATAGCTCGGTGTTGTCTTCAAGACTATCAAAATCATAACACAGGATGGCTCAAAGTGACTAGTATCTAAGATTAAGGTAGTAATAATAGAGGGAGCTGGAAAGAATAATTCATAACCTGAATTCATAAACAAGTTTTTTTTTTTTTTTTAATGGTTAAATTGTTTATCTTAACTTTAATCCCACGTTGAAAATGTGAATTGCTGCTGAATGAACAGCATCATATAAAATAATTCATACTTACCCTCCTCAGTGCACCTTGAGTGAAAACTCAAAAATGAAATGAAGTTAAAACAAGTGACAATGTAAAGACGAGATTAAAGGAAATTTTTGAAGTAGAAATAAAAAATATCTCATAAGCTTGTCTATATTGATTATCTCTATCAAAGTATGAATGCTGCACAAACAACATTCTTTGCTTGTGAAGGTCTAGTCTAAGTGTTATTGTCACTGCACAAATTCAATCTCTACATGAGCTGAAGTCTTAATACGTCGTAATTTTACCACCTTACTGAGTTTTATTTCATCTTCTGGAAGTGTTTCAGTGAGTTCTGACCAGATCCTCATGTGGTGAATTAAGAAGGCTCCTTCTTGTAAAATTACCAATTTTTTTTAAGGTTTTATTGGCTCTAGTGACCTTTATTTGATAGTGAATTGACAGGAAAAGGGGGTAATGAGAGAAGGAGGAAGACGAAGGTCACCAGGCCGGGACTAAAGCCTCTATATGTGGGTTGTGCTTAATCCCTGCACCACCACAACACTCCAAAATCATCAACCTTCTGACCCAACAGCGTTTGTGTTTACCTAAAGAGGCTAAATTCATTCATATTTGCCTCTGCTATTAATACCAAGATCCTAAAACATTTTACACTCTGACACTTATGATGTATTCCAAGCCCAATGAAAAGTAATGGCATATTTACACTTTTCGCATATTTACACTTTTCGGTTGCCCATATTAATAAAGGTAAATTCTGTTGTTCAGAAATATTTCCAGGTGTGAAAAGCAGAGGAAGGCCTCCCATCACTCCTACTACAAGAAAGCTGCAGCTGCTAAGCTACAAGAGACGCTAATTGCATCAGTTTGGTAAACGGAGTTGCATTGTCTCCTTATTCTGTTTCTGCTTCCCAACTTGCAGAAACAAGACAGAGAAACCATTTTATTTATGTGTGTCTTTTAGTCTCCAGATAATATTACTATTATTTGAGATGTGAAGAAAACAATTATTCCAGGGTTTTACAAATCAGTCAGAGGTCAGGATCAGACAATATTGCTTGATCAGCTTCAATTTCTGAATATTTTCCTACTCATTGAACGCATCAAAACTCCCACTGCTTTTGTCTTTATAAAAACATTGAACAATTGCCTGTACACTGTACTTTTATTATTATTATTATTATTATTATTATTATTATTATTATTATTTCATTTAAAAACTAATTTACGTGTTGAGGATCTTTGCTTTATTGCAGATGAACCTGTCATTTATTTTCTCTAGGATTCAAAACTATAATCTTCATCTAAGAACCTGGCATTTCTCTTCTTTTTTATGTCCTAAAAATGTATTTGGAAGGTCAAATCTCAAAGAAAACCAAAAATTGGCATTAGCCAAAAAAAAAAAAACGATAAATAAATAAACCTTGATCGGCTCAGGTTCTACTTCACCCCTCTGTGTTTTTCAGAGCAAGCCGCTGCGAGGTGTAACTGCTGGAGCCTCTCCTGAAGAAAAGTGCTGCTGCAGAAATGTGTAGGTTAAAGAGTCTCCATGACTGTGTAGTGGGAATGTACTCAGCTTGGCAGCAGAACTGTGAACACACTCCACCCTCCACCCCTGCTCTCCTGTGCCAGGGCCGGGCATTCCTCACACCTCCAGTGGCCGCTTGGTAGCCGCTCTTTTTCTCCCTCTTTCGCTCACAGCAGCTCACACAGACAAACTGTCTTTTTGTTCGTATGCAACTACTCGAAACTAACTACTGCCTTCCTTCCTTCCTTTCTTACTCCAGCCGCATACATTTCCTTCATTTCTTCAGCCCTTCATTCTTCCCTCATTTCCGTTTTTTTTTTTTTATTATTATTATTATTTTTTCCTTCCACAGCCCTCCATCTCCTCAACTTTTGGGTCTGATTTGCATGGCAGAGCGTAAAGGATGCAGACAGTGCGAGGGCCCTCCCATGGCCGTGTCCGTCCAGGCTGCAGCGGGGCTCAGATTTGTAATGCTAGACAACACTCTGCTACGCAGGGATAAAACCTCAGCCGCCACGCACAAAAAGAGCCTTGTCTTTTTTTTTCTTCTTCTTCTGTTTTTTTCTTCTACTTGTTCATCTCCTTTGCTTTCCAGTGCCTGTGTTGCACTTTTCGCAGGGATGTGCGGCATTCCCAGTGCTATCTGTTTCAGTGAGGAATGAAGATTGCAGAGAGAGAGAGAAAAAAATATATATTGGGACGACAGAGTCTGATGGATGATGTGGAGGATTGTTGTTTTCTGTCTGCCTCTCTGCAGCAGGGTAGCTGAGGCCTACAGCTGAGAAGTCTTACAGAAAATAAACTCTATTCTTATTGTCCCCTTTTTCTTTCACTGATTTTCAGTCGTCATACTGTTTAAAGTATTTGTGAAATTACAATCCAAAAAAAAAGAAAAAAGGAAAATGAAATCTGATCATTTCCTTTTTTTGAATTTGATTGATGTATTTTCACATTTTCATTAAGAGGTGGCCTTTTTGTTTCATATTGTCGGGACACTTTGTTCATTGTTTTGGCCTTTATTTATGCTTTTGTTGCATCTTCCTTTGAAAGAGAGAAACATTTTAAGGCAGAGGAAAAATGACTAATGCAAAAAATTGGGTTCCTTTCTGTAGACACAAAATGACATATTCTTTATTGATGGTTATTATCGACTTATCAAACGTTTTGTATTTGTAATGCACACACACACAACTCTGTGCACCTGTTGACTTCTCTTTATCATAAAACTCCATATTGTGTCTTTAAATTGAATTTAAGGAATAAATTATCACTATTTCTCCCCATTTTGTGGGGGCTTTCATTGTGGTGATTTATTGATGCATCACATTTTAATATTTTTATTTATCTTTTTTTTTTTTTTTACACATTCCTATTTTATACCTCAATCTTACACAGAGCGCTCTGTGTGCAGTTAAAAATTTAGTTTAAATGTGTTACACACATATTTGATAGGACGTCAGTGCCATTCCCTGACCTGTTTTCAGTTTAATTAATTAGAAATAATCAGCCTCACCAAGTCTTGCAGTTATTTTTCCTGCGTGGGATCTAGAAGTTGTTTTCTTGGAGTACAGCGTGTAATTATTTCTAGCTTTACAGACCAGCATGTTGGCATCAGGAGAAAGTGCTCCTGTGTTGCCCGAGCGCCTCTCTGCTCATTCTGAGGTTTTTCTTTGGTGGGGGGGAACTTATTGCCCACATGATGCTGGCTCTTAAAGCAGCGTGCTACCAGAGGCATTGTGGTCTGCAGTTTAAAGGGGGCTGCGGCTACATACAGGCGCACTGCTCAGGGCTTTCATTAACCCCCAAAGCTCAGCCTAATTGACGCTTACAAGTTGCGTGATTAGGACGCTGCTGCCTGCCAACGGATGCCCCGCAGTTTGTTTTGTGACTTTTGGATCTAGCCAGCATCAAATGGTGTTTTTTTTTTTTTTAAGCTATAGTGTTCTTCCAAGAAAATAAAAAAAGAAATGCCTAAGTCTTACTGTGTGCGCTCTTTCTCTCTCTTTTTTATTGATTTAAGTAGCGTTGATAAATGCTTATGTTTGGAGTTTTTGTTGTTTTTGTTTTGTTTTTGCTTTTTTAATTCCCACCTTACTTAGATTTTGATTTATACACGTTTGGTTTTTAATCCAGATCCGCAAACTTCGCTCTTGCTTGCACTGCAAGAGACGCGATGGAGACGTTGAAACGAGGTCAGCTTGTACAAATACACGATGACTCAAGATGAAATCGTTGTTTAAGTTGTGGTAATGCATAAAAAATAAATAAATATTTACTGCTTGCGCGAAAAAAAATAAATGGAAAACAACTGTATTTCGTATATTTTCAGTAAAGACCGCTGTGGCGTTTCATTTGTCGATTCAGCCACTTGATTTTTGCATCATATTAGTTGTGAAGGCCTTTCAGTTAAAACTCCTTAAGCATCCATAAAAAATAAAAAGATCTTTAAATGAGTTATGCCAAAAATTTCCTTTTGCGTACGAACAGGTTTGCATTTTAGATTAAATTTATTTTTTTTTTTTTGTAAAATATATATAAATTGTTAATTACAAAACTACAAAAGATTTGGAAATCGTATTGATTTCTTCTCCCACCCCAATGAAGTTGCGTTTTTTTTGTTTGTTTGTTTGTTTGTTTGTTTGTTTGATGATTAAAAGCAACTAAGCTTTTTTTTTCGTTCCATAGGCACCACTTTCCTCACCTTATTGAATTTCCTTAATGATCTTATTCTCTGAAACCTTGCAGTCAGGGCCTTTTGCAAAAGTTGGCTCTACAGTTGGTCAAGGCGCTCTTCGGTGTGCTGACTGCGCGCTGCAGTTTGCGCTTTAATTACGAGTGAAGGAAAAAAAAAACATCGTGTTGAGGGGATTATTTGGAGGGTTTTAGAGGCCCATTTTGGGAGTTTTCCAGTAAACTGATCATTTTTACAAACAGGCCATCGCGGGCATGCCTGAGTTTAATATCCAACAGCATCTGTAAAATGAAAAGAAGACGACGAAAAGCATGCAAAAGTAAGCAATTAAAATGTAAATACAATTATTTTAAAAAGACGAAGAAAAAATCTAAAAATATGTTAAATAAGTTTTTTTTAATTAATATTTTCTTATTATTATTATTGTTGTTGTTGTTGTTGTTGTTAGTGACATTGTGGTTGTTTGAATGCATTTTCTTTACTGCTTTAGTAAATTTCTAATCAGCGTTTTGTAGTCAACTTTTATTGTGATGATTATTATTTTAGAACATTTCTAATTTATTTAATTGATTTACCATCATCTGACCTGTTTTAACAACTTTTGATTTTATTTATTTATTTATTTATTTATTTATTTATTTATTTGATAGATGTTTTCTTTGTTACTTTAACGTCTCGTGAAATGTTTGACCTATAAGCTGTCTCACTAAATATCATTTTAAGGAAAGACAACCTGTTCCAATTTTCACATTGTTGTTAATGTTTAGTTTCCGGTAATTGTATTTATCATCAATTCAATGCTTGTTTTAATTGTATCTTGGATAGTAAAAGGAAAGTTAAACATTTGTAAATTTAGTCTGCTGTTCTGATTTTACATCAATTGACAGTTTTGAAGATAATCCGGTGAACCCAAGCAACAACCTTCCATTGTTGAATGTATATGTTATATAAAGTCTATTTTTCTAAAGAAAAAAAAAAGTGTATTTGTAGCAAAAACACACAGGCATACACACACGTTATTCACCCAGACACATTTGTTTTTCCTGTAAATCTGAAGAAAAAAAAAACGAGGCTAAAATACAAAACAAACCTAGTTACAGATGACTAATTCATGGGGCCAAATGTGTTAGGGGGGTCAACGCTTAATTATTAATAATTCGCCATGTTGCAGGAATGTCATCAGACGTCTGGTTTACAGGGCATGATGACGACACGCACACACAAATGAACACACATGAACGCGGACAAGCAAAAATAAATAAATATGCAGGTGCCGCATTAGTCACGCAAATGTTTATTTCATGTGTGAAGTAGGACCTTCTAAATTTTGAAGAGCCTGAAATAAATATCCTTGCAAATAGAAAGCTTTGTGTATTCAGTTCAGTCCAGTTGTTGTTTATGTTTTATCAGATCAAAATATTTAATTTATTTATTTATTTATTTATTTTTACTGTTTGACAAAGGGCCCCATGCTGAGACAGCTCCATGTCTCTTTGACAGAAGTCTGTCCTTGCATGGGGCCCTTCAGGGGTCACGATTTTTGTTTGAAGCAAAGCCTCCATTTTTTTTCTGCATTAAAAAAATTTGTTTTTAAATAATAATCTGACAAAATTCTTATTAGAAATAATAGCTTATACACGTATTTCCACAACTGTAGTGCGTCTTCTGCTTCTTTTTCTGCGGCTTGCTCGTGTGTTTACGTTTCTGTGAACTTATTTCCCCAAAAAATCAAATCTTCCAAGCTGATCTCTGCACTCGTGTAATCTCTTGGTGACGTTCCTTGCACAGATCTGTGTCAGGGAGCTAAAACTTCTTAAACCCCAGCTTAGCATTACCCAATCAGAAGTCTGATTAACAACCCATCAGAATGTCTTTGACCTGATGAGCTGCGCGGATACTCCTCCCCTTTGCTCCCCCAACACCACGATAAAAAAAAAAAGAAATGCGTATTAGAGGAGTCTTCTTGTTCTGATCATATTTTCCCTCTTTTTGCTTGAGCTCAGCTCTAAGTTGGACCAGGATAAGTAAAGTGTGTTGACGGAATGTGCCGGAGCCAGTGCAGCCTGTAATAATCCCCTCCACCCTCCCGCCCCCTTCCCCTCCTGCAGTCCGTGATTTTAGCCCCTGGTGCTCCTAATGCTCCTAAAGCCCCAGCTGCTCCCCCGTGGTCGCTGCGCTCTCACCGCGACAGCCTGCGCACCGCTCGCTTTATTAATAATTCACCCAATAATTCCCCGGTTCGAGGTGGCTCACTGTGAACCAACTCATCCACACAACCACCGTGTGAGATTCTGATTGTGCACGCCGGTGAGGTGAGCCGTTCGGTCGGAGCGCTTCCCTTTCCCAGCACGTTATCTCCGCCGCAGTCCGGGACCCGACCGACCGACCGACGTGTCGCTGCTCTGCCAGCGTTCCGCTACCGGCGCAACGCGACGCTGCACGCGCTTTCATCTCGTCAGCTTCAAGAAGGAGGAGGCGGTGAGGGTGTCCCCCCCAACCACCCTCCTCAGTTTGTGTGTATCTATATTCTCGCGTGTGCGGGTGTGTGTGTGTGTATATATGTGTGTGAGTGAGTGTGGATCAAGAGAGAGAGAGAGAGAGAGAGAGAGGGGGAGAGAGAGAGCGAGCGAAAGAGAGAGATATACGACGGTAAAAGCGATCGGGCGCGCTGCTTTTTGGACGAGTTTTGGACGCAGAAGCTGCTCGACTGCAAAGACTCTTTAATGAAAGCATAAGAGAAGAGAAACTTACTTTGTGTCACCCCTCCTGTCCAGTAAATTGATCGTAATATTAAGATCATTTCGGGATATGTTTTTTGTCTAAGCGTCTTCCAATCTGGACAAGTTCATCGGGACTTTGACGCGCACGTCTCCCCGACTTCCTCGTGCAGGACATGGGTGCATCTGACACCAAACAGCGATAGGACGGAGGGAGGTCCGGAGCTGCTGCTGTCCTCTCTTCAACCAGTCTTCTGCAGAGTGGACCCACTTTTTTTTTTTTTTCTTTTTCTGGGCCTAAAGCCGACTTGTTTAAAGGTCCGTTTTTTGTTTTGCTTCCGGCAACAGTGAAGAGAGAAGAAGTCGTCCTCCCTCAGCTCTCTCTCCCTCACTTTTTTTTTTTTTTTTTTTGGACGCTGAACTTTTAAAGGAAAATGGGGCATTGAGAGGGTTGGCAGAACTCCCCGCGCTATAATGGTACGTGCTGTGGAAACTCAATAGTTCCTTTCTGTTTGGCTCTATAGGGTGAAGTATGGAAGGCTGGATGTAAACAAAACAGGGATTCTGTTTGATTGAGCAGAGCTGAATTTCATTATGGTGAAAGATCAGAACTTTCCTCAGTGTGTTATTATGACTGTAGCTGCGGCGCACCTGTGTGTGTGTGTGCGTGTGTGTGTGTGTGTGTGTGTGTGAGAGAGTGTGTGTGGTTTGTGTTTTTGAGTGTGTGTTAGTGAATACAAATCAGCGGAGTTCACGTTTATTTAACAAATTTCTTATCAATTTTTAACATTAATGCTGTCACCTGCAGTTTGCGTCCTTACAAAAATACGACCGTGCCTTTTAAATTTACAAAAATAAAACTCACTTTAGTGTCCTAATTTAGCTTACGTTTCAATTTCAACTAATAGTGTCTATAACATATTCAATGTTTTAAAGCTTTTCTTTGGCTATGTTTTCTTTCTTTCTTTTTTTTCTTTCTTTTTTTTTTTTTACTTGCAAATTTCCTCTAAAAATAAAAACACAGCATGGTAATAAAGTACGGCTTTCCTCTGGATATGTTTTTAAAAGGCGTGCTAAAAAGTATATTTCTGCTTTGCGTGTGTTTATATTGATGACATCACAAGAGGCACAAGAATCAAGACAAACGAGTGCCATCAGTAGATTGAACACCTTTCAGCAATGATCTTGATTAAAAATTTAGTTCAAAGGAGGACAAAAACAGCGATAGGTGTTCTTAAAATAAATATCATCAGTTGCTTTATGCTATTTGTGATGTCACCAGAGGCATAAGCATGTCTGAGCTTGGTTTGTGGAAAGTAGATTTTTTTATTTATTTATTTTTTTTGTCTTGATGAAATCTCAATAAAGTAACAAAACAAATAGAAAAAAAAACACACTACGAGTGAGCTTTAATATATAAATTAATTTTGGCGTTTCAGAAGAGTCTACCAGGGAGCTTTAAAATGTAAATTCCGTTGCTTTAATGCACCGAAGCTGCCCTTTCTTGCTCTCCTCCTATCAGTCAGAATGAAACAGAAATTAAAGAATAAGCAGAGCTGACCACCACGTACAACACTTGACACAAAATCTCATTTAATATTATAATTAACATGCCCTATTTCCGCAGTCTTCTCCATTAGCGCCTTTACACTGCGCCTCTTCCCTGCTTTCATTCGTGCGCCGCTTTAACTCCGTTCCTGATCACACTTCATCGAGTTGACCGAAGGGGGTGTGTGGAGGTGAGATGCCGCTGAAGGACCGTCAAGTGAGGGTCGCACAAAGAGAATATGATTCGCGGCAATTCCCGAGTCTTTAACATTGATCTGAAAATCGGATGATTTGAAAAAGAGAATTATCTCCCTAAATCCTGCAGCATTTAAACGGATAAATCCCATACTAGTAATAATAAAAATCGTCTTATAAAATGGCTGTACTAGAAGCTGCAAAATACCAGATTGCTTTTATTGCCCATGTTTTTTTTTTCCTTCACCATCCAAGCCGAATCAAGCTTTTGCATTAAGAACAGCTCAAGAGATTCCATCAGGGAAATGTACTTCACACTTCTTTATTTATTGGAGCTTCCATCCTATTTGAAATATTAAATATTACAACATGGATTTGGCAAAGTTAGTTTTTTTTTTAATTATTATTATTTTGTGCAAAAAAAAATGCACAGCATTACTGGGATAAATACTGGTTAAAACAAAGACATTACTCAATACTTTATAGATGTATTCCTAAAGTGGCCTGTCCAGGTTTTTGTCAGGAAGACTGAGGTAATATTTGAAAAAGTTAGAATGTAGCTATTTACATTTTCTACAAAAAGTGCAAATATTATGCTATCTCTTTTTCATATTAGGTAAATAAATAAATAAATAAATAAATAAATAAATAAATAAATAAATAAATGGTCAGCATTACATTAAATATCCAAAAAGAAAGCTATACAACATAATAATAATAACAGTCATAATCATAATTTTCAAAATCATCATGTTAAAGTGTATGCACAATTCATGCCTTAAATTACATTCAATCTTTTCAATATTTGCATAGCTTTACAATGGTCATTGGCATAATACAGCAATTTGAGTCTCTCTCAGCTCTTTATATCTATGCTTATTTGTGCGAGTCAGTGTTTATTAACAACTTTATGACATCACATGCAAAAAAAAAGGTAAAACAAAAAATTAAATAAAAGTGTATTAGCACCAATAGGAGCCCCTAATCACAGCAGCACATCAACACAGACACGGCCTCCAAATATCAAATGGTATGCGTCGTTTTAACGTCAGCTGTCCAGCCATTTCTCCAACGCAAGTGACCTGGTAGACAATGGTTGATAACTGGCACTGATATGATAAGCCTGGTTCTGTTTTGATTGTTGGCCTATAATTTCACAGTTGGTTACGTTGCGGTTGTTGTAGAGAGAACCTGCCAACGGCTCAACCTGTCAGTCAAGGAGAAAACCAAAGAAAGTAAATGGTGCCAAGCAGGGAGACGGGTGTGAATCTTCTTGTGTTATTACAAAGATCTTCAGAGCATTAATCGAGTTGAGGTGGTGAAGAGTGAAACTTTTGAAGTCACCTCAACCCGCTGCTAAATTCAGTGTGTTTGCATCATGATGTAACACAAATCTACACGGCCTGATGGTTGTGGTAAACTCTGCTGCATTAAAACCATAACCACAAGAAAATCCCTCCACGGATCACTCCTTGTGGGGAAACAAAAGGATGATTGTACCAACCAAAACCTCATTGTTAAATGCACTAAGGCAGTGCAGCTCTTTACTGAGTGTGGTTTGGCTATTAAGAGAGAGGGGAAAAAAAAGAAAAAAAGATTGGATTAGGATCCATGCAGGAAAAGCGGTGTCCATGGCATCTGGTAACATAATCCGCGGAGAAGGTGCATGGTGCAAACAGTACAGCAGAGGAACGTCGCTGCCCTGGTAGATCAGAGTTACAATTGGTGCTGTATTATCAACAAGCCACAGTTCAGAGCCTATCCTGTCTAGTGAGATCAGTAGTTGGCAGGCAAGCTGCCAGGACAAGTGAGTATTGGAGTGTGTCACAGTGTGAGTATCTCCTCTTGTTTCTCTGGAGCCGTTTGGGTGAGTGGCTTTTTTCAATGAGGTTGGGACGGCTAATGTTAGTGTTGTCACATAAACAGCTTCACTGTACCTCGTGCTTTGTGTGGTTTTTTTATATGCCGGTGTCCCACATGTACGCTTCCCAAAATACACATTGCACCTCTTTCCAGTTGTGTTTTTTTTTAAATGGGTTATGTGGCTCATCACCCAGGGTGCCAATCTAACTGGGGCAGTATGTGATGTGTCCTCCTCATAAAAGGTATCAGTCAGTCAAAGCAGTGAATGAGTAAGAAAATGTGGTCATATTTTACAGCTGGGATACAACAGCTGCAGCTGATTTTTGCATCTGATTTGTGACTTCCTGTCGTCCCCAAAGTAATGGGATATTTCACAGGCTGCATTTGATCTTAACTGATCAAACTTGAACATGATTATTTAACATGAACAAAGATTGTTTAAGACCCAGTTTAAAATTCTCTTTAAGCTCTTTGTGAAGTCACAAACAGAGCACTCTTAATGCGTTTTGTTCATCAGGACAATCTTAGATAAAGATAAGTACATATTACACAAAGCAATTTTGGAGAGTTTTAGATACTGAACATTTTTACATTTCAATTAACTGCGTTAGTTTTCAATGCAATGTTTAAAAATGGTTAAATTCCAATTAAATTAACTACTTTCCTTTTAGTTACAAACCTAAACCTTTTGACTATAACTTAACCAAAGTTGGTTCAGTCAGAAAGTGACTATGTATTGTAAAATTACAGAAGCATTTAGCTGCCAAAGCCAGGAATAAATTCAGGAGCAGCGCTGTTAAAACACAAAACTTTCTTAGTATAACAAAATATATAAACACATTCTTCTGAGAGACTACAATTTCTTAGTAAAGCATAAAGCTCCCCCTGACTTCTCATCTTCTCATTTTGTTTCTTCTAGGTGATGTTCAAAAATCCCTTCAGGTGTTTCCGCTTCACTGTTAAGACCTTTCTCGTTTAAATGAGTAAATATTTTGACTTTGTATATAGAGTCTGAGGATTGAGTTTTGCATCTCGTTTCTCCATATAATAAGATATTGTTGCGAAATAGATTGTGGAGATACTGCTCCTTACTTATTGTATTTTTCTATCTCTGGCAGTTAGATGCTGTAAAAAATAACAACTGCCATGAGACTTGTGGTTGAGACAATTTGTGTGTTGAAGCAAGAATTCAAGCCTTAGCTAGTTTAGCTGCAACACTATATGCCAGAGTTTGGACCACAATGCTTTAAACTTAAAAGATTAATATAATTTTAAAGAAAGCTTTAATGCCAGCCCAATCCGGCACAATGCACCTGAACCTGGGACATTTTTTAGTGGTTCCTATTCCACTCTCATCTGGATCCTATTTTACTGTCCTTCTCCTGTCCCTCTGCATCCATCTCTTCCTCACTTCTATTCCGACTGACATCATCCTGTCCCTCTTTAACAACTCCACAAACAAAGCTGATGCTGTCAGTGTCTGCTACTTAACAGCAACAATGATTAACTGTAGCACTTTTGCAAAGAATTCATAGTTTTAGAACACATATACAAAATAAACTGAAGCAAAATGCTAACCACACAGGAAGTGAATTATTTACTTTATTTGTATTTTTTTTAGGTGGTAAAAAATAGAAACAGTACAGGACAGCTGGATGAATAGTCTGCATATTGAGATACTACTTTTTTTAATTTTGGACACAGACTCGGTGTGTTTTCTTTTGCAATCAAACCAGTATGGAATGTTTGTAATTGATCAAGCAGATTAATTATTTATGCACATATGGTGTAACAGTTCTGGTTGGCCACCTTTAACGTGTGCCCTGAACACATCCAAAAACGAAAACATGCTAAGTCTGGGATGGGACAAAAAAGTCCCAGCTTGCACGACTACCCTGCTGTAGTCAGCCTGCTTGATCCTGTGACATCACTGACCGCCAGCATCCAAAGTAGTTGTTAATTTGGTGCATTTGTCTGCACCATGCACTAACTTTTTTTTTTTTTTTTCTTAAGTAGTTTTTCAGCTCCATCCATCTCTTTTTCCAGTTTTTTTTTTTTTGGCATATTGGATTATTTAACTAGCCTTGTCATCGCTTTTCTACACAATTCTGCTTGATGCTCATCTCTCTTCAATGCTCCGCATGGGATTTCTGCCATTAAGCTAGATTTCTCCAGTAGAATTTCAACCAGGCCAATTGGCAAACAGAAGGAGGGGTTGTGAACAACGATGGTGATTTTCTGCACTGTTTTAGAATTGTAGCCTGCCTGTAGTTTTAGCATTGGCAGCCGAGGAAGTGAACAAAGCCGTTCAGTCAGTGTTGCCTCCCCCTGCCCCCCCCAAAAAATAGCATTAACAGCCATCTTGTTCAGCTCATCACTTCTCTCTTCATAATGGGGGGGTTGGTTGTTTACAGCGTAATTTTTGGTAAGCTTCATAGCATCAAACTGGCGCATTACATATGTCACAGCCAAATATTAGTGAATGGGTAAAACTGACAACTTCAACAGTAAGTAAGTTATCCTTCTCAATAGTTGAGAGTCCAGATCCTCTGGAGAAAAGCATCAGACAACATTTGTATCCGGCTTTGAATATGATCTAGCAGCAGCTCTGACGCTGAAGTCAAACTTGTTAGCAAGCTGAACTATTGAACCCTAAAATTGTCATTATAACTAATTACAATTAATGTAATTAATAACTGTAATTAGTTCAAAAGTTACCGATTTGATTACATTTATTTAAGAAAACCTGCAGCAGATAGTTGAGCATCTTAAGCTGCAAACACGAGTCAGTCCTCTCCATTCTACTTGCTCAGGATATAATTAAATTTCAATCAATTTATATAATTAAGCTGATCTGAATATACGTATTTGTATGAATTGAACCTGTTATACAAAGTGACCTAAGATGACATTTTTTTTTTATAAACTGGCACTAATAACCCGACCTGAACTCAGAATTGCTAAGATCTTCCAAAAGATAACTTATGCAAACTGGTCCACTATTGGGGAAATCAAGTTTGTTCTATTATTGTATGTACATACAAGCTCAGGAGGAGAAGGCAGTTTAGGGTGGCGTTCATGAAAGAACCCTAACAGCCTGCTACTATTTTTTTTCCACAAGCACATTGAGCACAACGCAAGAGTTTAGCCTCATGCAATCTTAAACTCTTCATCTTGGCGCTACATTTGGTCGAGCTAAATTATCAGGACTGAAAAGAAGAGTGAAATAATTAGCCACCACTCTGCTCAGCCATCTTTCTATTCTTACTTCTTTTTTTTTTTGTATGTTATGTCTGCTATTGTTTTCCCATTTCATCAAGTCTCCCCATTCCCAGAGGATAGTTGTGTGAAAAATTTTATTTTTCCAACATTTCTCCCTGAGGTAGCTTTGGCAAGGACTCACACGGCGGCCATTTCTGCCTTTCATACAGTGCTCAGACACTGTGGAACAGATCGCCGGTGCGGCCTGGAGTCTTTGAAGTGGCTGCCATCTCACACAGGTTGGCTGGACCATCTCTCTCTCTCTCGCGCGTGCGTTCGCTCTCTCTCGCTCTTTTTCTCCCCCCTCATCACCCCCAATTTTCATCTTGCGTCCTCAATTTGGCAGTGGTAACGTCAGCGACCACATCTTGACAGTGAAAACGTTTACTGAGGTAAAAAGGGATGGTAATAATTTTGGATTTTAAAAAGATGTGCTGACAGAAGCTGCAGATGATGATAGCAGAGGTACAGTCTGGGACGAGGTGTAGGAGTACTGCAAGTTTCTGAGATGCAAACACAGGATCATTGATATGTTGCCATTCATGTTCTTTAAAATGGAGCCATCTGAGAACAAAATTCACCATGAGAGGTTTCCCTACACAAAGCTCTGTGGAGGTGTGTGTGCATGTGTGTGTGTGTGTGTGTGCGTGTGTGTGTGTGCATGTGTGTGTGTGTGCGTGTGCGTGTGTGTGTGTGTGTGTGTGTGTGGGAGTGTATGTGTGCGTGTACATAGATGCGAGAGTCTGAGCAGGTTTCGGAGATCTCACCTCCAAAGAATTTGGCCATATGGTCGTCAACACATCCACCAAGACAGAGAGAGAGAGAGAGAGAGAGAGAGAGAGAGAAGACGGATAGAGAGCGGGCCAAGAAGGACTTAGTGAGATGGAGGGGGAGAAAGTGAAAGAGAAGTGTCTTCTTTTGTCAGGAGAAAATACAGCTAGAAACACATCTTATACCCCTACCTTAGATCAGATGGTTCACAGGAATAAAACAACTACAAAAAAAAACAAAAAAAAAACATGAAATCCTCCAAAGCATCCTCTCTACGCCACATATTTGCGAAGTAGGAAAATCTGTCTCAATTAGCACATTTGCATTGGGCGATGATGGACTCCAAATAGGTCACTGACTCAATCTCCCGCCTCCGAATCTTCCCTCTAAAATGTTAATTAAGGAGGGCTTTGAGATTTTTTCGCTCTGGGCTGGCCATATGGGCTGGGCATATGCTCTATATATACAGTACAATATATAATTCATACACTGCTGCAGGAGAGAGAGAGAATGAATGTTTGGGGCCCTGGAGTTTTTTTTTGTTGTTGTTGTTTTTTTTTTTTGAGGGGTTTACTACAAAGGGGCGGCAGTATGTTCTGGCCTCCCCAGTGGCAGGTACAGAGCTTAGTCTATTCATTAGCTCCGTGTTATTCGCTCTTGCACAATGGGATTGAGGTTCATCAGCACCTGTTTCTTTGGCTGATGACATAAAGAGGGCATGTAAACTGCTCTTTGTCAGTTGGTTAATATAAAATGAGAGCAAATGATCTGCAAGTCAGATTGACCTGTTTTTTTTTTTTTTTCTTTCTTTCTTTTTGACTTTTTTGTCTTGATGCTTGTGAACTCTGGTTAAATGGATAGCTCATGATATTTGTTGTGAGATTCTGTTAAAAGATTATAAGGAGTTAATATCTTACTTGCAGTTGACAACTCCGAGCATTGACTAAAAATAGATTTCTACCATTTTAAAACTCCTCTTGCTCAAAACCTCACAATAGTTTGTTCAAATGTTCTTTTGATAACCTTTAAACTGTAGTCACAGTTGCACATGGTTTTATTTCTTTGATTTAACCTGACACGTCCCATTGATGTACAGTGTGTTTTCTGCCGAAAAACATGGGAAAATCATAGAGATTTACAGACAAGCCATTGTTTATTTAAATGTGAAACGAAGGTTGGAGGCATTGTAGCACCAAACATCTTCCTGAGTGAAACACTACTGAGAGTTTATCTTGTAAGTAATGATTATTTAGCTAAAAGCTTTGTCTGAGAGAGGCTAAGAAGACTAAAACAAACATCTATCCTCCTAATACAGTCGTACCTTAAATATTTAATAGCTGTTTATGCAAAAGATGCTCGAGAAACCTTTAAATTGTTCAGGTCTATTAGTTACACCAAAGTCAATGATTGATTTACACAGAAATGGTGATACAAGGTGAGTCACCGTCTGTAGCAGATAACTTTCTTGGCTTCTCCATTTAGTATAAATCAAAAATAGACTTTTTGGTGGAAGATGCTGGCTCTAGCAGCTTATCAGAGAAGAACCAAAACCATCCTAAAAAAAAAACATGAGCCTCAAAAAAATCTCACAGCAGGTCATACAAAAACTAATTTATGCACATTTTATTTGGAGGTTGGAGTTGGCGCACCACCGACCTTCCTGTGTGAAAGGAACATGTAAAATATTTTCAGCCAAAGGAAATAAAACTAATTGAAAAAAAAGATTTTTTTTTTGTTTATTTTTTCAATTTTTGCACTTTTTACCACTATGTTCCACTTTACATGTTCCACTGTTTGCAATCATTTTCATACTTGAAGATCATTAGTGTTAATATTTCATCTATCTCCATTTCTTGTGCTGACAATCATTGGCTTCTGTGGCTATAAGGCGATTCAGTCAAAACATAACAATGGATATAATAGCATTCAGATAAACTACCATGTTTGATTTGTGCTAAATAAAAATATTATTCTGTTGAGATTGTTGTCTTAAGACGTGGAAGTCCACTTTGGTCTTGACCTCTCTGTTCGTCAGCTCCAGCTTCCAGGATCACTAATTTGGAAATTGTACTAAACAAAAACATCAACTTTACATACAGCACTGCAAGTAAGACATTAGCTATTAATAACCTTTTTTAAACAACTATTCTTTAAACCGCTGAACCGTTCTTTTAAAACTTGCATATATGAAGGGCTTCAGTGCAAAGAATTTCTCAGATTTCATTAGATTTCCTTGCACACTCGCAGTTGTCCTGATGCCATCAGGCCAGACTCCCATTCACCAGCAGAATGAGGCAGTGGTAGGCCAATGAAAACAGCTCTTGCCCACTCGCAGCTTATTTGGGCATAGCCAAACCAATGAGGGGAGGCCTGCTGGTGCACCTGACCCTGTTTCTGGCTGCTCCCAGCCAATCACTGAAGCTCCAGCACACCTGATGCATTGCTGGTTATCAGAAGGCTCAGGCTGGTGTGGACCCCTGCACAGGTGCCGTGGAACCAGGCCATTATTGGGACCACCAGCCAATCAGATACATTGTTTCATTAACACACGTGTATCCTGGCAGACTTTGGGGTGTTTGCTTTTTGTCCTTGAGTACGCTGTTGTATATTAGCATGTAAACGTGCATCTCAAGAACTCCACTAGCCTGCTCCCATAATGCTTTGCTGCCTTATCAGCAGGCCTCTCTCTCTCACGCTGTTCCTGGCTCCATCAGCATCGTGAGACTCAACAATAGGCGCTGTGTTGCCCCCTCAAGGAGCCGAGGGCCTCCGCAATAAAAGCAGGCCAAAAACAAAAAAAACAAAAAAAAAAAAGAAAAGAAACATGTTTATGGACTAATAAAGATGATTAGAAATCGCACAATTGCAGAAAAATGGGAGGTTTGCGAGTGCAGATTATCTGTAATAAAAAGACGGGGTAGAGGGGGAGATGGAGAGTGAGCTGTACAGACCTCTCATTGCGAAGGATATGAATAGCCTTTGTTTTCACCACAACTCAGGGCTGTGTGGTCTGCCAACGTCTGGCTCTTATTATGGGGTTTGTGTCTGTGTGTCTGCGTAAGTGGCATGCACGTGTGCACTGGTGGGAGCTTGCGAGTGTTGCTGTGTGTTTGTGTGCAAAGCAAGTAGCACATGTTTGTGAAAAAAAAAAAAAAAAAAACATATATGGGAGATTATATTTTGGGTGGGCGGGGGCGGGGGGAGTCTGGGGGACAGAAGAGTATATATTTGTGTGTATCTCAATACAGGCACATACACTGTTTCTTCCCTGCTCTCCTTCGGTAAATGAATGGTGCATGGGGTCTTGGGCTGGCACAAGCGGGTGTGCACGCTTTTTTATCCGTTAAAGTTGTGAAATGAAATAGGATTTCATTGAACGCCGCAGCGGCTGTGGGATTTGGGCTCCCTTTGGCGAAGTTGAGTGGGGATAGGTTGATCCAATCAACAGCAGAACTGCAAGGAGAGCCTATTTCACAGCTCCGGACCCTGCCAGAACCCTGCCTCTCCGCCTGCCTGCTTGTCTTAGAATACAAATGAAGCTCCCTGAATGCACACCTACACACATATGCATGCATACGCATTGATATTTGGACTGTGGATTTATGGGGCTGTAGAGCCTCTGGAGAAAGGATAACTATTATATCTTCATTATTATTATAATGAGGCAAGCATATTTTAGGGAATTTCTTTTTCAGAAAAAAAAAAACATGAACGTTAAAGATTTGACCACACTGATTGCAAAGCATTACATATATTTATATAGATCTGTATCATTGGGTATAGATCTATATCTATATATAGATATGTATCTATGTAGATATAGATCTATTTGGATTTTCTTGTCTTTCCCATTTTGAGGACTAATTAGTCTCTGTGCAATTCTGCCGCACATTTGGTCACAGTTTACTTATTAAGGTTCCGTCAACACTCAGCTAAAGCTTTAAGATATAAATGAATAAATTCTTCGGTTGAAATGAATTTTATTGGAACTGTTAGGAATTATGGAGCCACTACTCTGACTGTAGATACGGATCGGTTCAGTTGATATTTTTCTGACATTCAAATGTCTGCCTGACTTAAATGGGATGTTCTGTTGTGTTTCCTATTTCGAATAGTGGCTGTTTGAAATGGTCCTCTGGGGTCAGTCATGTTTATATTGCAGGCAATTAAAACATTGTGGATTAGTAATTAAAAGTTCCTGAACTCACAGGAATTAATAATAATGCTAAAAAAGAAAAAAAAAAGCT
The DNA here is from genome assembly GCF_000485575.1 of Poecilia formosa. Classification (NCBI taxonomy): domain Eukaryota; kingdom Metazoa; phylum Chordata; class Actinopteri; order Cyprinodontiformes; family Poeciliidae; genus Poecilia; species Poecilia formosa. Next base: position 863,398 of record NW_006799982.1, on the reverse strand, counting down.
TTAATTGAATTGTTAAGGGTAAAACAAACAAATAATTAACTAAATTAAGTAATAAATATTTGCCTGGTGCCTGTTTTTTTTTCCCAGGGTGACATTATTTTAAGGCTTTATACAAATATTTACAAGCAGTGCCCATAAAAGTAGAAAGCACTGCAAGTCTTAAAAGATTATAACAAGTACTTTTCACCACAGTAAAAAAAAAAAAAAGGCATTGCGAGCTGATATAGAAAAGTCCAAAACAAATAAATACCGTTTCATGCACTGCTGTTAAACAATGATTGCTGTACCTGAAAAGAACAACAAGTAAAGGTGGAACAATGAACGCGAAATGCTTCAACTCCCTCACTTTTGTTTTCACTGTGTTTGTTTTTCAGGCTACTGACACTTACCTGGTGAACGACGATCCTACTAGAGGCCCCGGGATGCCCGAATGTTTCCTCGTGTCGGACACATACAGGGTATACACTCCACCAAGCACACACACACACACACACTTTATACTCTAGTCGTTTAATTTTGAGCAATTCAGTTCAAAACAAAGCAATCATGTGTAATTTGTACCTCGTCTGTGCTTTTTACACCACATGTTTTAGACAAGACCAGAAAGATCTTTTTTTTTCTGACTTTGGAGGCAAACTCCTAATGTGTTCAGGAACTAAATTCAAGGTTCCTCCCGTTTTCGTTTTACTGTAAAATCCGCACACATTCCACTGAACCATAACAATTTCATCTCCACACTTACATTTAAGCTTTTATACTTCAAATTCTCAAAGACAGGCAAACTGCAAATCTTTAGCATAAAGAGAAAAGCAACATTTGAAGCTAGTTCAAACATCACTTTTTTATTTTTGCAGGATACGCTCTGTGCAACAAGCGCTGCATGTAGCCCCCCCTTTTTTTTTTTTACACGTGTGTAAAAAAAAAAAAAAACTGCTTTTCACGTTAACATGTGACAGCTGGAAACCCGCTCACTTGGCCTGTGTCCTCTAATCTGACATGTGCCGGGTTTTTTTTTTTTTTTTTTTTTTCTTAATGCCAAAATTAAGACGTGATGACATCAGACTAGCAAAATAAATCTGAACAGTTTTTTCTCTCGCTCTCTCTCCACGCTGAATGCAAACACGGTAATCCAAACCAGTCCGAGTATAACGTTCGAGCGGCTATTAAACACAGTAAACACATGAAAAGCAGCAGGCGTGACACATTGCTCCACGCACACGCTCAGATTGGAAACAGATCCGTGCAGTCTCTGGGATGTACACTGGATATCATACGCTCCTATAAGCCACCGCGGCCCATGAGCCATTTCTCTCTGGCTGCACATGTATGTCTGTATAAATTTGACTTGGACTGACCCCCCTTCCCAGAACACATATATAAACAGCTTACTCAAACAATATTTACACTGTACGGCAAAGTAAATGGGCACAGTTACGCACATTTTCCACTCACATATTTCCTGCCTTTTGAGAAAAGGCGACCTCAACCACCTGTCTCGCACATTTAGCATGCTAATGGCTGCATCAGTATGCTACATCACTTTCAATATTTAATGGCCTATCCACAGGCGATGGGAAATATCAAGTATATGGGCAGCACCGCGTGTCAACGGCAGACCACAACATGCTAACTTTAGACAGGACCATATGGTTTTCTCATGTGCTCTTTAACGGCTCAGAAAACACCAGATCCGCGCTCAAAGAGAGGCTTTTCCAGGTGATGCACAGACAGGTCTCCTTGCTTGATCGCAGGCCGGAGAGGGTCTTGGAAACCAAGACACGAGTACCGAGGTTCTGCAGCGCCAGTGGTTGCAATAGTATATTTGTTACTGGGACGGACACTTTAATGGCAGACTCAAGATGACAACACAAACAGCCGGCAAAGTTGGACAGCTGAAAGGGGCGGTTTGTTCGATGGAATAAGGCAACTAGAGAAAGACGCAAAAGATTAGAAAACAGAAAAGGGAGAAAAACCTCACTAAAAAGAACCACAGAGAAAAGGCAGAAAGGGGAAGACGGAGAGAGAAAAGAGGGAAAATGAGGGAGCGCACACAAAGGCTTTTGGTTTGGGCCTGTGCCGTGGCGGGGTGTGGTTTGGAAAGAGGAGAGACTCTGGCAAGGGAACACTGCACCTACAAATGCTTTACTTTCTTTCACATTTATTTTGCATTTTACTCTTTTTTTTCCCCTTCTCAATCTTCTCCTTTTTCTGTCGTTTCGTGCCAACACGTCTTTGACCAACAGACATTTGTGCCCGTGTAAGAACTCTGCGCACTTGTGTACACGTACCTTGTGTTCTGTACTTGATACACGTTCTTTTTTTTTCTTTTCTTTTCTTTGTGGTGTCTCTTAAGTATCGTACATAGGCTGAGGTCTCGTAAAGCTGCACAGCTTCGTATCCCCCCGAAAAATCTTGGCATTAGAGCAGTAGGGTGACTTCAGCCCCTGAAACCGCACCCTTTTACACAACTTAAACACACTCGCAGACGTATGCACATGCAGAAAACGTATTCCAACTTAGGCATACACACACTCACAGACACACGCACACACACATGGAGCAGGGGCTTATGTATAATTGCAGGCACTCTGCCTGCATATATGAGTTTGATTAGACTGAGTAGCAGGGAGCGGGCGAGGATAAAGCCAAGCCTGATTAGAAACAGAGTGTATTTGCTTCCATACAATAGGACTCACAATTTGAACGGTTAAGTTCCCTGAGTTCAGGTTATTATGTCTCTTTATTTGTATATCGAATGCTTGAATATAATATAGAGTTAGTTAAAGACACCAACCATAATAGATGTTTTTATTATGAAATGCCCATTAATGATAAAGTCACTAAGTAACGAGGTCTTGATTCTCGCTAGGGGATTTGCAAAATACAACAATTTAAAAAAAAAAAAAAAAAAAAAAAGCTCACCGAAGAAAAAAGCTGCTGGAGGTCATCTGTGTTTGCTTGTGACATCACAAGAGGCAAAATATGCCATGTTTATATAAATATGTCTTAAACATGTTATTGCTATATGCACTTTTGAAGACATTTAATTATTATATTGTGAATGGGAAAGAAAAATAGGAAAAGTACAAGTCAAGGTAGTCAAAATGCCTGGTACGTTGTCTTGTGCCTTATGTGATGTCACTAGAGGCATGTCTGCTTTTTTGGGACAACAGGAGGTTTAACTTGAATAAATAACAGTTTACAACAAATATAAAAACTGACCATTACATGTTGTTTTCTGTGGTCAACTATAAAACTATGAGTTTTACACAAACTTTGCAGAAAAAGCTTTAAAATCCAACAAAGGAAAACCAAGAGATTTGAAAGTGAGCTTTACACAAAAGCGAAAGTTGCTTGTTTCTTCTCATGGTGGTTCCCAGTGATGTTAGTGTTTCTGTAAATACCTCATCTCGTATAAACTATTTTATGGTCTTCAAAGGAAGAGCTCCTCACCTTGAAAATGATAGGCAAAAGAGAATCCTCTTGCAGAACAGAACTTCACACTGCAACACCTCGTAAACTGAAAAGTAGAACCTCCTCATTTAAGACGATGCATCATACAGAACCACTCTGCACTGCACACGTTGAATTCAGCATATAGCAAACCTTCACATTCTGGACGCAGAACACAGGGGCCTCTTGGAGTAGATTATGGGCTGACAAAAGACCACAGAATCTGAGCTGTAAATTTAAAACATTTTTTGGTGCCTATTTTGGTCACTGCTGGGTTTGCTTCTGCATTCTTTGTAACGGCAAAGGATATGAAAGCAGGAAAAAAAAAAAAATCACCATAAGTCAAATCTGCCACTATAAAGTCAAAGAACTTTTAAAGACAATTTTAAGATGAAAGAAAAGAAATAATGCTCAACTTTAAAGATTGAAAGTCGGCAAAAAGTGCTAAACAGCGTAAAAAGTAAGAGCTATTAACTTAGTCATAGTCCAGCTGATAGATAGATGGACAGAGAGTCAGTAACTCATTCAAAAAAAAAAAAATTAAATTCTGTATTCATTCACTAGCAAGCCTATGCCTACAAAACAGCTGGGTAATGAAGTATGGAGTTCACCAGCCGGCTTTACATAGAAACAACGTTTTTAAAAGTGCACTGAAGAAGAAAAGAAGATAATTTTCCTGTGTGCATAATTTGGGTCAGTGACATCATAAGAGGTGCAAGAATTAAGTGAATCAGCAGGTATTAGTATATATAATACAAAAAATATCCCTTCACAAAGAAATTAAAAAGAAAAACAACAAAGTTTTTATGCAGAGCAATTCAGTCAGAAACTGCTTGTTGTGTTTTGTGTGTGTTCGGGTCATAGACGTCCCCACAGAAACAAGAGCTGAGTTGGTGCCTTTGGTAAACAGAACTAAAAACCCTTCAAGGGGATATTCAGATTAACAATATATGGATAAAGAGGAAAACCAAAAAAAAAAAAAAAAAAAAGAAATTGATAGAAATTCATATTTGTAACAGAACTCCGATCAGTTGTGTTATGTGATCTCACGAGATGTAGCTGTCTGTGGATTTCTGTTTTCAGGAAGACAGATTTTTATCTTGATCAAATATTGTTTTACATCAAATAGGTACAGAAGGGGGGGGGGGAGGGGGGATCTTCTTTTACATGGTAGATTATACCTGAAATGCGTTTGACTGATTACACAGAGAACCCTGGCTAGTAACCTTCACAATATTCTCCTGCTGTGCATTTATATCCATGAAAATGTAAAACCTACAATAAAAACTGCAGAGTACATCTGGAAAGTTGCTGTAAAGCTCACGTCTCCCTAAGTTTCCAAAACGCTTCTGTGCCGGCCCCCCAGACCCCACATTAAAATAGTAATCATTATCAGGGCCTCATCCAACCTCGGACCGGCCCTGGACAGAAGCTTCGCTAAAGAGGGAAAACCTTAATGTTGAAAGTTAGATTTGTGTGAAGGTAATGGATGAGCGGGTATAAGGGACAGAGAGGGGTAGAGTCAGAGAGAAAGAGCGAGGGAGGGAGGGTGCAGAGAGAGGGAGAGAGAAAAAAAAACTTTCCTCTAAAGTTAGTGCGGAGCTTTCACTGTGAGCGAGGCGGGGTTATACAGCCTGGACTCAGCCACAGCGGCTTTGCAATGCGGCACCGCAGCGAACCTCCATCCAACTTTGTGATCAACCTCTCCAGTTTTCATCTCTAGGCTCCACCATGTACTCCCCTTACTGCTTGACACAGGTATGAGAGAGAAAAGGGAAGAAAATCCGCCGTTCGTTGCGCTGCTCTCCGCTGCTGTTTTCCGGTGTCCTCTCTCTGGTTTGTTCCTACTGTATACTGTGCGGTTACAGTGTTGTGTTGTGCTACTGCTGCCTGTCATTTGCTGCGCATTAAGGAGCTTTTTACCCCCTCTCTCCTTCCTAACTCTGCTCTCTTTCTCCGGGTAGTGTTTAACTTCCCTCTACGCCTCTCTCTCTCTCTCTCTCTCTCTCTCTCTCTCTCTCTCTCTCTCCTTCTCGGTTCTATCTCATGGCATTCCTCCAGCGGGCTTATACTTGCGCGTCTCATTGCGCATGGTTTGGAGAGAAAATGGCGCTTCTCCCAAATCTATTTTATATTAAACAGGGGGTCGGAGGGAAAAGGGGAAGAAAGAGGGGGTGGTGTCCTGCAAACGCCTCTGGGTTAAAAACCGACTTTATTATATATGAAACTATTTTTTTTTCTTTGAGTTCTTCCTCATATGTTTTATTTTGACTTTGTGACTTTACGGCTGTTTTAGGGAGATCTCCGCCGTGCTCATGCGATCGGCTGTATGGGGCCTTTTCGGGTCACCGTATAAGCGCACCGATCCCGGCCCCTGAAGCTTTAACATGTTCTGCTTAAAGGGACACATAAAAAAAAGAAAAAAAAAGAAAAAGAAAAGCAGCGGTTACTTTTCACGCATTACAGCTTGCACGTGTGTGCGTGGCGACTCCACGCTGCGTCGTTATTATTCATAGAAGCAACAGAGTCACTACAAGATTTAATTAATTATATGATTTCATCCATGTGCGTGATTTCACGAAGAGGCTCCATAAAGACGACTGGAGTCTTTTATTATTATTATTATTATTATTATTATTATTATTATTATTATTATTATTCTGAAGGTTACATTATTATCATCACACCAAATATTAATTTGTTAAAGAAGTATTTTT
>NW_006799982.1:709486-857215 GCF_000485575.1 Poecilia formosa | reverse complement strand
TTCTTTTTTTTAATGAATGCTTTTTTTTGTATATTTTTTTTTTTTTTTTTTTTTTTTTTTTTTTTTTTTTACCTTTTGGCCTCATTTTCTGTTGGCACTCAGAAGCAGAGAGTGATCGGTCTACAATTATCTTTTTTATGACCTGAAAAACCCTGTAATTTTCTTTCCATTTATGAGATTTCACTCAAACTGTTCATTTGAAACAATATAAAAAAGGTCTAAGGTGAACAGCCCTATTCTTTAGTTTCACACACACTTCTTCACTTGTAGCATCTTTTCTTTCTTTCTTTTTTTTAATGAATGCTTTTATTGGTACATTTTTCATTTTGTGCTTCTCTATGTGTTAATAAGCGAAACAGATAATCATAATTTTACAGTAATTTGTCTGTAAATTGAACCAGCTCTGGCTCATAACTTTGCAAACTCAAAGGTCAAGCTGCAGATGACCTTTTGCATTTTCCTTGCATCGCCTGGAGTTCTGACCTGGGCACATGGCTAAATACGCTCCTACATGTGTGTTTGTTTCATGCACTTTTGTTTCTTCTGTCTTGTGCAGTCACTGCAGAGTTAACGGAGGAGAAGTGCAGCAGTGGGAGAGCCTGCAGCTTCAGGCCGCCCTTCATGGGGTTTCTCCCCTCGACTGCCGCTGGCTGCAGTTCCTTCGTCCAAATTGTCCAAATATGTATCACATTTAGATTTTTTTTTCTTTTTTTTTGTATTTTTATATTTAGAAGATTACCAGTAGTTTAACATTATTAACATACAGCGTGGTTGTTCTTCTTAAAAAAAATCTTTGTCAGGAATTCCTTCATTAATCCTCTTTATTTTATTTTATTTTTTTTTATTATTTATTTTTTCAAAAACCACTTGAGTTGATCTTGACTTTACAAAACTAATCACAGCTGATTACATTCTAAAACGGAAGCGTGCTAGATTTTTCTGTGATCCACGGAGGTCACGGCCCACAGCGCTCCTCTCGCTTGCCGAGTCGCTCCATCTTGCTTTGATCCTTAATGGTAGTTTTACCAAATCTATATAGGACATTTCTATCGGAACCTCTCTCTCTCACACACACACACTCACACACACGCACACATGCGCTATATTTTGCTGTGTTTGGCATTCACGGCCATTCCTTTTCCTTAAACAGAATAGTCCGTGGAAACCATGCAAGATTCCTTTCTCCGCGTGCGTGTTGTTTCAGGGCCCCCTGAGCTGCAGAGATGGCCAGAAACACAAGCTCTTTCACAAATTATCATCCCTACTGATTCTCCTTCCAGAATAAACTCTGATGCCATCATCAGACTGTCTTTTCTCTCTCTCTCCCTCTCTCGCCTAGGCTGATCTTGACCTCTGTGTGCGTGTCAAGTAGATATTTTCGTGATCAATACATAGAGTTCATTTGATGAACTCCGTAAAACAACCCCTGCGGCCCTATTGCATATTTAGTGCAGATAATTTTCCGAGCCCGCTGGTATGAGGCAGAGGTCCGCATCGAGTTTCCTCTTTCTTTCTTTTTCCATTAATTAAAATTAATTGGCAGCAGATCCTCTCACGCGAGCGCACCGCACGGACGCGCGTGCTGCCATATGCGCGCGGTCCATATTGATCTGCTGCTGGACGTCAAGTACAGATATATTTTACCAAAGCGTTGCGATGATATTGAGTTAAACAGCAGTCAGAAATATGAACTTCATCTTCATCTCGCAGATGATGGATGGAGTCGTGCGCAACGGCATCAAGTGAACTCGGAGATGGCAGTTGTCTAAATAATTCACAAATCAAAAGGAAAAAAAAAAACAACAACAACATTCAAATCTGATGCAAACAGTCACGCATGTATTATTAATGCGGGTAAAAGCTTTGTTGGAATGGCCACGCTGGGTTGACGGACCCCGAGCAGCCAAAAGGCGCTCTCGCCAAACATCACCAGGAGGCTGGTTATGGCGGTGTTTCATATCTTTGCGACGGAAGTGCACTTGCATGAAGTTTTAATGCGTTAATTAAAACTTTTATGCGCTGCGTTTTGAAATCAATTATTTCAGACTCCGGTTAAATCCCGTTTTATCCTGTTGAGATAAGCCCTTAATGCGGACTGGGGCGCGTTTTGGCGTGCGTCGCCAACTTCTGAAGGTCTGCCGCAAACTCGGTGATGTTTAACAATGTGCAAGAGACTGCAGTTTGCACACAAAAGTTCCTATTTGCTCGCCGGATTCCCTCTGTAAACGTTTCATGTCCGATTGTATTCCTCATCTAAGTGTTGCAAATTTGGAGATCAAATGAGTGCTTGAAATTCTCTCTGTGCGATTTGGCAAAACTGTTGAGAGAACGAGGGTAAAAACTAGCCTATGCTGTAGTCATAGCAACAGACAAAAATGTGTAAGTTTTGTAGAGTATAATCGACACAACTCGTTCTTTCAAATGGAAAATATATATTTTTCCACGTGTGGCGTTGTGCGTGGATGTCCTAAAATCTAAAGTTGATCTGAATTATGATGCATAAATTCCCCTCAAATCTACCTTAGTATCTTCTTCAAGGATGTTATCTGGTCATATTTTTTCTGTCAAACAACTGGGTGCAGACAGCAGAGACCAAGCTCGTTAAAGAATTGTTCACGTCCATTGTAGGATTTGACAAAACGCAAACTTTTTAAAGGTTACAGACACAAGTCTTTCTGTAAAATCCATCCAACTTACTTTAGATGTACTGTCACTTTTAGAACACCATGTCATGGTCAATTCAATGTTTTTTTTTACTGTTTTCACCATTTACTGAGGATAAAGCATAAGGGCATATGGCAAGAGTTCTTTTAAATGTGTCCATTTGTATTATTTTTTAGGGCTTCTATGTTGTCTTTAATTATGGGTTTTAAATTAAATATAGGTTAATATTTGTGTTCTGTTCACTAATGCTAGCAATCAGCATGATTCAGGTGCAATTAACATATTATCAACTTATATACACACAAAGCAGTGTAAGATATTTTACATTTATGTTTTTTTGTTTTTCTAAAACTGTTCCATTTTGTGAAACGTGCTCTCTAAATATTGTCTTCATTAGTTTCATAGAGAAACAAATACACCAATAGATAGTGTCCCAACCCCCCTCACCTCCTCGCTAATTCTGCTCAGGGTGTATTTTAGTTGATGACATCACAGTAGGTACAAAAAGCAAGCGGATCAACTTACACAGTACGACATTGTGGACGATGCTCTTTGCCAGATTCAGACGTAGATCCTGAAAAGTTTGCGAGTCAGACCTGCAGTTTGTCCTCTTTCCGAAGCATTTCCATGTGTTTCACTGTTGCCAAATCTTCCTGAAATCCATGCAGTGTTTGTACGTATAGCTGACATATTTCTGCTGCAGCTGTACAGAATATAAGCAAACACATCTGAAGGAGGCAGTTGATTAAAATAAATGAAAAGAAATAAGGAAAAAAAAAACTAAACTAAATGAACGACACCTTTGGCTTGTCGCAAGATGTTTTAGGGGTGCTAGGTTTTATCTGGATCAGTACTTTTGAACAAGAATAAACTTGCTACGTTGTTCTGTAGGTGACAAGCTTTGTCTAAATTGAGTGTGATTGAATTTGCAGAAAAACGGTATCTTTTTCCTTTTCTTTTTTTTTTTTTTTATATTTCTTAGTGTGCGATCTGTTGAGGCCTGGAGTTCACCGTATGGCCATTCACACCTTTTGATACGTGTTTTATGTTCCTGGCTCATTTTTTTGACAAGGAATCTCCTGCGTCAGCCCTCAGTTCTGGTTTCACTGGGAATAGACAGCGCCGGTGCTGGTGTAAGCCGAGGTGGGCCTGCACGATCTGGTAACATAGCGGCCGGCACCAGCATCACTTTGCACCGGCACACACAAGAATGCACGGTTACATACATGCGCCTCTAATTCTAAATTGGTGAGAATAACACAGGCAGACGGAGAATAGCCTTTTTGGTTTAGTGGACAGTAAGCTGGGAGGAACTGGTCTGTTGACTGCAGGCCCACAGGCAGGTGGTGGGTTGCATACAGAACCCGGGGGTACACGGTGTTCTTTTTACTTATTCATCCTTTCTGCCGGAGGCGGATCAGGTCCACCTTATACCATTTTGGCCAGCAGTGAGAGCTTGTAGGCAGGAATGGAGGAAAAGAGAGCAGGGAAGTGGGAAGCACACGTGTCAATATTAGCTGAACGGTGACTAAATACAGTTTGATTGCAAGAGAAGAAGAAAAACAATCATAATAATCTTGATTTGCGAGTCATGAATTGACTCCTTCCCAAGCTCAGTTTCAATATTTGAAATCTGTCCAAACTAAACATGTCATATTTTATTTGTAACTAGAAAAGAAATACTTCTAAGCAGGCCTGTGAGATAAACCTCACTGCAGAGTGTGGACAGACCTCCTCTGCCTGAGCGTGTTTGGGTGAAAGTGTTTGAATCTGCCTCCGAGGTTGGGTAAATCCAACTCTGCGGCTCTCTGCTTATCCCTTATCTGTGCAGTCTCCCTGACTGCCCATAGAAAATGGATTCATCATGCTCCACCGAGGCGGTTGGCATTGCAGGGTAATAGGTGGCTGTCCCGTGGATGGATGGGCTTGTGTTCGTGTGGCTGGATTGTTGCCCCCCCCAGCCCATCCCCTTCTTTTTTTCCCCCTCCATCATCCTTTGCCTGCTAGTGTGGATTAGGTTTCGGCTGATCTGTGGCCAGCGGAAACAGGCAGCCCCGATGGCGGACTTGTGGTGGCCTGAGATATAGCTGGCCACATGCATACATGCCATGCTCAGTAGAAGAAGAAAAATAAAATGACCTAACGTTTGCTTTTTATGTCAAATCTTGAGAATGCTGCAGTTAGGGCATTAAAGATGTAGTTACGAATTTTGACGTGAGGTTCTATTCAAATTTATGAGCAGATAATATTTTAATCTGCATAGCTTGCACTGAGGTGAAATGATGCATTCTAATAGTAAGACAAGATAATATTTGATATTCGGCTTATCGGAGTGACACAAGACGGGATTTTTAAAGGTCCTTATTCTTATAACTTTATCAATTGAGGTTAGGCGCGTAGCTCACAAAAGTTACATTCAATTCCACGACTGGAAACGATCGCGGCAGATGGAATTTTTACTGAGGCCTCTTCTGCTGGAGGTTTTTTCCTGCTAAAGGGGAGTTTTTCTCTCTCTGGTGTCGCTACATGCATGCTCGGTATGAGGAACCGTTGTAAAGTCAAAAACACAATGCAGGCGATTTTCTGCTGTTAAACGTGCTCGTCCAGGAGAAGTAATTCTGAAAATCAAAGACTTAATGTAATCTGGTGTTGGGTTTCCATAGGTAGAAACTTTTAAAACTATTTTGAGTAACTAACTAAGCTTGCTATACAGTTTGATAACTAGGATGTCTTTTTTTAGTAAAGTGCTTTGAGACGACATTTGTTGTGAATTGGCGCTTCACAACAATTTTTTTCAGTTCAGTTCAAAAAAGTGAATTGAATTGAATTAAAATATTAAGGAAGATAAGAATAAGAAAGCATGTAAAAAAAAAAAAGCATAGCTACAGCTACGCGGGAGAAAACATAGTAAAAAGTTGCAGATTCTTCTGAAAAGAGGGTACATGTGGAGACAGCCATTGGACACTGCAGATGTGCGTCGCCTTTAATGTCAAGCTGAATGTATTAACCGGGCCTCAAAATAATGACTTCCATTCGCTTCATCAGATGAAGTAATGCTGATTCAGCACCTAAATAGCGCTTTTGGACGACAGACTTAATTTGGACCAAAAGTGTTGCATCGTTTTAAAGATGTATAAATTCATGGCAAGAAATCTCTTTGCAGCCCTGCTTCCTGTTGTGTTTTCATGTTGTATCTGAAAGTAACAGGTAACTTGAAAGGCGCTAAGCGTGAAGCACGTGTTCGTCCTCTTTAAAAATATGTCACGGTAGAGTAAACGAACACTTCGTTGTTTGCTACACTTCATTACAATTATGTGATTTTAACAGGAGTCACTCTACATTTAGTCGTCGGTGTGTGTTTCACGTTGGAAGATTTTCGGTGGCCCCAATATCCACTTACAGTATAAGTAATTAGTGGCTTCTCTGCAAATAAAATTCAAACGTGACTGCTTAAACATTTGTAAAATTACATTTGCTAGTTAGCTAAATGCCTATTAGCTACATGTTGCACTCTCAGTACGTATTTCACACATGAAAATCGTTAGTAGCGCACCACCATCAACCTCCATTTCCTGTGTAAATATTCATTGGTTTCTATGTATAGAACCCCCGATTAACAAACTGCTAACGCTGTTTTTGAGACTCGAATTGCTTGAAGATGATAAAGGTTTTGTGTCAGCTGTTAGTTTCTGTTTTGGAACCAACTAATCTGAACTTGTGCTAAATAAAAATGCCAAGAGTTATCTGCTGCAAGTAAGACGTTGACAGCTTACAACTTTCCAACAAAGCCTCACCTGAAAAATCCAGAAGTATCCCTTCGAGGCAAGAGAGTTGTGCGACTAGAGCTTCAACATCACTCGGGGGTGGAGGAGACGGCGAGAGGGTGGGAAAAGCAAGGACCCAATAAAGAATGAAGGGATGGGAAGATGCTAGAGGAAACAAACTGCAGTGCATTTCTCATAGCTGCTTGAGACAGACTCCCCTTCATCTTCATCCTCCTCCTCCTCCTCCACCCCCGCCACCTCCTCAATTAGCTTCCCTTTAAAAGAAGGAGCGACGGTTGGTGGAGATCTGCATTGTGCAAGGATGAGCTTCGGTTGTTGTTGTTGTTGTTTGTCTCTCTTTGTCTGTCTCCATCCCCCTCCCCAGTGACTCACTGGTGTGTTTTTCACTCGTTTTTTTGATTTTCTCAGAGGCTTCTTTTTTTTTGTGGGGGTAACCCCACTGAATGGGACAATGCAGCCTAGCGTGAAATTAAAGCTCTTAGTTAGTTTGCAGTTGTTCAAAAGAGGATTTTACACATGCATGCTTTCATCACCCTCCCATACGCTATAGATATAGCTAATTAGAGGAAGTACACCCTATGTCGAGCTACGAGAGCCTAATTAAAAAGAGTAGGGTAGCTCCAGTGTGTGAAATTTAGGCCATATTTGCTCAGTGGATATAGATCTACTGCCTTTTCTGTGACGTCTTCACTTTTAAAATAGGTGAAACGACCGAGACATTTCCAGAAATGCGTTACGTACTGGGTAGGCAAATCTCTGGAAACTGGTTGTAACAACGGGCATTTGGATGATTCAGAAAAGAAAGCTGATTCTGAGTCTTCCAGGTTTCATTCTGGAAGAAGTCTGCCCCAAAACGTCTGTCAGGCCGTAACACATCACAGCTTTCATTGTTCTTGTCAACATCATTTATTTCTGCATTTTTATTGTAAAACACTGAGAAAAGCATGAATGACTGCTGTTTTGATTTGTCAAATTAAAACTCTCCTGCAGGCATACGGTACGGGATTGGCTTCATTATTCAGCCTGCTTGACGGCCTGACCAGAACTGATCCTAGAAAAAAGAAAAAAACAATCTAAAGTAATCAGGCCGTCTGTAAACTAACATTTCATGGTGGTAGGTCTTATTGTGTTAAAATGCTGGCTCTGATGCACAAATGCAAAGCTAGTTAGAAGACCCTGTTTATGCTGAGTGAAACCGCAGTGAATGCTGGCCTTCCTCAGTTTACACATGTGGCCAGCAAACATCCCCGAGTTCAAGTACAGTTGAACTCTTCTCAGTGTTACGATACATACAATGTACTACCCATTCATTAGCAATTGTAAAACTTTTAAGATAAATTATGGACTCAAACTTTTGGAGAGATATTTTGTACTTTCCCTACCGTCTTCCTCACTGTCTTCACTTTACTTTGCATTAGCTCCTTAAGTTTATTTAATCAAGCAAAGCACATAAGACAGTTACATAATTAAACAATGCAACAGTTGTTTTACACTAAAGTGTTCTAGCCAAAGGCTAATCTGCAAACCCAGTCATAGGATACGCTATTTCATCTTCTTTAAAAGCACTCAGCCTTTTTGAGTCCCACCCATATGTACCAGTTATGCGCACCACTGTTGCAAAATCCATTCGACTCTGACTCAAATGTTGCAATGATAACACTACTTAATCAAATACAGATCATTTGCAATGAATGCTCTTCACTCACCTTTGCATGTCGGATGCTTGAAATTGTAAGTGAAATTGATTACCAGCTTTACTTTTTGATTTATTCAGCTAATATTAACTGACCACGTGGGATCTCTCATACGGCATTGAAATGTCACACCCACACAGTCAGCTGCTGCTTTAATGTAAGAAAAAAGTTAAGTGGTGGCAACGTTACAGCACAAATAAAGTACCCCGTTCTGACACAGCTCGACATTAACGCCACATCCTTGATCCCAATACAAACACACTAAAGTAAATAAAAGTTGGAGTTTTCTCAATTTTTCTGTGTGAGATTATTCTCCTGTGTTACTTAACCAGGGCTGCCAATTATTGTAGAGGGCACTAAAGCAGTAAATCAAGTGAAAAGTTGAGTTCATTTTAGGATAAGCTGTTTTCCACCATTGAAATGAACCACATTACTTTAGATTATGTATTTTTTCTCAACCTGCCTCTCTATACTGTGCCAGAAATGACTTTACTAGTCTGACGTCTTAAAAATACAACCCAATAGGAAATTTGAAAACTATTTCACGAGCCAAAAACAAGCCACTCTTGTTTGATTGTTTACCAGGCCTGACAGTCGGGAGGCAGTGTACATGTGTCATCCCTGTACCTCATTCAAATGATTGAAATACCATATCAGCGTCTTAATGAGTTTTCCAAAAGCCTGCAAATGGGCAATTATTCAAATAAGCTTTGTTGACGCGTCAAGCCATCTGAAACATGTAGAGCGGTAAGACAGAAACTGGGAAGCGCTGCTTCAGCACGTGGTGGCTTTGTGGATTATTTTAATAAACCGTTTTCTTACTGGCTTGTTCCAGCTTGCTTAATGAAATACATTGGACCTATTGATGGACAATTCATCTTTAAAGAAAAATGGATGTAAGAACTTCTTGGTAACTTAAGTTGGTTTAGAGACCAGAGCAGCTATTTGGTGTGGAGCGCTGCTTTGCTGCATCTTTGAAACCAAAGCAGAATAATAATATATTCTGCAGGTCTAAAGTTTTTATTGTTCTGCTGCTCCTCTTCATTGACCTTTCTCACTCACCGTGGAGTGCTATCAAGGCTTCTTTGAATATATGTTCAGAAAGAAGCCGTGGCACAAAAAAATCCCAAACTCAGGGACATTATGGGTGTTTATGTGAAGAGTAGTGTGGACACACCAGCATATGGGTATAATGTTTGGTGTCCCCACAGGTGCTGCTGCAAGTGTTGGGTTGCAAGCTTTTCAAAAAAGTAATCCCAGAAGAGCATGTCCAATAGGCGGTGACATGATAGGTGATGTGTTGGGGCTTTCCTTCCCAGAAGCATAAAAACAAAACAGCTTGTTTGTTTGTGTTCGAGTTGTAAAAACTGTATCTGATGCTGCATGTTTTCACTGAACGAAGGAGGACTTGCATTTGTCTTCAGCTCAAACAACAATCAAGGTGCAGCATTTGTTTGGAAGGTTTTTTAAGTTGCACTAAGTCCATAGTTACTTGTTAAAAAAAAGCAGACTTTTTTTTTTTTTTTTTTTTTTTTTTTTTAGATGAGGGTCAAGCAATATTGCATCGGAACGCAAAGGCCAGGCTACTAAAAATTTAGTCCATGAGATGTTTTCACAACCTTTACCCTCATCCTATTCAGTGTAGTAAACTTAAGTCGTCGTCTATTTTTGTTGCACCTTCTCAGTTATTGTTCCACACTAGAAAGTGTTGTTGTCAGTGCGACCTGGTACATTTTTAGGAGCGTGGACCACAGGGTCCCGTCATATGAACTCTCCATGTCGTGGATTACCAATTAAAAGTTCCCACTTTGTAATTGCTGAGCACATTTTATGAGCACATTTTACTTAAATAAATGATGAATTTCATTTTCAAAATGGGAGATGATCCTGTTGCAAGAAAGCATACATTTATTTTAAGGCTTTATACGTTCAAGAGTACAAATAATTATAGAAGGTGCTGTAAAAAAGCATAATATAGAGACACAAGCTAATCAAAGCAAGTAAACTGTTTTGATTAGTGGTTTAGATTAAAATCTTTCATTTGGGCTTTGTGTGGTTAAGTCATTTTAAAGTTTGCAGATGTGCGGCTGCCCAAGGCCATTTATTTTTGTCTACGCTGTGCGTCTTTTTGCTTTTTGATTCTGGACATGAGTGCACAAACATTTCTCCAATCAAAAACTATTTCCTCTATTAAAAGAGTCAAACCCACAGCCTGATCACAGAGATCTGCGGTCCCATTACCAGCCAGTGAATCCAGTTAGCGAGTCAGACTTTGTGGAACAAAGTGTGCTTCTCTATGATTCCCCAGCCCTCCCTCCTCCCCCCTAACTGTTGCTTAGGGCACTGGCAGCTTGCCAAGGGTGGAAAAATCTATAAGCCATTGCGTAATATACCATATCTTTACCTTGTTTGAACCCTGCGCAAGAATCACAGCTGTGTGAGCACAGCGAAATGAGGGACCAGGAGAGACAGACAGAGAGACAGAGAGACAGACGGGGGGAAACGTAAAGTCACTTCTTTGTGGCTGGTTTTCAGGGCTTGCCCTCATTAAAACATTGTCAATCCAGTTGGACTGAATGCTGCTGACTGAAAATTTGTCTGACTGGTGTGAGAAGGTTAGTGCAAAAGGAGCTTTTTGTCTCCAGTAAAGCAATATGAAATACACCACTTTTATCAAATGCAAATCAGATCAAATTTAGAGTTTTCTGTCCATGGCAACGAAACTGGGAGATCAAAGTGGGAGCGATGAGTTAGCGCAGTATATCATCAATAGCTGCTGCTGGAGTTACTCGGGCCTTGTGCATGTCTGCAGAAAGGAAATTAGATTTCAGACTGAATTAAAAGCTGTCAGTCCTTTCATGTTTGACACTCTTCCTTTTATTCACGGTTTGTGCATGTGCTGGCGTCACACTCTGTGTCAGTCCACACCTGAAGCTTCTTTGGGAGCTCAGAGTGTTTAAACTCCTGAGGGAGGGAAGTGTTTTTATTGGACGCCTTCAAACGGGGTCAGAGTTGCTCACTTTCACTCTGTCCCGCTGAGTATGTAACCTCGCTGGTGTCGCTGCTGTTATGACTCCTATCTAACTCACACAAGATAATTACGCCTCCACTATGAGGCCTTGTGAGCACAGCACAGGTCAGAAGTTACCTTATTTAGCTTGTAGGTGTGAATATCAATAATTCTGAGATTTTATTGATTTATTTGAGGCATTATTTATAGAGGAGTGGCCTGATATACAACAAGCCGCTTTAGTTATTTCTAAATGTGTGTCCAAGTTTGAGTTTATAGATTTTCTCCAATCTGCACTGGGCCACTTTAAAAACTCCCAGCCTGTCATTTAGTAGTCTAGTTGTGGTGAAGTTGAATAATTTGGAGGCAGTCCTTCGTTATTCCACTCTATTTATTCAGTGTATCATTACCACAGGCAGGAAAATATGATGCTACCACTGCCGTTCTTTATGCATGCTGCATTCCTGCAGCTTTGTTAGGTTTGGATGACTTGCAGTCGTGTTGAAAGGCATTGACTTTGCAGCAGGTGCTTCCCACCATAATGGGTGAAGTCCCACCCATTAAGGGTGAAGTCCCACCCTTAATGGAGTCCCACCCCATTAAGGGTGGGACTCCATTAAGCATGAACTCACTTCACTACAGGGCCACAGGACTGAAGCTCCTTGATTATCCTAAACAAGTTTCATCATATAAAGAAAAAAAAAAATTGGCGTTATATGGTCAAAACTTGGACACAACCGGGTGTTTGAACAGGAGAATGATCCCAAACACAAACCAAAACTTGTTTTTGATTTGTGTGGAATCGATAAAGCAGGCTCCCTCTGACCTCAACACTATGAAGTCTGTGACCCTGAAACTAACCTTTAAATTAACTCTGCCATGTCCAGTAAGGGGAGAGGTCAAATATCCAGTCAGATTAACGTCAGATTATATGTATCAAAAAATTAGTGGAGCTGCATGTATATATTTGAGCCTGTATAATTTTGACTGTAGGTGGATTAGAAATTAAAAAAAAGTGTTAATTTCAATCTTGTGCACCTACTACTTGTTTTTAAAATCCATTAAGGTATCGTTGTGTATTATCGCTCGCCTTAAATGGTTTTAATGTATCCTTAAAGGCCCATTCCATTTATGCCGATAATGAGCGTATGTGGACTTCCTACTGGCACCGTCCAGTGAGCTTTGGTCTTTGCAGTCACAAGGTACTCAGCGTGTGTTAGAGTCCTCTCTATATGACATGGTAAGACTGATTCTTTTTATGGTAGTGATTTCTGTTAAATGGCCACTAATGACTACTGATAATCCCCACATGCAGCTAAGCACCCTGGAATCACCAGCAGGCTGTTGTTTGTTAATGCTCCACTAAAAACTAAAACACATGCAGATGTGTGTGGGGCTTAACCGCAAAGCCAGTTGAGATTGCAGCTTTTCTCTTTTTTTTTTTTCTTTTACTGCTTGTACTTTCTCTGGCATGCTTTATGACCCATTTCAACACAGGTGAAAGTTTTCTATGCAGAGCCCCCATATTAAAATGATTTTCCTTCCTCCCCCTCGAACTGTGCAGATCAAAAGGTCGATCGGTGTGCGCGCGCGGTGACGGTGGTTTGGGCCTCGAGCGTGAAAGCAGTACGCAAGAACGGTGCCTGGGACGGCGGGTTGAAGTCGGGCGCTGGGAGCGTACTGCATCATTTTTCACCTCGTGCACTGCATATGCATTCGTGTGAATGCTGTGTAAACGTTTGCGAGACTGACTGCTGATATGTTTGTGTTTATTGACTCAAAGAGACGGGCCGTGGCTGCGCACACAGCGGTGTACGGGTGGCAGGGGTCCAGGCTTGGGGGAAACGTGTGTGTTTAAAGTACACACAGGCCTAATTATGCTGATTTAAGCATTCTTGCGGTCCTCCCTCTGGCTTGTGGTGTGTTAACTGGCACGGCGGCGTCCAGCAGAGAAGTGAGGCAGGGAAAAAAAAGAAAAAGAAAAAAAAAAGCAGGGGGGAAAAAGATAAAGAATACGGCGATGGAAACGAGAAGTTTAATCAGAAACAAAAAAATAAAGGGGAAAATGAAGGTGGTGAGGGTGTACGAGCAGAGTGAGAGCATGCGTTCCCTCTATGTTAGTGAAGCAGAGGAAAAACACATACACCACCACCACCAAAACTTCCAGGCAGCTTTTTTCCTTTCTCGCTTCAGGGTTAACAGCGCACCCGCGCTCCATATTTATTTTTATATTCAGATGTTATGGATTGCTCCGGGAAAAGGCCGTCCCTTTTCCCAGCAGTCAAATTAATACAGCCTGAGAGTTTGGTGTGGAGTCTAAAAAAAGGAGGAATTTAACAACGAGGATTATAATGTTTTTCTTAAAAGTTAAAACTCGACCACTGAGTAAATTATAAATTATCAAAACTGGAGTATAAACGGTTTGCTCTCTACCCTGTTTGTGCACCTGCGTTTTGTCTTTTCAGGGACATGCCTGTAAAAGTATTCATAGCGCGTGCTTTAATTTAATTTTTTCACATTTTGTCATGTTTTGACTGCTGAAAAAAAGTTGAAACAAAATAAGCACAACGCTATGCAACTAACATTGCATATGAAAACTAACATTGCACACAAAAATCATCTCCTAAAGTATAATTCTGGCATCACTATGCATACCATCAGCACTGTGAAACATGGTAGTGGCAGTGTTGTGCTGTGGGGATGCTTTTGTTCAGTTGGAAAGGTGGGTGGAGCTAAATACAGGGCATTCCTAAAAAAAATGTTAGAGGATGCAAAAGTTTTGAGACTGGAGCAGAAGTTCAGCTTCTGGTAGGATGACAACCCTGAAGTTACAAATAGAGCTACAATGTATAATGTATCAGAGTATATTAATTTGTTAGAATGCCCCAGTCAATAAAAGTTCAAAGTGTGTGAATACTTTTGAATGTCACTATATGTTCAAAGTGGAATAACTAAAAAAAAAAAAAAACAACAACCTTAAAACAGACACAGTTTAAAGTGTCTTTTTTTATTTATTTATTTTTTTCTGTGTTACCATCTTGGCTATTTTTGTAGTTTTTTTTTGTAATATAGTTTTGTTGCCTTGATAAATTTCTAACACTTATAAGTGCATGAAAGGCCAGCACGGTCTCTCCCTATAACTCAGCGGAGCATAGATTGATGAGGTTGGCCGGTGTGTATTCAAGCCGCCTTACACGCAGGTGATAAAATCCTGCTGGAGAAGCAGCCGAATCTGCTCAGTGTCTCTGGGTTCATTGCTGCTCTGCATGAGGCAGGATCTCACTATATAAAAACATGTGTGCTCATATCTGGAAATATGCTTTTTCCTTTGATTTCCCTTTTTTTCCCTCTCTTTCTCTTTTTCTCTTCCTCTTTTCTTTTTTTTATTTGCTTATCTTTGACCTCTCTTCCACAGACTCACCCTCCTTCTCTTGCTTTTAGTACATCTGCCACCTCGGCCATTGTTCTCTCTGTTTTACCCCATTCTTTTGTCTCTGCTCCTCCTCTCTTTCGTTCCCTTCAGGAAGAGTTACAGTCTTATCTGGGATATGTTGGATTTGGTGAGCTTAAAAGCCACTTTACTAACTCCCAGCCTGTCCCTTCTGAGAACAGCACAGACTATCTCAAACAGTTTCACTATTCAGAGGGGCTTTTTCCAAAGGAATGCCGCTCATCGGGGAAACCTGTGCATCTCCTCATGCTAATCCTTTACCTGGCTCTCCATCTTCTGGGCCTATCTTTTTCCTCCTCTGCTCTGCTGACTAAAATGTTTCGTATTGTATTTCTCTGGCCATGTTGAGGAATGCTAATGTATCATAACCATATTATACCACTTAAAGTAAGCAAATGGCGCCAAGCAGTATCAGGAGAATCAAATCTCTGCGTTGCTTCAGACTGAAAAAAAAAAGAAAAAAAAACTGCATTCATGTTTTGATTTTCCCTGCATAAAGAGGCTGAAAGATCCTCCAAATTTGCTGAAACAATGGTTTCGTTGTGTTCACATAATGCAATTTCTCCAGGAAATGGAAAGCTAGCCTAAATAAAAATGAGGCCAAACCCTATTTTGCATTTGATCCGATGCATGCTGTGTTCTCTAGTAAGATGTGTGAGGACTGAGCAGTTTTCACAATTTGGTCTCAGTTTGAAGGAGTTATTCAAACCTACTAAGATCATCATTTGAAGAATACATTTTTGAGTATGTGACTTTTTGTACCCAACAAATCCAGCATGAGGGCCAATAGAATAAGATCTGACCACAAAGTAGAGACCGCTCTCTTAAGGGAGGGAATCTGCTGCTTTTATTCTGTGCTCTACCATGAGTAGAGGACAGAAGAACGCCTCCACCTGCATTTACTCGCAAAGGGACATGGGTGACAAAACCCCCTTATACAGATCTGCAAAGGCAAACCCTCTTTTCCGTGGATGTGCAGAGGCATTTGCTTCAATTGCATGTATGTGTTTGTTTCTGCTTGCGTGTCTTTCAGTCTTGACAGCCAAGAAGCCTCGGCAGCGTCTGACGTGGCAGCTCCTGCTGCTTTCACTCCAGCTCTATCCTGCTGGCTCGCTGTTCTGTGATACAATCTTTTCATCCAATCACATGTTTAAAAAAAGGAAGGCCGACTCGATTCTTTTTTCCTTTTTATATGAAACCAGTTTCGCTGAAGGTTTAAGAACTACAAGCAAAACCGTGGAATGCGCCTAAAAAAAAACACACACACACACAGCAGGAAATCAGTCTTCAGTACAGCGACAACGCATTGCACAAGTATTCAGTTCCACAAACTTTTTCAGATTGTAGGTTACAATCAAAACCTATTTTATTTGGATTTTAAGTCACAAGGCAAATAATCCATGGTTTTAATTTTTTTTACACACAAAATCAGAAAAAAAATCTGGCCTTACTTTGACACTTCCAAATAAAATCCAGTGCAACCGACTTACTTCAGACGTCACCTAATCAGTCGAGTCCATTTATGAGTTTAATCTTCGTGTGCTTGTTCTGTCAAGGCGTGAAACATTTTTAGATGATATTAGCATCATAAAAATCATCAAACAGATCAAGGAAAACGTTGATAGCATTAGTCAGAGCAACAACCGGGAGGCCCATGGCAACACTGGAGTTGATTTAGAAATTTACCGTTCACGTGGGAGAATCTGCTGACAGGATAACCTTCGGTCATGACCTGTACAAATGTGGCCTTCATGGTAAAGTGGCAAGACCAAAAGTAGTTGTTCCAAGAAAAACATAGTAAGTTCAATTCGCAGTTCACCACAAGCCATGGTCTTCTGGCCGTGTTGTAGTATGGCAGAGACCAGGGGGGAGAGTGTGAGTAGCACATACATGAGTGTGATTGACAACTCTAAGACTCGTCCTGGCTCTGATTGCGGGTTTGTGACTGAGCGGCGTATTTCTGCAGATAGCAGTAGGACCACTCTCACAACATACTAGTAGTTTTAACAAATATGTAAAAAAAAAAAACATATTTTTTTAATAAAAGTTATCTACTGCAGCATTAAAATAAATCTGGCAAGACTGCATTTTCAGGCCATCAGATTCACATTTGGCTTTGCAAAAGTGGTATGCTACTCTGTCTCCGAGCACAATAGAGGGTTTTTTAGCTCAGGGCAAGCACAAAATACTGTCTGCAAATCCACCACATGCAAGCTATTAAGTAGTTATTTTCATGTACTGTAGCGTAAAAAGCATGTGCTTGTCTTTACTTACAGAAACAGTACGTCATAACAGCTGTTGGACTCAAGAAATCACGGTTTAGAAGGCTGCTTTTAAATACAGAGATACGTGTGATTTCTTAAAGCTGCAAAAATGCAGAACATATGCATAGCTGGTAGCAATGCAACTTGGATAAATATACACTTCTTTATGCTTTTTTTTTTTCTCTCTGGCCTGTTTTTAAGGTGCTTTTTATCGAGGTAGGTTTCCTCAATTTTATGTCCCCTCTGAGGACCGGTACTTATGGCCGTCTGCCTGCGGTACTGCGGTGCTCCTGAGGTCTGGAGGAGGTGGTAGTTTAGAACGAGCGTGGTCGCAGAGGAGATAACTGCACTCGCTCTCTGCCAGAGGCGCCCGTCTTCACCCTGTGTCTGTCCGCCCTCCCCTGCTTTTGGTTGGAGAGAAAAAAGAAAGCTCGTGGTCATAGATGATAAAAGTTTCAAAGTGATTTAGATGTTGTTGTTGTGGGGATGAGCATGAATGACTTTCTGTGGCTTTGGAGGCTCTTTGTCACCCGCCACGCTTGTGTTCGAAGCTGTGTTTTCCTCCTTCCGGCATGGCATGGGGGTCGCTCAGCGGGGAATGCCACTCAAAATGGGCAAAGTGACCTTTAACCCGTGCAATGTCATTTCTGAGCAGTGCCACCAGATCAAAAAGCCTATTTTCTCTTCTGCCCAGACTCAGTCAGGCATGGCAAAGATTAGGACCCTGCTCCCAGAAGGCCGTATGGAAAAGGGACTTTATGACCACACCGGGTACAGAGTCGCATAGGAAGCCACTTGGAGCAGCTATGGCCACTTTTGACCCACTGACACTAGCAAGTGAGAGCAGACAAGGCAGAGTGCACAGGCAAATTCCCAGCTCATATCATGCCACAGGGAGCAGGCACAGTTTAACCCTTGCTGTGCCAAACCGGTGCCTGAAAAACTCTACTTTTTGTGATAAGGTGAAATAAATCTGCATGCTGCAGTGTTTCAGCCAGGACATGGCCCCTGATGTGGAAAATGGATTTTAACATAAACAGCTGACACGGTAACCATTTTAAAAAAAAGCAACAAAAAAAACAAAAAAAACAAATGTCCTTAATGACTAATCTCATTAAGGACATTAAAAGGCATTAATGTCCTTAATGACTGACTCAAGATTCTTCTTGCTGTTATTTGGAGAATATTTTACTAGAGCTTTTTAAAGCAATCTGGACTGCATTGGAACATAAGTACAAAATCTTCAAACAGTACAAATATGATCTGAACTCAATTCTTCTACAGTCTTTTTTTTTTTAACCTTAAACTCACATGTAATTCACAAAGTATATTTGTGAAACAACATAAGTAGGATACTTAGTTTTCCCCAAAAATATAGGTAAAATCTGTTTGGATACTCAAAATACTTTGGGAGGACAGCCCCCGGTACCGTTATTGTAAAAATCCCCACTGACAGGAGTTTAGACTGTGGCTGACAAAGTGACATGCTGACGGCAAATCTATTATGCTTTGCAACACAGACTTCAATTTAATAAGAAATTATTATGGCCTTTTCAGTATCTATATCAAGATCTTATTTAGCACACTTTTTTAGGCTGGACAATAAAATCTGGTGCTTTATGAAAACTGTAGAAAAAAACCAATAGAAGTATAATGCATATGCATGCAGGAATCAGTCAAGGAAGCAATTAATCATAAAAAAACAATGAAGAGATTTTAGTGTAAGGCATAGGCAAACATGTCAAATGGATTTTTTCAAAACAGTCCACCTTAAGCGTGAAAATGCTCACAGATTATTTACCTACTGCAAAAAACGGAAAGGCATAGAGCAAATGTGTAATTTGTGGATGAATGTCCTAAGCAGAGAGCAAGAGAAAGAAAGAGCGTAAAGGGGGTTTCTGCACTTGCCGTCTGGCACCGGCTGAGGAATGAGAGTACAACCCCGGGTGAGGCGAGCAGTGCGTTAGAGATAGAGAGAGAAGCAGTGGCACAATGAAGAGTTGAAAAGGGGAGAGAAGCGGGAAATACAAGAAAGTGCATGGATGACGGCAGAAATAGAGAAAGCACGTGAAATTTAGTTGGACCAAGACGACTGAGTGAAAACCAGGAAGTTCAGGAACGGGAAAAGGTTCGGTGAGAAGGGTTGCAGGGTGCAGCAAGAGGTACAAGGAATAAATAAAGGAATGAGGAGTAGACGAAGCTGGGAGGGTACAAAAAGAATGTGCGAGTTGGGGTTGTGGTAAATCATTTGCATAAAGGGTGAGGGCACGGTGCCCGGCTTCGGCAGAGAGGCTGGCATCTCGCCTTTACGGCTGGCAGAACTGGACGTGGGGAGGAATAAAAGAACGAGAAGGGGGTGAAAGAGTGATGGAGAAAGTCTCTCAATAGTGCATCTCTTGTGCGAGGACTTGCAGGCCTTGGCTGCCGCCGGAGCAGGGCATGATGGAGGGGAGGGGTATATCGGCTTTCATTATCTGCTTGAATCCTGCTGTATTCGCTAATCATGAGGTTCAAAGCCCTCGCTGCAGCTGTAGGCAGGGCACGGTGGCCAGCCTGTGCTGCTGGCATGTACTGACTGGAAAGCTGAAAGGTGTGCGTAGCGTCTGCTGTAGTTTGGATGGAGACAATAGGTGTGAGACGGGCGTTAGACCTAAATTGTCCCTTGCACAGGCTCATATCCACACTGTCAGATCTATACTGCCCAGCTGAACTTATCAGAAATAACATCAATGCAGTTATGCCTACACAACCTTGGAGACCCTGCAATGTATTATACGCAGAGCCGGGCCAAGATTGTACAATGCTTCGGGCAAACCACTAACTCATTGTCCACAAGCCACAACAGTAACACTAATATCTTTTATGCCATCCATGCTGCATTCTGTTCTTTACATTTTGCATTTACCACAGTTTGCTTTAAAGTTCCCAGTCTTTTTGAAATAGGCTTCAATGGTCACAAGTAATTAAGATCTTTCCTGTAGTCCATAACTTTCTTAACGTTTTTCTTTTTTTCTTTTTTTTAACCAGATTTGATTTCCTGAAGGCTGAAGCTGGTAGCTGAAATCAACACGGCAAACAGCAAAGTTACACTCCAACTTCCTAAAATTTTAATAGCATCCTATAGAAATGTTTTTGCATTGTTTCCTGTTGCTTTAAAGTTTTCTAGGGGCCCGAAGGAGCGGCATGTGCATGTGCTTTGTAATAGCTTTGCTAGTGAAAGAATGTAGTCTTCTACTATCCCAAGTAGAAAGGATCAGTTTGTTTTATTAGGTCATTGTTTAACCTGGGGACATTAAGAGGATCTAAATTTTTACAGGACATGATAAAAATATTGCGACACTTGTTAATAAAATAAAATTAGATTTTCATATTGGCAATGACGTTTTTACTGCTGCAGCTGTTTCGTGGTGGCAGAAAGTTGCTTTGGTCTTGTTTCAGCTTGGATTAGTCACTAGCTTCAGCCTGCAGGTAAATATAATCTGTTTGTGCTCAATAAAGGTGCTTGGTTATATTTACAGCGAGTAAGAAACTGACTAGTTATTGCGTTTGAAAAAAAACCTACAAGTTTGAAGAAATCTGAAATAACGTTTTTTTATTTTTGTCTATCAGTTCATTTCAAAGCAAGTTGTGGCGAACACAGAATGCAAAAACTATGGACAGCTTCTTAAGTGGTCCTCTAAATTAACTTCTGCCAGGACATGTACAATTTTGGGCTGAAACGCAGCAAAAAAATATTGAATTACAAGATTAAAAAAAAAAAACACCCAGCGCATTTTATTCAAAGAAAACAATGGCACTTTCCCAATTCCCATGATAGGCTTTTGTAGTAACTCATTCTGAGGAGTTGTGTTTATAATTAAATGTTCAAGGTGATGATCAGCGTCGCCGAAAACCCACACAAACCTCAAAACAATCTTGACTGAACAAATTTCTAAACAGCCCCAGTCATTACCGAGCCCTTCATCTTATCAGAGAAGTGCTTGCATTTTGTGGCTGGAACTGGAAAAGTCATGGCCCCAAACGAAAAGGCAGATTTGAGTCTAACATTACCCCCATCCGCAGCCCTGTCAGAAGCGGCCCGGGTTGCCATCAGTTCTCGTGTAGTTTGGAGCTGCTTTAATGCTCCCTCGCCCGCCTGCTCAGTCTCTCCCTCTCAGCCTCATGCCACAAATGGCTTCCAGACTTTCACACATAGTAATGCTTCAGTGTGTAAACAGGCGTAATTACAAACGATGAGCAGGCACACTTTTAACATCAATCTGTAGTGATGAAAGAAAGAGAGCAGAAAATTTGGATTTTTTTTTCTTTCTTTTCTTTTGGGGATCAGAATAAATTCTAAAAGGGTTTTATAAAGAACTGAGGCAATGAGATGTCATGCAGAAAAATGTTAAGAGGAATACTGCGTCCATATGTGAAGGCAGACTCAGGGAGCAGCTGAAGGATGAAAAAATACATTTTTTATATTAGGAGATGAAAGTTCACATGAACGTTTCCATCATTTCTTTCCCGTCAATGTTCCTCTGTTAAGTACTATTCCATGTGCATTTTCTTTTTCATTTTTGCAGTGTTTCAAAAAGAAGACGCAAGAAATGTACTTATACTGCAACCTATTTTTTCAACCTCACTTTCATGCAGTGTATAGAAATAGAATGAGGTGTTTTAATGCATTACAGCATCCTGCTTAATGTAAATTCCCTGTAGTTCAGAAAAAAATACATGCAAAGATTTTAGATCTAATTATTACAGATCATTCGAAATAATAAAAACAATAGCCTGTCTGTTTTGGTCAAAACACACACACACACTTCCACACACACACATCGAAAATAGTTCAGATCTCTTGCAATGTTTCCCTTACATCATATCAGTTATTGTCAATATGTAGTTTAGACTGCAGATGTCAAAGTCAAATTCCAGTTTTGACAAGTCCAGACGAGCAGAAAGCTTCACCAGCTTTTCTTTGTGTGTGTGTTGTGTGCGTGCGTGTTGGAGTGTGTGTTCCTATTTCTCATAGTGCATGATTATTTTAACCAGTTAAGGAAAAAAAAAAAAACCTGACAAACTGATTTAACTTGTTTGAGAAAATCTGGTTTTGCTTACAAACTTACAAAATTTTTAATTTTGATAGTGAAATTATTATATGTAATTTATCTTTAGAATTTGTATTTGGAACAGAAAATTTTCCAGTTGTGCTTATCTAATGTACAAGTCAGTTTAATAATAATAATAATAATAATAATAATAATAATAAGTTGCTTCTAATTCAATTGTTTTATTTACTGTTATTTTAAAATAACAGTTTCAGCATAATATTAAACTGTTTCTAAATTCATTGCATAAGTTGTTAATGGATTTTATTATAAATCTGTTTCAACATTTTAATCAACCTATAGATTTTTTCAGCATCTTAGACAATTTAGAGCTTAAATTATATGCAAAAGAGCTGCAATTGCTGTTTTTAGAAAGAAAGAAAAAACACTAATGCTGCTTTTCTTGTTCTTTTAAAAATTATTAAATTAAGTAATTTTTCCCCCCGTATTTTTTTTTCCTTCTGATTCTAAAACATGACCATGTAAAAGATGCCTTCGTGTTCTAAATGTAAGCAGTGGTGTTACTGAATTTATCACGTATTTCTCATTAACAGGAATTGAACAACGGCGCTTCAAAAGGTCTTTTACATCTCCAGTAAGCATTCGGGCTTTTAACCCTTTTATATTAATAAATTAATTTAAAGTATTTCCAGAGCTATAGAGAAAGCTCTGGAAACAGGCCAGAATTCAGCTTGTTAAATCATTCATTTTCAAGAAGCTCACCGACAGGTGTTTCTTTAGCGGTACAATAAGTCATTATTGGACTTTCAGGGACACGCCGTTGATTTGCTTTAGTAGTTACTTTTTTGTGTTTATAAAAGGTTAGTTTTTTTTTCTTCGCTAAATGAAAGAAGTAAAAGGAGTATTCAAGAGGCATTTTCGGACGGAATGAAAAGAGGGATGCCTTTATTTTTCAACTCTCTCTTCTGCCTTGCGGTGCTCAGTCGACGTTCGGCCTTTTATTTTTTATTTTGACTCAAACTTTTCACTAAGGTGGACCGAGAGTTGGAGGGATGCGTTTAAAAACCTCGGGTGGGTGAGTTTATTTCGGTTTTTAGAGAAGCTAACCTAAAAACAGCTGTTTTATATTTTAAAGAGAAAAGAGAAAAGGGTTAGCGGACAAATGGACGCACAGAAAGTTATTAAAGCAACATAAACTCGAAGTTCCCCGAATCTTGTGGGCGACCGCTGTTAAACACAAGGTTCACTTTATTCCTGGTTTCTTTCTGAAATATTATTGCCTGTTGTTTATCACAGAAATAAACACGGTGTTTAGTGTAACAGTTTGGATTTTTTTTGTTAGTTCGTCTCAGCGGAGTCCGTTTCTCCCCTTCCTTTATAGAAATATGCCAGCACTCATTTAAGCTAGTAATGGACGCCAGAAACAACTTTTTTTTCCCTTTCAGTTTTTTTTTTTTTTAAATCTGTGGTTACAGTTTTTTTGTCCTAAATGTGTTTTAGTTCGTGTTTTCATTTTATTTTGGGCCTCATTTGACTACTTTCATCCACTTCAGTGTTAAATTGTCAAGTTGTGCAAACGTTGCAATTTAGCTCTCTCTTTTTAAAAAAAAAAAAAAAATCTAACTCGCTAAACATTTAATATTTTTGCTTTGGAAGCTGCTACTGCTTACATCTTGGCCGTTTAGGTGTCTTTCATTTCATGCTTTGTGAGCTTTTCTGTGCCACGGTTTAAATGGAGGGTGTTTTGCCCAGCCTGGCAAACAAAGGTCATCACTTTTTAAAAGCCAGAACAGGCCAAGCTGAGATAAGATGAACTCTCACTTAAATTATTACTCAGCAGATACCTCTAAGAATCCAGTGGTTGAGGCCTCAAAATGCCCCCTATTATATATTTATTGTTCTAAATACCTCCGAGCACACAGGGAAAGCCATCACTAATGAGCTAAAAGAAATGTAGGTTTTAAAAACTCTGAAATAAAAGGACATATTAAATAGTAGGGTGCCACACGGACGTGTTCCTGGGCCAAAGTCATAAAACATTTTTTGCCTTGACTGCAAAATGTTCTGTGAGCTTTTAGGCCCAGTTTTGATCACTGTTACGCTTGCAGCTGTTTTATTGTGATTTGCTTACTAACATAGAAGGGCATGTAGCCACATAAAAGGTTCATGGCAATGATCGTTTTTATAATAGGTACACAGAGGAAAAAAAATGTGGCAGAACCGGACCATCAAAAGAGAAATGTGTCACCAGTTTTGGAAGAGGTTATAATTACCCTGAAAGCAATCTGTCACTTAATTGTAGGATCATGTTTGAAAGAATGCGACTATTTTCGTTTCTTTGTCTGTGGCTAATTTATCAAAATCCTCTAGTGAGGTTTGTCGCTTCTAATAAACAGTGCATATATTTGTTATTAGATATTATGGAGAAAAAAAAAGCATACACATCCATTTTTAATTCAGTCTACTTGCATTCAGTTTTTCATACATCATCTTTCCCTGCAATCTTCCCCTCTTCCCATATTTTCACATCATCAGCTCGGCTGTGTGGAGCAGGCGTATGTTAGAGTGAACAAGCGGCACTGGGCCCGGCTCGGGCCGGTCCAATAGCAGTGACCAGCCAGCAGACCAGACCACCAACTATAGCCAGCTAGCTACCTGCCTGGGCTGCCAACTGGTCATTTACCCAGCCAGCCATACAGCTTCCCGGCCAACCTCACAGCCAGCTCGCCAGCCTGTCAGCGGACCCGCCAGTCAGCCTGGGCTGAAGCTCCTCTGTCAGACGCTGACAGAAGGGGCAGGCCACACTAAATCTGATGGTCCTGGGAGCCAACCAGAGGACTCTATAGCCTTTGTAGGCCGTTCACACAGGCAACTTGTCCCGTTGCACAGCAGGTGGCTTGAACCCACAATCACATGGCTGTGCCCTCAACTTTGCCTCATGACAAGTTAGCTTTTTATGGATGCCCACTGTCGAGATTCCAGTTTTGACAATGTCTCTGTAATTCCTGTGAGCCTCTTGGATTAATTCATGCAATTTGGAAAGCATCATTCAGCAAATATATTCCCTTTTTTTGTGAGTTTGGGAGGCTGACATTTAAATGTAATTGTAATCAGAGGAGTGTGCCATACTTATTATAAATCCAATCATTGTAAATAAAAAAAAAAAATGTTGAACTTGTTCCTGGTTAGAGGCAGCCTTTTCGTCCAACTTGCAGAGGACGTATTATCCGCCATTACAGACCAGACCAGGGCAACCAGCTGTGCTCCTCCACTTTTGTCTGATGGGCAATAAACTGTCTGCTTCAGGAAACCGACTTTTAATATGGCTGAGGCCATCTTCTCTGGTTAGGAAAGCTGTTAATAAATCAGAACTGCCTGTTTAAGACAGTTCCAGTATTCAGTCGCAGTATTAAAAAGCATAACATGCGTGGGTTGCTCATGTGAAGCTGGCCACCACAGCATTTTTCGGCAGTCTGCTTAATTGTCTCTCACCCACAACTAGGATTGAACCCTAATTTGTTAACAGAAACTTTTAATATGTTTCTGTGTCTGTGCTGTTGGGGGCTATTAAAGTGGAGTGACAAAAAATGGAGAGGAGAGGAGAAGAAGGGGCCAGTTTGGACCTAAGAGTGCATTTTGAAACAAGAGAGCATGTTTTTGGACGGTATTTTTTGTTTGGGGGTGGGATGTAGGGGGTGGGTTGGGTGGTGGGGGGGGGTCCTCGTAGCCCCCCACCCCCCACACACCATTCTCTTTGTTTGTGTGGTAAATCCAGGAGCAGCTGCTGGTCCCAGGGTCTAGTGGGATTTTGGGTCTGTGTTTTCTCATGCCATCCCATGCCAAGGTGGTGTAACGCAAGCACATAGAGAGAGTGTGAGGGGGTGTTGGGGAGGGTGGTTGCGGTTGGAGAGCAAGCTGGTTTGTTGGGATGGCTGTGACCATGTTGGTGACGAAGGCACGTGCTTGTGGGGTGGTGGGGGTGTTAGCTTTAGAAGGCGGGTGCTGTCTGGATTCATGTAAAATTAATATCCTCTGGACTTTGCCTTTGCACTAGATTGGAACTTGTCTGTTTGGCTAATGACGTGCCTTCTGCCTGCACCGCACACAGTCCACCCCCCAATCCTTTCTCCACGACCAGCCACCAACCATCCATACCCCCACCTCTTTGCTTCTCCCTCTGCCATCTCTCTCTTCCCTCCCTTTGAGCACTGGGAGCGTGCGTATTGGCTGGGCTGCGAGAGACTCCGTGCCAAATAGGTGGGCCCTCTGCATGTTGGCACAGACTCAGTCAATGGTTAGAGACGGAAAGTGGAGAGGAAGAGAGAACGGGAGAGCCAGAGTTGGAGAGAAAGAAGGGGGAAAAAAGAAGCTCCACTTGGGTTTGCCAGTGGTCGTGCACAGTCTTCCAACATTTACTCGGTCCTCTTGTTTTTGTTTTTTTTTTTCCTCCTTTTCTTCTTCTTCTCCTCCGTCCGCACCCCCCCTTGTCAGCTCTTCTTCTTCTCTGTCTCTCTGTGACTCTTTTGCAGATCAGAATACAACCAATACCATGTGCAGTTTTGCCAACCAATCTTTTTTTTTTTTTTTGTTGGTTTTCATCGAAATATTTTTCTCTCCACGTCTTTGTGAACAAAGAAGAATGTTTTGATTTTTGATCCTTTTTTTTTCTGCCTCACGTATTTTAACTTAATTTTTACACATCAGACTGTGTTTTATTTTAATGGCTGACACAGAGAGCTTGCCAAACTTTTCTGCACTCTCCTTCTGATGTGCTCTTGAGCAGCACCTTTTCCGCTCTTTACTCTTGCTCCAGTACCTCTTGTGTTCCTGTGCTGGTATTGCACTGTGCCTCTTTTTTGGCCTGTCTCCTCTTTCTCAGATTTTCCCCCCTGCTGCTTTTATTGGACAGTTTCTCAGCTTCTGTTTTTGCTTTTTTTTTTTTTTTTCCTTTTCTTCCACAGTCTTTTGTTTTGTAATATTCACAGCAATACTCCAGCGCTCAACAATCCAGTCACTGCACTGGTTCTGGTTCCGCATTTTAAGTTTACCCACAATCGATGGAGTGAATTTATGATGAAAGAGCGAAATGGTAACTACCATGTCGTTTACGTTTTATTCACGTATTTTTTTTTTTAATCCAGTTGTTTGGTCAATTTTCATTTCAGACACAATGCTCATGAATTTTTTTTAATGGTGCATTTTTATTTCTATTTTTTTAAACCAACTAAATTAATTTCAGTAGTTTAGTAACTTGTGACACGACCCAAGTGATTTCACTTGCCTTTTATAGAATTTTTGGTCTGTTTGTTATTACTTTCTCAGTCCGAATCTGATTCTTTTTTCTCTATTTAGAGAAAAAGTTGTCCATATTTAACAATATGCATTGCTAATATTTTTTTTTAAATTTAAGCATAAAATTTAACTTCTTTGTTTGTTCATCTCTTACCTTAGTATGTCAGTGGTTTGCATATGTGTCCTTCAGTGTGATGTCTCCCTGTTAAAGAGTGGAAAGCATCCTTAGCTCTCTCTCCATCACTATCTCTCTTTCTTTCTGTCAGTCTCCGAGCGCCTCTCTCTCATTCTTTCCCTCCGCTCACACGGAGCAGGCGCCGCTCCTCCATGCTGCGTGCCGGTCCTAACTGCCTCTCTTCTCTCTTCCCCTCCTCACCCCCGCTTCCTCTCTCCCCATCCTTCTCTCCCCCGTTCTCCCCCTCTCTTTCCTCTGCCTCCTCGTGCCTCCCCCCCTCCTCCCTCTCCTCGTCCGCCCTCCCCCCGTCCTCCTCTCTCATCCAGGATGAATTCCACCCCTTCATCGAGGCCCTTCTGCCCCACGTCCGCGCCTTCGCCTACACCTGGTTCAACCTGCAGGCCCGCAAGCGCAAGTACTTCAAGAAGCACGAGAAGCGCATGTCCAAGGAGGAAGAGCGTGCGGTGAAAGATGAGCTACTCGGGGAGAAGCCAGAGATTAAGCAGAAGTGGGCCTCGCGCCTGCTGGCCAAGCTCCGCAAGGACATCCGGCCCGAGTTCCGCGAGGACTTTGTGCTCACCATCACAGGCAAAAAGCCCCCGTGCTGCGTGCTGTCCAACCCTGACCAGAAGGGCAAGATCCGTCGCATCGACTGCCTGCGCCAGGCCGACAAGGTGTGGCGGCTGGACCTGGTGATGGTCATCCTGTTCAAGGGCAGTCCCCTAGAGAGCACGGACGGAGAGCGGCTCGTCAAGTCCCCACAGTGCACCAACCCTGGCCTGTGTGTCCAGCCACACCACATCGGAGTGTCTGTCAAGGAGCTGGACCTTTACCTTGCCTACTTTGTCCACACGCCAGGTATGTTGCAACCTGCACACTGTTACTGTACACAGAATACTCGAATCATGCTGCACATGAGCACATTTAGGTGTGCTGATTTTTTTAATACTAACAGACATGAAGAGAAACACAAATGAGGACATTAAAGATTTGAGTGGAGGACAGTTAATTACATAAATAACAAATATTTACATGTGTGTTTAGAAATGAATAGGTAAACTTGAAAAAAGCTACACCAAGAAGTTTTTCTATATTACATTTTATATTTAAATCTTAATGTTCACAATTTAAATTATTCTCAAAACATATGCAAATTCTTTAGGAATAATAAAAGCAACGTTTCGTGCTGCTTTTCAAAACCGCTGTCATTTTGATATTTCTATTTTCTATTTTTCTGTGCTGTTTACTTGACAACACAGCATCAACAGTAATAAAAATAAATTTTGGATGTGTGTCTGGGGCATAGTTCCAGCTTGCTCTGGCAAGTTTCTGTTTATATTTCTGAGGGAGGAATTTATGGCTTCATGAGTATATATTTTGTGTTTTTTTATAGAAAAGAATTTGCATGCCTGTGTGAGCATGTGTGCGTCTGAGAGGGAGAGTGTATGAGACGATCGGTGCTCTAAAACGTAATGTTTTCGTTGCACAAAGGGGGAGTCGCTGTTTTTTAACATTGCTGGACGTGGAGCTGCCACGAGGAGGTTGCTGTTTTCAGGGATGGTAACTTGGCCAAAGCCCAGATTGTGTGTTTTCGTGTGTGTGAAAGAAGAAGAGAGCAGAGCCGTGAGTCTGCAGCTCTCAGGCCACAGGCTGCTGCTGCCCTCGCTGTCTGCCTGAACAGCGAGCACCACGTTGGACCTGACTGCCAAACACATGCTCACACACAAAACGGCAAAGCTAAAAGACAGACAGTACTATTGCAGCTACTTTCACACCCATGAAAACACAGCTAAATACAACCACACACTCTTGTTTTTTTTAATTTTTTATTTACTTAATTTAATTTAATTCTTTCATCTTTTTTAGTTCACTTTCCGACAAACAGCCAAACACGGTTTTAGTCACAATTACATCCACAGACCAACACAGTGCACACATTCGTCCAAGAGACTATCACAGATACAGTTTGAAACAGCCAAACATTGTTGTATCTCAGCCACCATCGTAGATACACACTCACACACCCGGCCAAACATCACTGCAGCTTCCAGTGCGTGGACTCCACACACACACTGGTTGGGTTCTGTTTTTTTCTCACAGTGTAAGAAACACAGACACTCTCACAAAATACATTTCACAGCCAAATCCTCCAAATACACACTACATCACCATTTGCTGTCTGGTTGTTCAAACAAGCTCATGACCTAATGTTATCTCAGCTGGATTTTCTGGAAATTTTAAACACTGATTTAACCAGCACGTATATATTTATACGCAGCACGTCCCCCGTCACCGCCTGAACACATCGACCTGCTCTGTTGGCCAAATGCTATCATAAGCAACTCCCAGTGTTTCTCTCTCTGAGACACACACGCACACACACACATGCACACACACACACACGCACACACACACACACACGTTAAACCTCAGTCCAGGCCAGACACCTCACACAGCCTGAGCCAAACCTTGGCAGCAGCTCCAGCTTTGCTTTGTTAGTCTTTCTTTGATGGTAATAAACGATATGTAATGGGTAGTCTCTCTTATTGTTGTCATGGTAATTTTATATTTTTTTGTTAAGCTGTCTATCAACGATATTGATTTTATTAGTTTTTTTTTCTGACACAAATTTAGTCCTCTTCAAATATATATGATTTTACAAAAATACCTTAGTGAAATTTATATGCTTTAAATGAAATAATACACTAATTCTCAAAGGTACGTTTTAAAATTCAAATTACGTCTTCAATATATATATATATTTTTGATTAAATAATTTTTAAGCTAAATTTTCAGCACGTAAAATTTCACATTAAAGGTACAAAGATCAGACAAGCAGGGTTGCAGTAAATATTTTAATTGTTTTATATATTTTATATTATTTTACATCGGTGTAATGCTCTGCTGAAGCAGACTGTACCGGTTCTTCTAAACAGAAAATGTTTCTTGTTCACTCATGCGCACGCACATGGAAACTGTAATTAATCACCATAAGTTTGCTTCCTTGACGTCAGCTGTTCCACTCCTCTGCAGTACTTTGGTTTACAGCAGGACAGTAAAACACTTTCTACACGGTGTGCTATCCATTCATGATGTTGACTTACTTTGTATTTTTCTCTTATCAAATCTGGCTTATGCAGTGTTCCTCGGTTGTTTTAATAATTCTTTCAAAGAGTTGACGCTCGGTTTTAGTCGCGCTTTGATCGATTTATTTGGCTGAAAACTAGAAACACGACATTAACTTTCACCTTGCAAACTGATGTCATGCTGATCAGTTTCAGTGATGTGTGTAGTTTTTTTTTTGTTGTTGTTGCCTTGCTGCAGCAAATGACAAGATGTGTTCATTATTTGTTTTTGTTTGGTTTGCATTTTGTCAGTCTTTAGCTTCTCTGTCTTCCCGGCTCCTCTTTGATCCTGTACACACTTTTGTTTTGCCTCCTTAAACATCGGCCTCATTGTTGCTCTCACAGAGGTAAAGCCTCTGCTGATCTCTTTTGTTTATATTGTAGGAGACACGGAGAGAGAGTGAGGTAGAGAGAGCATATTGGAAAGGAGAAGAGGCTACAATAGTGATTGTTCGGTTTGGCAGCACCAGAGCCCCGTTGGTGTGGGAAGAAGAGAAAGACGTCTTGTGTTTTGTTTATGACAGAGTGGCAAAAGCTGCCACGGGGAATCTCTGGGCTTGCCGTCAGGCTTTCTCAGACTGTTCTGCAGCCAGCCAGCTTTTGAGATCCTCTCTGTTACAGAGCAGAACACACCGCAGCCATTTCTGAATGAACCACAACACCGCAGCAGACAACCCTCTCCCCTGATTTCTTTGAGGCACCTTCGATGAAGAGAAAAAAATAGATATAACTACACTTTGAACATTGCAGCTGGAGCACTGGCATTGGATAAGTACGAGGTAAAGCAGGATTGTGTTGCAGCTCACAGTGTAGTGTATTCTTAGCCTTCAGATGTAAGTGATTGGTCTGTGATAATAAGGATAATGATCTTTTGGCCCCAGGGTCTGCTAGAACAACACAGCAGGGACTCTTTATTAACCTGTAAACAGAGTGTATTGGCTCTGATTTACTTTACAATACCAGTTAAGATATATTTTTTTTCTTGTGAGAGTCTGACTACTGCATAGGTGGCTCCACTTTTACACCATCTGAGGAGAATTTATTTGGCTGCTTCTCAAAGTCTTCAGTGAGCTATTTGATTTATAATATGTGCGCTGTTTTAGATTAAACTCAGCACATTTCTGATTTATTCAGGGTAGGAAAAATAAAAGATATAAAAAAAAAACATTTGTCAGGTCCAAAGTTAGCTCACTGCACTTACTCATAGTTTGGACCTTTTTCATATTTCTTTTTTTTTTCTCGTATTTTCTTTGTGCGCTGTAAGTGTGATCATGAAAAGATGTTTCAAATGTGTTTCCAATCAAAAGTGCAGCACAGGAAATTTGCAGTCACTCTGAGGGAGGTGTGAAATGTGCTCGCCTTGCCATTTCTGCTATGACCGCTCCACACTCCACGCTCCGCGGTGCCAGATCCCGCCTCCGTCTCACTATTGCAGTAGTAATGCCTTGGACTGCTCTGTGAGAAAGTCCAGAGAAACCCTGGTGCCTTGGCCAGCCTCCGGCCAACTCCCTGACCACGGCAGGGATTCAGAAACAAAACGCCAGTTTACGTTCATCACAAAAGAAAAACTCTTGATTTATGGGCCCGCAGTGTGCAAGGTAAACTTTGGCTGGGGAGAGAAACAGAGTGTCAGTTGAAGGAAGGCAAACACAAAGGACGGAATATCAAAGCTGCCGGGATGAATAATTTACAGCGTAGTAAAAGTTGATACTGTGATGGGTTGCGTGGGTCTTCACTTTTATAACTCCTCTGTTTTCTGAGAAAGTAATCTGTTGTTAATTAGCTCCCGGTCTCTTCTCAGGCTCCTGAGACACCATAGTTGTTGAGTGGACTGTCTTTGTGTGCGAGTGTTTGTGTCTGCGCAAGCGGAGTCCTGGGTGACACTCAGCAGTGAAGTTTTGATTTAATGAAATCTTGACACTCGGGGAGTCCATCAGGTCAGAGGCTTTTGTATTGTGTTGTGGGAACGAGGCCTGATGTCGGCTAAGGAAAGCTCTTCACACAGGGAGAAGCTTTGGCATCGGTGTGTGTTTACTGATCGCTCTCACTGTGTTCCTGATGCCTTTCTGTTGGGCACCAGGAACACACATGTAAAATCTGAAGGGTTAAGTTTCAGCGAGAGCTTGACAGGGAGTCTTCTCACACTATTCTTGGCCTCAGAAGAAGAAAAAAAGTGCGTTTTGGAGGCTGCTGATGTAAGGAAAGCCAAAGCCTTGTTGTGTGCTTATTTACTCAGAAACATGTAGATACACAGATACATGCTGACATGGGAGTGTCAAAGGCAGACATGGCCTGATCCAAAACCGCATTGTCTGTGTTTATCTCATGAGAACATGAAGAGCAGAGCACACTCAAAGAAATAAAAGGGAAAGACAGCATTATGTTTGGTTTCCAGTTAAACTGACCAGTGAAAATTGGCACAATCGTTGCCCTAAAAATAGCTGGAGGCCTTCCCCTCCTCCTCTTTACATAATGATAAATCCAGATTTCTCAGGAGAGACTAACAGCCATGAACATTTCTGGTCTACCCGCATGTGTTTCCTTTTGTGTGAAGAGTTTCAGCGTCAGGAGATATGTGGTAAACAAATTATTCCAGTGACATGTAGAGACCATGAGTATGTGGTTGAACAGACAAATATGGCAGCTTGTGCCTTCAGTGTTTTTACACGTTCTTCTCAGATTCTCTCTAATCTTTCTGAACGAACCCAGCTGTGGAACCTCTTCTGTTTTTTTTTCTAAGAGAAGAGGTAAAAAACGGAAAGGAGCCTTTTTCACTTTTTCCGATTTTTTTAATATAAAATATGAAATGAAAAATATATATTTTAATGTCAAATGTAGCGGCATGTTGTCTTTACTGTTTTTGTTGCATTTTCATGTTGATTTAAAGTTGCATTTTTGTGTTTATGTTCATATTTCACATATTTGGATTGTGACATAGTTGGTGTAAAGCATTAAAAAAATCTTCTCCCTGGAGTGGTTGTGATCTGTGATTGGTAGATCCAGTTCTGATCTGTTCCTTTTCCATTAAATGCGTCACATCAGAAGTAAAAACTCAGACAAGGCTGGATTTTGTTTTACTACTTTGAGGTAAATGGGAAAATAATTTAAAACTATTGTCCTTCACTTTGTGCTGTTTTGAGAACTATTTCCACTTTGAAATTGCTGTTTTTTCTTCTCTTTCTTGAATCCCAGCAGGAAAAAAAATCTCAATTATTC
Organism: Poecilia formosa; assembly: GCF_000485575.1. NCBI lineage: Eukaryota > Metazoa > Chordata > Actinopteri > Cyprinodontiformes > Poeciliidae > Poecilia > Poecilia formosa. The sequence goes on along the minus strand of NW_006799982.1, from coordinate 823,488 downwards.
AAATGAACCCGTCAGACCTCAATGGAAATTAGTTCATCTCTACCTTGAAATATTTTGATCAGATTCATAAATGTATTTTACTTTAATAAAATGAAACAATACATTCCCAAAATTAATACATTTTCATTTTTGTCAGTGTCAGACATTTTCTGTGTGTGTAGCATTTTTTTTATATTTTTTTCATAATTAATTGAACTTAATATACCTTTTATCATGTTATTAATAAAAAGGTACAAAGAAGGAAAAAAGTGTTAAAAAAAAAACATGAATGAGAAAAGGCAAAGAGTCAGCAGCACCATGGGGGACGTATTGTCTGTCTTAATACTCTGTCTTCCCAGTGCCGAGTCTCTTTTCAGGCTTTTGTAGTGTTGCTGACCATGAAATGTGTGTGTTCCCAAAAACCATATAGCAACTCAAGCGGGTTTTCTGACCTCAGAAAGACATGGAACAGGAGAATGAGTAGAAGAGAGAGAGCAGTGGGCAATTCCCGTTCCTGGGCATGGCCGCCAAAGAAGAGAGAGAGCCAGGGACGGCAGCCTTTTAGCCGGGCTGCAGTCACAGCAAGGCTCTGGCAAAGGCTGCTGAGACCAGCCACTGGCGGTATTCACTACCTCATAGCCACAGTATTACTGTAATATGTGTCTCAGTGTTTGGTTTAATGTCCATAGCTGTAATAGTTTAGCTCAGGTTGCATTATTTGTGCTTTGCCTTACTGCTGTAGCTTTGCTGAGTTTACTATTGGATCAGCACTGATTTAGATGGGAAAAAAAAAATAAAAATCAAAATAACCTATTTTATTTTACACATGTGGGTTAAAGAATAATGAAATTATTATGTGGGCGAGTGTAACACAGCAAAGGAGTCTGATGTTGAAAGTGAGAGGAGTTGTGTCGGCGGTCGCTTTTGGCACGATGCTATCTCTCTGTTTGGAAGGCGCCAAATTTTCATACACAGTCCCTGCCAACCTCCTCCCTCTGATCCTCTCTTTCTTCTCATTTCTTTTCTTTCCTTCTCTTGTTCATGTTTTTTTCTTTTATTCCTCTTCAGGGTTCAAATGAATTCCCTTCCTTAGCCTCATTAGCACCCTGGTCTCCTATTTTAGGCTGTAGAATAATTCATAATAACTTGTGAGCGCAAACATTTTAGCACTCAATAGGACCATTACGCTCGCTATTTGCTTGCCATTGGCTGTGAACCTTGACTTTTACATTGGAGGTGTTTTATTTAACTCTAATTTGGATGAAGATGAGGAAAATGATTAACAAAAAGCCTTTTAGTGACTGTGTTTATTTCCAAAGACTCGAGCTCTGCCTTGTAAATTTTATACTCGTGTGCTTTCAGGCTTTGATGCTTGATTGCTCTTTAGTCCGTCTTTTTTTGTATGCAAGTTGATTGCTTTCACTTTATGTGATTTTCAGACTATTTAATTTAATCACTAATCTAGGTACTTATTTTTCTGTTTAGAACATTTCACATAATCATACTGTGGGTGCCACTTTTTCTCTTCCTCGTTGAGCAAAATGCTTAAATGAAGGTGTCCTTTGGTGTGCGTTACACGATGAGAAGGAGAAGAGCAGGAAGGAGAGTTTAGGGGGAGGGGGGCGAAAGAGTGATTTAGCTGAGAAACATAACAGAATGGCAGAGAAACAAATTTGGCATGCATCCGTGTAAGCAAGTAAGCTTTAAATCAGTTTGGCCACAGATCTAGGACACTAGACGCAGAAAAGGAGGCAGGATGAAACGGTGGGGAAAGAAACATCATGGGATTGAAAGTAGGGATAGGGTGTGTATTTGAATAAATACGTGGCGTATGTGAAGCGCCGTTAAGTAGAGGTTTGGATGGAGGGGGGGGGGACTCGACAGGGAGCTCCGGTGGGTGTTTGGTAAAGTGTCGCTCAATGTCGACTTGAAAAAGAGGCCGGTAAATAAATGGAGTGGCAGTAAACAAGGCTCTGCGTTTCATCAAAAGAGCCTATTCATCTGCGAACAGGACAGTCTCTCTTTTCTCTGAGGACACAGAAAAGGAACCCTGTGACGGTGACGAGAGGATAGTGCTTGTTTAGATAACAGGATGAGTTTGGAGTGGAGTGGCATAGTGTGTGTGCGTGTGCATGTGTGTGTGTGTGTGTGTGTGTCTGTGTGTGCCTTCGTTTGGGTGTATTTGAGCTCAAAGGGGATGCAGAGCAGGTGGGAGGTGTGTGAAGTTAAGTCGGGGAACAGACAAGCTGGATATTCATTCAGATGTATGACAAATTTTTACACAATTTGAGGAGAGTCTTTTTTTTCTCTTTTTTTCTGCTTTTTTTTTTGGCAGAAATAAAAATGAGAGTTCAACAGGATGACAATAAGCTTAAGGCTCTGTAAAAATTTAGTGAAATTATTCCACTTTATATTTTATTAGTTTTCTATTTTCTTCTTACAGTATTTTCTGTACACCAGCTGTTGAAAACACTCACAAAACACCTGGATTGTAATACGTTATTTTATTGAAACAGGTATTAAATTAAATCACAATTGAGAAAAAAAAAACAAACAAAACAAACTCTTAGATCAAGATGAATGGCAACAATTATTGTCATAGATGCATAAACTGGGAAAACCCAGAGCTAAATATAAGCTTTATCAGCTATAACACATAATAAAGAAAATAATCAAGCCATACAAAGACAAAAAAAATTCCTGACTATCCCACATTGCACAAAACCTAATTAAAAGCGGTGAAACTGTTCTGCTAAACCCTTCATTAAAAGTAGCTTAAAATGACTAAATGAAGATAATGATCCAAAGTTGGGTGTATTTGGAGATCATTACACACATAATGAGCACATGTTTGAAAAGCAGTTTTTCCGAAATTAGTTTGTGATTCCAGGACCTTTCTATTTTTAACGACAAAAACAAAAAAAGGTCGTCTTTCTTCTAAGTATTATTGTCGTGCAATTAACCAACTTATAAAGTAACAATAAAAGAAAATTAAAGCAAAACTAACTTTACGCAAAACTTTTTCAGATGGACAAAGCTAGCATCAAGCATTTTATAGCAACCAAATTCGGACCATCTAATGTATAGATAGTGTGCTCAGATTAAGTACCAATTTTATAATTTTCTATAATTTGTAAGATGTAATAGAAATGTCTTGAGCACAAATTTGTCGAGTGATTGTGTAATGTGGGGTTAGACTTGTAGGTGAAACTCTTGACAGTCTGTGTACATATGTCAAGCACAAATCAGTGCAGGGAGCGTCTTTTTTGGCAAGGCTTCTTTGAATATGTGAGAGAGTTCATATGTATGTCTCATTATACATTTGCACACCAGGTGATGTGTGTCAATTAGCATTTTACGCGGTATTGCAAGCCAGTTGCATGTTTGGAGTCCAAGGATCTTCGGGACACCTTGGTGAACTGGCCACTGCAACTTTCTCTGCCTCTGCTGTTTAATATTCGTCTCATTCACCCAACAGCGCAAAGAGTGAGGTGTAAACTGAGCGCTAAAAAGACCCATGGTGCACTTCATCATGCAAACTTTTCCATTAAGAGGAAATGAGGTTTTGAATTCAAAGATCACTGTTAAGTCACTTCAAACCACTTAGTGAATATTGACTAAAAGAGCAGGGAAGAGAAGCCAGGAGAGTGGCGTCTTTCAACGTTAACAGCTTCTATTCCTTTTAACCTCTCGGGTTTTTTTTTGCACAAGCTCGTCTTGTTTATACCACTGGCCTTGTGAAGTTAAATATGAGAAGTGCATCTGTCACTTTGTAACTTGACTGATCTGACAGCTGAGCTTCATACTTTTTAATTAGAACTTCCACCAAGTAGAAGACAGAATAAATTCGTCCGTTATCTGTGTCCTTAATTAACAGCCACACGCAACACACTTATTCTCTCTGCGTCTCTCTTTGACTATTGAGGTTAGCGTTTCGCTCGTCTGTTCGATTTGATGCTTTTAATATTCTGGGGTGCCCTCTTTCCTCCTTCCTCAGTCCTCTGCCTTCCTGCACTAGAGTCCCCCTCCCCAGTCCACCGCTTGTTCGCCTCACATTTTACTGGGCCCAAATTCGGCTGCCACCATGGCAACCCAGGCTCCCAGGGAACCTTGTTTGGGTACAATCCAAGCTGCCTCCAGGGTGGCACTAGCTGGTGTTGTCTCCGACAACGGGCTGTCACTGTGGCAGGTTCCTACGACAAGGCCAGCCCGGTTCTGGCCCTCCACAGTGGGAGTGCTAGCTTGCCGTCCGCCGGTAAATAAATACGAGCTAACATGACCTGCCGTATCCGGTGACATTAGCCAAAGCTTCCACAACTTAAAGCCTCGGCAGTGAAACACAGGCTAAGCAGGGGAAGGGTTTTCACCAGCACGCATATTGATGTGGCATGGCTTGGTGCCCAGTGCTGCCTCCTACATAAAAGAAAACTGGAGAGGCAGATGAGAGAATGAGAGGGAGAAAGGCAACAGAGAGGTGTATTTTCAATGTATAATATATGAGTGTATATGCTTTTCCACACAATGCCTTTTTCTTGTTCAGCGTAAATATTTTGACTTATCAGCATCAATATTACTGTATTATTTTCGCGATGGGAAATTTCCTCTGCAGCCAGGTGAAAAACAACAACAACAAAACAGACACGACCACTTCACAACATCGGCAAACACATTAAAGAAAACTCAAGGGAAAATATATATGTGTGTATTTCAGAAATACACGGAGGCCACATCTTTAAAGTAAATATTTTTTTCTCTGGTTTGTTTTGCATTTTATTTTTGTGCTACATTGTAAAATTGAGTGTGTTTTGCATTTTGAGAATGTATTCTTGTGTGAAAATGAACACATGGCCACTGACTTTACTAGTAAATTGCACCTATTATGTGGGAATTTTGTAAGACCACAAGATCTTTAAATCATTCAAGGAATGATTTCATCACATGCAAAAGCACGTACAAAGTCCTTTCTACTGTTTGAGAACAGCAGTAAGATTTAGATCTATGTCGTATTCGTTGTTATCTTGACTTTCTCTGATTAGAAGTTCTTGTTAGACCTTAGATGTTGGACCAATCATCTCCTGACTTCCCAAACAATACCATATCTGAAGAAAGATGTGCAAGGCAGACAAATCAAGGCTCTTTGATTCTCTTCCGGCTCTGAACTGTGAATTTTATATCAGATAATTGAAACGGGGTTTGTTCTGAAAAAGAAAAGCAAATTTCTAATATTTGCCTTCGAGTTATAATTTCATGCATCATTATAAGCTAAAAGCAACTTTTCACATTGTAAACTGAAAGAAAAGAGATTCTTCTACTTGTATTTTTATTTTTACCCCCACAATGTCTCACTTTATGTCTTAATCTTTTTTTAGCTTCGTGTGATTCTCTGGGCTGATTTGCACTAAACCAGGCTGCTCCCTCTGCAGCTGTGTGTGTGTGTGTGTGTGTGTGTATTGCAAATTTTAACTGCATGCAGACCAGGTGGGGAAACACTTTTCCTCTGCAGGGAGCGGATGGATATCTCATTGTCCTGTTTTCTTAAGCTATGAGTCAGTATCCATAGCAGGTAATGAGCATGTAATTGCTAGTATCCCAGCACTTGATGAGAATTCCAGCTCTGAATTTGTTTGACCAGAGGTGAATATTTAAGATATGTTTATTAAAGTTATACATATTAAGCCGTTAAGCTTAATATGGCAAGTTTCGGATGGTTCGATTTCTTACAATTTCTTAGCCTCAGTTTTTTCTTTTTTTTGTTGTTGCTTCTTTCTTGTCTCTCTGAAGAAAAACGTAGTGTTCCTTCACATAGTTAGTTCAGAAAATGGCAGGGAGACAGAGGATTCGTCATGCGAGGTGTGTAATAAAATATGGTGTGTGATCCATGACGGTGCAGTGTGCGCGCTCAGACGGGAACTAAAGAACTCTTTTCTTGTTTTATTCCCCCTTTTTTTGCTCTCGCTGATCCCTCTGACCGGTCTTAATTTCGGGGTTAGATTGAGGATAGTGACAGGTTAATGAGCCCCCTTTTCCTGCAATTACAGTGGTCTTTCCTACCCTCTTTGTGTCCCTTTTTCTATCTGTGTCTCAAATTCTCTAGTTCAGCAGTGTCTGCTCATCATTTTTATTTTTATTACTCCTAAATAGTTTGCTCTCCTGCCTTGATTCTAGAGTTTTTCTTCAAGAATACTGAATATCTGAAGTTCTGGCTAATAGTTATGATGGTCAGTTAGATAAATTGTAGTTTGTATAGGAGTGAGAGTTTACTTAGATGCTGCTTGCTCTTAGCAGTATGTTATTTTTTCCCTTTTTCCATTTTGTTTTTGGTTGATTTTTCAACTTATTCCTTTACTTTAATATTAGCTGCATTGGATGTTCTCAGTAACATATGAACCCAATATATTTATGTGCGACTTAATTAAATAATAGAATAACACTGGAAACTACAAAGGTGCAATTTTAAGCACGATATTTATATATAAATGTTTTGTTAGGGGGCTTTAAATGTTTCCTTTTATTTTAAATACTCCTAAATTAACATCTTTACTCTTAGCTTTAATTTGTTTCAGATCTTTGTGAACGTGCATATTTCTCTAAGTTGAACTCCTCTCAGTTACCCGTCTTGCGCCACACTCTCAACATTATCCTGGGGAACCCTGGTATTTATTCTTTGTATTTGTTTCCTGTCATGTGGCGTGAAGTGCCTCTCTAAAACAGAAGAGCTTTTCTATATCTGTGTTAATATGTTGAACTGGAAGTGAACATGAAACAGAACATGATTTCTTTTCCTTTCATGGTGTCTGGCTGCAGCTTGTGTTTAGTTTGGTTGCTAGCCTACACTGCTTTGGCTATTACTATAAATGAAGTTAAATTGTTAAGCATTTGGTTGCTCACCCTGCTTTTTTTTTTTATTCCTTTGGCTCAGTGCGTTTATGCAGACCAAAACCTTTTGTCCTGACTCAGGTTTTATTCTAAAGACAACAGGAGTTTTAAAGGTTATACACAGTATACTTTAATTTAAGGCTGCCTGCTTCCTTTTTAAGATTGGGTTTTCCAGCTTTATTAATTTCAGTGTATTTTATTAAGGATGTGTGGGTGTTTTCTTATGAATAAAACCTAATTGTAAACATGTTACTGTCAAGGCACTTGTACAGCTTCCAGCTGAATGGTCGCCAGCGGTTTGAATAACCAAAGGGTGGCTGAGTGAGTCAGATTAAAGCTCTGGTGGTCGGCAAGCAACCAACTTTTTTTAGTAGCCTCTAACAGCTTGAACAAAACACATTTCTACAAATCTTGGAGTTTTTTTAATTTTTTTATTGCCGATCAAAATAGGGTATCACATTAGTTGTTACTGCTAGTACAGAGCTGTACTCCTGATGGTAAATGTCTACTTTAGGTGATAATGGGAAGCCACCTCCTTGTCTGGCAGCAACTGCTTCACATCCTTCCTCTTAGCCTTGTGCCAAGTAAAAGTAAGTGAGAATGCCAAATGCTTACCTAGTGCACAGCGCTAATGAGTCCCAATCTGGACTGATCCTGATTAATAGTCAGTCCCAAGCATCCTTAAAACAGTGAGGCACCCAGAGGTAACCCTTCTTTATATCGGCCGGCCTTGTGGCTCCCCTGATAGAAAGTCGCATGTGGAGGAAGATGGATGAGTTGCGGAGTTCTGACTGTATGCGACACATGTGTCGCTGTTGTTGATTAAAAGTTGTTGTTGTAATTGCGGGGCTTAAAATGCCAGGTGGCGGATGTGTCCCAGTAATCCCCTATCTAATTTCGAGGTCCAGGGGTGAAGCTCTTAATCCGAAACACACGCATACGCTCACTCATAGTTCTGCAAACAGGCATGCTCATATGCACCCTTACATGCACACACACCAGATTCCCCCACGCACATACGGACATATATTTCAGTCTTCTGTGTTGATTCTTGACATTCCCAGAAAACCGAGGGCACTGTCATGTCTGAAAGTAAACTCATAAAGCGGATGAAATCAAGAGTAACCATGTTCAACTTTGCAAGTTTAGTTTGCAGATTTATTTTTGTCAATCTTTGTTTTTCTCTGCAGTGTCTGTGTTTATGACTTGAGGCATTTACAGGTTTACTGGGGGTTGTTACTAACAGTCAAGCCATATAAAGGTACACTTCAGATAGAGGAAAGTGTCAGGGTGACAGGGAGATAAGAGATGTAACTAACTGCCCCACCCTTTACCTTATTTCACCCCTGCTCCATGTGCTCTGCTATAAGTGGGTCAGCCGCAGAGCAAACATAGCGCATAGTGGAAAGCTGCAGTATGACAGAAAATCCTTAACTTTTCTGTCTATAGCAATCAAATAGCATTTCATGTAGCTTTATGTGGAAAATTATCTGCAAAAAAAACCCAGTTTTGTTGGAATTTTTTTTGTTTTTGAATATTTTATATACTTTTATGCTGTGTTCATATGTCAGTATGTTATGAAAGTTTAAAAACGGTTTAAACTAGGCGCAGTGATTTATTTATTTTTTTTCCTGGTTTCAAAACCTGCTGATATTCTTAAGCTCAGCTTGGCCATCTTGCTCTTCCTGTCTGTCTTTCTTTCAGTCTGAGTTTTGGTGTCAGGTGTAGAAGCCATGTGTTTGAAAGTATGTGAAGTAGTTTACAGCCCAAGCTGAGAAGGGGGGAGGAAGGAAGGAGGCATGCAGGGAAAGAGCAGGAACCGCCTTGCCCCGGGCGTAGGGTCATCTCAGGTGAAACGGCTTTCTGGCTATGTGGGTGTGGCATCAAATAAGAGGGAGGAGACAAAGGAGGAGTCCGTTGACACAGACCAGGACAGTCAGAGTTTTCAATAGGAAAATTTAGTTCATAAATTAGAAACCCAGTTCCCAGTAAACAGGGATTTAATGCACAAAAATGTTCCACATTTAGTAATCGAAGTTAAGATAGTGAAAGAAGAAATGTAAAACAAGCTTTGACTGCTGTAGATGCAGCAGGAGCGCCTAATAAAGGAAAAATATGTGTCTCTGTGATACGTTAAGGGAGCAGAACAGTGTTGTGAACTTTTCATAACAGCAGCAAGATTTGTGGTAAAACTTAGGGCAGTGAGAAACTTTAAGAAGGCTCAAATAAACTCAAGTTTGGCTTGGGGTCAAAGGTGACAAGTGACTTCCTAAATTTAGATATGAAGAGAAGGTGGAAGGAAGGAGAATAAAAAAAAAAAACAGAACATTTCTCAAGTGGTAAAAGAGTGGATAAAAGTCTGCAGAGAGTGGAGGAACGTAAAAGATGAGATTGTTTCTCTGCTGCGTGGGTTTCTTGAGGTCATAGTACTGAATATCACTGAGGAATGTGGAATGCTGAATCGCTGCCAAGGCAAACACACCGGCCGCATCACCACCACCGCCCCAGTGGCTTTCAAGGGCTAAGTTATACACACACACACGCAATCAACCATATATTATATATGTGTGGATAAGCACATATGGCACAGTTGCAAAAAAAGGGCTGATGGAACACATGTATGAAGCACTTGTGTAAACATTAATGCTTGTAGGAACTGCAGAATGTATTTGTTGTAACTGTAGCTGACAGTATGGTGTTGCACTTGTCAAAGACAAAACTTAGGTGTTTTTTTTTTTTTTTTTAAGACAGTTTCTTGCAGGTGTGATCCCTCGGCTGGAATGTTCTTCCTCCAAACTGAAATCTACATTTGCAAGGAATTACATTAGACACTATAAGCATAGTTAAAATCCAGGGAGTTGTAAGTTATTGCAGCTGCAGCGCTCACAGGAAATAGACACAAGTAAAAACGTGCATCTCCATTAACTCACTGAGTGAGTGAGTCATTTACTGCAGGTTGGACAAACTTGTTAAAACACTCACACTTGCGCTGATCCAGTGACTCATATGCCATCCACACACACAGACACACACATGCACTCACGCACACGCACACACACACACACACACGCACACACACACATGCTGAGCCAGCATTTGATGTTGTGTCAAGGATTTAGGTTAGATCCACCACTGGCTAAAAATAAATGCAAAAGACGGAGAGCAGAAATCACCTTTGAAAACTTCACTTTCATCTCAAATGAAAAATAAAGTGCTAAAAGAGAATTCTGTTTTTCCTTCAGGTGCATACTAAAGTCAAACAAAATTTATTCCGAGTATTTGCAGTTGATTGAATTAGGGCCAGATGATTACTTTTAGATCTAGCAGAATGAACCCGGCAGAAAGGATACGGTGGCTTATAGCAGATGCAGAGAGAGTAGACAGAGTAGAAAGGAATGTTTCTGTTGTCGCTGTACCCAGCATTTAAGGTGATTTACTTACCTCTGCTGCACTCGGTGTGTGTAAAAGTTAACAAGACAAATTGTGTCAATTTACAGTCATTTCATTTAGCTGTAGCACATTTAAAGACTGTGTGTCCCACCTTGCGTGTGCGTGCCTCAGTATGTTTTACAGACGTTTTCTTTTCTACCACCCTCCCTCTGTCTTGGAGCATGCCGGGGTCAGAGGTCATTACAACTAAGCCGGTCTGCAGTTCTTTGATGTGGTGCGCCACACAGATGCTTGCATGCACTAATGCGCACATCTGCACATGTATGCACACCAAGGTCATGTCAAGACAAACAGCCCTTCACACTTAGTGCCTTATGCCTTCAAATATTCTTTCTCAAGGTCTTGACAGCCAACGGGGAAAAAAAAGAAAAACAAGGCCAGGGTTTTGCTGTTCTGCACTTGTGCTTTGAAGTGATCTCCTGTTGCCTACAAGCATATTTGAAGGTTTCAACAACCCCGCTTAAGTAACAGGAAAGGTAACCTGTGTGAGAAGTGGATGCACATAGAACCGGTCCGTCGTTTCAGATAGCTGAAAAAGGTCTAATAATAAATGAAAAATATTATTCCCAGCTCTGAAAAGGAATCAATCAGAAAGTTTAACTGAGGACAAATATTAAAATTAGTTCATGTACCACATAAACAGTAAATATATGATAAAGATAACATTATTGTAGCTAAAATAATTATTTAAACTGTTACTGCAGCAGTAGGAATGAGTGGCAACTCTAATTTTGTTTAAATTAAAGCAATGAAATGATGTTATACATTATTTTTAAATTGTTTGTGCAAGTACTGCAAACTTGCAGTACTTGCAAACTCTTTTACAGAAGGTTATCATACTGTGAGAATCTCATACCTTCCCATTCCTAATGCTTCCATGGTTCTGTGAGAATTTGCAACTTGAAATCTGCGCCCACAATACTGTAAAAATCCTGGGACATGTTTTTTTTTTTTTAATAACTATGATCTACACATAAATTACCAACATTTTCTCCTACAGAGACCAGAATTTATATATATTTTATTTAAAGCCACCAGTCATTATCTAAAATGAAGCAGGTTTGAGTGTTTGTTCACACCACAGAAGTTTAAATGAGGTCTTTTAATTTGTGCAAGTGCTTGTCTGCACACATATGTATTTGTTTATGTGGTCGCTCACACATGTACAGCCAGCATGCATGTGTGTTTTCTGTCATTCTGTCCACACCCTGTCATCTATCGCTCTCTCCTTCACTCCCTCCATCCCTTTGGTCTCCCTCCTTCCCCCCTCACTCTTGGTTGTACAGTTGAGAGAATCAGGCCTGGAGTCAAAAGTGCAAGTGTGCCGCTTGGCTGATGAGTCACTGAGACTCAGCCCACCCCACACTCCACCCTCTCCACTGTTTGTAAATATGTGGTTTCCTTAATTGAATGCAGCACCAGTTCCCAACAACTTTCATTTCTTCTTTTTGTGTGTGTGTCTGTGCACAAAGCGTGGCTTTCGAGCCAGAAGGAAGACAATGGCACACCGCTGCATAAAAATCCCACATCATACATACGATAACAGAAGCATCTACCAGCACACGTACAGATGTTGCCATGAAGTTAAAGGATCTAGACAAGTTTTGTATCTCTTGTAACACACATGGACACAGAGCAACTCGAACATCTTTCCATAATTACAGGCTGCATAGTCCCAGTCTAGAGGCTGTGGTTTGGCTGGTCCTCCACTCTCCCCATTAAGACACTAAGCAGCGTGTGTCACTCAGTACTTGGACGTCTCCTCCCCTGAGGTGGCAGCTTGGGGCCAATAAATGTTCACTTGAATAAACAGACATAGACAAACAGTTGTTCTCTATGAGCATCGTACACTGTAAGAGTTTGACGCTACCGTAGGCTGTTTCTTGTCTGTGCATTTTCTCGTACTGCGCTCTACTCCGTTTACACTTTAAACCTTAGAAATTCTATATAAAGGAACCACAGTTGTATCTTAAGGAGGAAAAACACCTTTAAGGTGTAAAAATGCCTGATGTATCTTCCAAATAGAAAACCTTTTAAACATTTGAAATCTTCTGCATGTGACTATTTGGTTACACTTACTGTAGTTTAGCTGATAAGCCAAGAGCCATCATCTGTTATTCCGACCTTTGACCCAAAACTTGCCTTGACTAATCTGCCAGAGCAGAACCAAAAGTAAGCCTCTCTAAATCTCTCTCAGCTTCATTTTTTTTAACTCTTACCATCTCAGCACAGATTTAGTCATTTAACATCTAGGTACTTAAATATTTTGAATGTAACTAATTGGATTATATCTTCTTTAACAAGCCCAAAAGCACCTTGTGCAGAATTAGACTCTTTTTTTAACCTATTTTTACCTCCATACCTTTGCCATCCCCCTGTACTGCTGCCTTGATTTAACTTAATGATGCATGAGCCTTTCAGTAAACAAACATGAGAAGATTTTCCCCAGATTTAGGCTTATTGACGTCATCTGAGCAAATCTAGATGGTGGCCCAGGCAGCAAATCCTATATTACTTTTCACACAGTACATTCATCTTTAAACTTGAGTTTAGTTCACAGCAGGGTGCTTAGGAAAATGTAGTTGTGTTTTACCTTTTATCCACATTATGACTTTGAAGTATAAACACAGCATATCAGTTACTTATTCTACTATTTCTTTCTCAGTAAATATTGTTTGTGTGATTAAACTGCTAAAATATAAACTTCTTGTTGCTCCAGAAACAGCACAGAGCTAGTGTATGGGGAAAATACCACAGGACTGATGAATCAGATTTTAAAAAACACCACAAGTTTATAGATGGATAAATTAGTTGGAGGTTCCAGTTTAAACATTTTTTTTTTAATCACAGAAAGAAATTTTTAGGTCTTTGAGTGTCATTTTCTGCAATGCATTTGTGTGTGCACTGTTCAAACCTTGTGGGAAAGTGTTTAACCTGCTCTTTCATTTACAACAGCTTAGAATCAAGCCGTCTTAGAGAACAGCTCCAAAATTGTAAGTCACGCCCACAAACTTTTTTTTCATCATAATCCTTAGATTTCTCTGTATCAGATAAACCAGGGCATACCCATGTTCACCACAATCTTGTTACATTGCAAAAAATGCAAAACTTCCTACCAGGTTTTAGTCCGAATGAAACAAAAATGTCCCCGCTGTATGTGGAGACAATATCAGACAGAGAAAGAGATATTTGGGTTATCCTAAACTAGAAGCATGGACTGAGGTAATTTAGCCAATGCTGAAAGCAGTAACCTCTGAGGGAAGTACATCTTTTTTTTGTAATAATTTAAGTGACTGAACAGATTTGCGGGAAACTTTGCTATGCATTCAAAGTGATGCCTTAAAGCAACCATTTAATAAGGTAATAAATGGATGAAGGGGACAAATGTTCTTCAATGAATCTAAAAATGAATAATACACTGACACATAAAATAAATTAGAATGTTGCTGAAAATCCTAGTTATTTCAGAAACTTCATCACTAAGTGAAACACGTGATCTTGAATAACTACACAGAAATGGATCCTTGAAATCCTTTATTTGTGTTCATTCGGATGTTTTTGCTCTTACGGGTAATGAAATCAAGACATTTAAAATCGAACTAGTACATCAGACCATTAAAAATATATTTACTACAGACATGTGGGTTTAATGAAAAGCAGGTTGAATACCTACTTAAAGGTTGTTAATTTAAAAAGGCACCTTTAATCTGACAAATGGGCCGTATCTGAACACATATTCTGATTTATTGAATATTTTGAACATGTTTTAAAAAAAAAAAAATCACTATTGTGCTGCTAATAGTTTGAACTGTTAGCCTGAAATTGCACATATTTCCTTAAAAGTTATATTAAAAATAATTTACAAATGCTTTTAAAGTAATGTCTTTATGTCTACCTTCATTTCAGTGTTTATTTTTTGCCTAAAAATTGTACAACTTGGACTGCTGTGTCTTTTTGTCTCATATATGCCTGTGTGCATTTTTTTGGTTTAGTTCTGGACAAACAAAGTTTACTAGGATTGTGGGGCAATAGATGGGATGTGGGCATCACTGGACTTGATGACCTTTTATAACTGCTTGTTGCTCTGGTTTGATTTTCCAAACCCTATTTGCACCCTAAGCAATCATTTATGTTCAGATCACAATAATTTGATCTCCCTATGACTCCAGACCGTGCAGACCCGTGTAGCATCAGACTCATGACCCTGCCTGGCGTTGGTAGCAACCGATTAATCGACTGGTGACCGTATCCCTCAGTCCCAAAGCAGCTTATCCTCCCCAGTGCACACCCTGTGATCGTATGTGTTACACATGTACGAAAGTGTTTGTGCAGCACTTCACTGGTATAGTACACCTTCCTAAAACAAACCACAAAAGAAATTCTTAAAATACCTTTGCGATATTTATGATATCTTTGATTTCATATGGAAGGCTGCAGTATGACTATTGGAGTATTTACAAAAAAGTAAGATGGACAAAAGACTTAGTAACTGGGAAAAAAAACAAAACAAATGCAGCTGTTCAGACACACTCAGATCAGCACACATGCATACACACTCTCACACAGACATTGGCTGTGACAGTAAACACTGTTTAAATCCACTCGAGGATTACAAATCCACTTATAGTGGGTCAGCTTGACCATGTCAGCTGCATTTCCCTCTCTGATCCAAATGCCCTTTCACACTGCTTCATGTTGCATATTTGAAAAAAAAAAAGATCATAATTAAATCCAGTGTAGCTTGTCAAAAAATGTGCAAAGTCCATGAACATGTTCGCTACATTATGACACATTTGCTTTCCGTGACTGTTGCTGATACTATGAGCTTATGGCTTTTTGAGTTTAAGGACGGTTATGTATTTCGTTTTAGGTCTTCTATGGTGTATTAGAGAATGTTTTCTTGCATTTGCACAGCTCATCCTGGTCCCCCCCTCCCCATGCATTTGACAGTTGGGATGATCAGAAATAGTAAAAGATAAACAAATGAAAAACTGCTACTAAAAGAAAAGGGTAGAGCTTTAGTGTCCATGTTTTTTTTTGTATAAGGGGTCTCTAATGAAGGAATACGTTGTCTGACTGAGTAATGATACATATGATATTGACTTTAATCACATCTGTTTATGTGATTTCATCTCCCCTCATTCCCATTAGACCTCCCCTAGTTCTTGGAATGGTCTGCTGCCTGGTCTGCCAAAAATAATCGCTTGTTTGCTGCTATTTACTTAAATCTGTCAAAGAGGCACTGTTGGAGCCCGTGCTGTTATGGTTCTCTTTTGCTCTATGAGTACAGGACGAGTGTGTGTGTGTGTGTGTGTGAGAGAGAGAGCTTACACTTGCCAATGTGTGTAATATTCTATACTGTTCTCTCAGTTGAATGAGAGTCCTGCGTGTCCAGGCGGCTGCAGCCAGTCGACATGCTCTCCTCTACACACATCTAGACATCTAGAGCGAGATAGCTGCAGAGTGTGATGTGCTTCAGTATCTGTCAGTGAGTAGAAACCTGACGGAGACTCTGGGTTCAACCCAACGTCTCGGTGTGAGACCAGAGGACTGTGAAAAAAAACCCACCCTCACTATTTAACACATGCACACAGCACTTCAGGAAAGCAAGGGAGTGACAGACAGCAGTGTTTGGTTGAGTTGATTAGTTTGGATGTTTGGCTTGTCATTTCTTACTTTTTTACTTTACAAGAGTTGAAGGAAGGGAAGACTAAATGGTCAAAGAGCATGCAAGGTAAGAGCATGCCAGGGAGATGTCAGCTCACACCTCCCCTCCCTTTTTTCTTCCTGTTATATATTTTTTTTCTTTTTCTCTGTCTATATTTTTCTTAGCATTTCTCCCAATCCCTCTCTTTCTCTCTCTCATCTTTTCCTCTCACACTTTGAGGTCTGGAGGCATCACATGCTGCTCCCACCTGGAGCTGTGTCTAAAATCATCCAGGGATATATTGGTTGTTATTAAGCTTTCTTTCTGGTTGCCAAATACCTCATCGCTCAAGTGCACACTTGCACACATGCACATATGCATACACCACCTGGCAAAATGAAGCAACTATTCTCCCGACAGAGGCTAGACAATAAAAGAGGGGAAATAAAAAATACCCCTCTGATTAGAAGTTGGGGAGTTTGTCATAAATCTTCTTCTGTTGATGGCAAAATGTTAAACACATGTCAAAACTTTGTCCTTACCTCAAAACTTGCAGAGCTATTTTTTTTAGAAGGTAAGAGGGCCGATCCCACCTCACCTTGTGGACCAATGCTGCTTATTCTAATTTCAAGCAATAATAAATCTATTAAATGACAATATGTTACACAAAGAGATCACATAATCAAATTTGAAGTTGATGGTGTCTCTGAAACCTGCATAAACGGCTCCCCTATAAAGAAAAATAAGCTAAACTAGTAGCTTTCATGAATGTTTTCTTTCTTACATCTTAGGTTTACTTAAGGTGTAATTGTATTTATATAAGCACTAGCAAGCGGAATAAACTACATGTAAAAAAAAAAAGCTTTCATTTAACATAGCACTAACTGAAGAAATTAAGCAAGGTTTATTTAAGAAAATGCCATTCAGACTGGCTAAGGATATAGTTTGACTTTGAAAATAAATATATGTGTAATGATTAAAGCAGAAGGCTGCTGGCTTTCTTTAAGCAACACTTGTTATCCTCTTCTCTAAGGTTCTTTGCATTTAATTTGTTCACTTTTAGAGATTGCAAATATCCTGATACCATAAGTAGCTTCAAACAAGATTGATTTCCCAAAGAATATTTAACAATACTGAATTGTGAGGTATGTAACAGCAAAACAGACATTATTTTTCCAACCTTAATAGTGTTCTTGCTACAATAACACGAGACATATTGTGCCAAGATAAAGTTCTCCTAAAGAAAACCACATCAAAAAAGGCAGACTTGGAACATTTTGAGAAAAGAGTTACACTTCAAAGATGCAGGTCACCCACTACTTGGACAAACACTGCATGCAGTATTTAGGAGATTAAAGATTAGCATGTAAGATACATTAAAAGGACTTTGACGTGTACAGCTTCCTGCTTTTACTCAAGATTAATGAGACTATCAAAGTGCTTGCCCTCATTTTAAACTTGAAAGGGAACGCTGAGAGCTCATTTTAAATTTAAAGATCTCAAGATCTCAACACCATGCATATTGAAATCTTTAACAATCTTTAAAGAAGTATTTATCTTTAACGTAAATGCAGGTTTGTGTCATGTTGAAGTTGCTTTTTTTTATTTAAATACAAACATTTAATTGACAGTTGTTGCTTTTGTAGGTTATTCTTCTTCTTTGGTACTTGAAACACCCTTTAATGAGCAGAAATCACTGCAAGCCTACCTGTGGATGAAAATGATCTGAAACTATATGTGAGAAATTATGTGATCAGCAGTAATGAATTATAAAATTGAAATACTTAATCAGAGTAAAGACAAAAGCCCCTACTGCAGATTCACAGGTATTAACCAGGAATAAAAAGATACTCAAGAAAATATTAATAAACCAGCTTCAGAAAGTATTATGTTACTCAAAGTTGATGAGAAATGGTGACTGTTAAAAATGGGCAAACTGGTCACTTCAGTTTTGATAACCTTTCAGTTTTAGTCTACATTCTGTTTATTCCCTATGATGTTTAGCTTAATAAAATAATCAGCAGATTTTACTTTAAAAAAACCCCAAACAAACAAAAATCATATCAATCTCTAATAAGCCTCTCAGTTTTGCATTGCATTTATCTTCCTCTTCCTTCCAGCCACCACTTATGGTGGAGTCTACACATCCTCTGTCTAGTTGGGGCTACTGGTGTTTATTTTGTTCCCTTTTTTGGAAAAGGCTTTTTGGTCCCATTATTTCTTTCAGAATTACAAAAACAGTTTTCAGAGAATACAACATCAGTTACTGCTAGTGTGGGTGACTATCATTAGAGCACCATGTCATTATGAGGCTCTGGTCCTGTTAATAAACTGACATGAAAAAGAAGTAGAGCCTTCTTTATGTTCTTGATTAACTTCAGCAACTTTAAAGAAAAAAATGTCCATCGTGTCAGAAACCGGAATTGTACAACAGTCATTAAAAAAATAAGAAATACCATTATTTCAGTAAAATGTAGCAAAGTATAGTCAAAGGCTCAGAATTTCTTACTCTTTTAGTTGTCTGCTTTTTGTAAGCGTACCTATTGGTTAATTCAGGTTAGCCGCCATTTCAATGCATTTCCAAATAGCTGCTATTATGTACTGAATCATGACATAAATCTCCACTGAATGGATGGAAAATGCATTCAGATGTTTAGATTTGCAAACAGGTTGGACATGATTATTTTTTTTTGTGCTGAGTTTTCTTTTCCAAAAATACAATAGGCATAGGATCTGTAAATGTGCTATTTAGGTTAATTTTACTGGCACCACCTCATGTCCATCATCCCTTATCTACCTGGCTGTGGTCTTAGATGTTAACTTAAACCCACAGTTTCCCAGCACTGCGCTGCTGACGTAATAGTATTCCAAAACCATAGCTCATATTTAATGCCAGTGACTCACAAAATTACTTTGCTTGTGGATTTCAGGTGTAGCTGAGACAAAAGCATTCTTTCATGAGTCATCAGACAGGTGCTCGGTGCGACCAAACGGTATTTTTTTTTTCTTTTTAAACAAAGTCCATTCAAATGTCTTTACACATTAATTGCCAATGGTGGTTTAATTGCTTAATTTGTTTTTCAGTTACTCCTTTGGTTCTAAAACAGAGAAAAACTATAGACACACAAGGGACAAGGAATATTTTTTAAAGATGCAGCTGTTCATTCTTGTTGGCATGTTGAAAAAAAAAAACATGCCATAAATATACTACATGTAGAATAAGTTGAGTTCTAACCAAAAAAAGAGGAAAAGAAAGCAAGCTTGAGTATTGAGATTGAACTTGAACTTGAGCCTGAACCAGAGTTCCTGCTCATTCTGTTCCTCTCTTTGCCCTAGTCTGCCCTTTCCCCCTCCCTCAGTGTTGGGATTAGGGATCGGAGGCAGCATCAAAGGCCTGTCACCACTGGAGTTAATGGAGCATCACACGTGTGCATTCACGCACACACACACACACACGCATACACACACAGCCATGAGAGACAGGTCCTGCAACTTGAGATGGGGGTATTTGGAGATTTGGGATGGGGGTATTAGCAGCATAGAAAAGAAGGAGAGAGTGTTACAGAAAGGGCTAGAGGGCAGGCCAAGAGAAGCATGTGTGAAAATCAAATGTTACAGTGCACTTTTTAATGAGTCCGTGTGTGAGTCCTCATTTATTAAACGACGGTGCCAAGAGAGGTCACATTTAACAGCCGAGTCCTTTAGAGTAGATGAGGGAAGTTTGTAGTCCTAAGGAGTGCTGAAGAGAGGCACTTGCACAGTGTAAAGCCTAATGTCATGCTTACTTACACTTCAAACACAGGGGCCGCTGGAAAGAAATGTATCCTGTTATCAGACACGCACATACTACAGACAACCATACATTATGTACATAACCATGTACAATGGCTTCCTGAAATGAATGCATACGCACACAAACACACACATACCAACTTAGTTGGTTTAACAGGGGTACAGTTCCTGTTGCTTTCTTGTTCAAACAATGGCAGCTCTATTACAGGCCTGACAAACCAGAGAGAGTACCAAAGGAGAGAGAGAAAGAGGGACAGAGAGAGTGAAAAGAAAGAGAGAGGGTGAAAGAAACTGAGAAGACAGAAAGAAGGGGCAGCAGGCTCAACAAAATAGGCTTTCGTGAAAAAAGAGACTTGGAAGAATAAGGAAAAGGAGAGGGATTTTGTTACATACAGGACATACTTTCCAGTCCTCCACGTTTTTGTCTGTGTAGACGCTGCAACACTGAAAGTGTATTTTGTTACCTGAATCCAGATTTTCACCTTCAAGCAAAAGTCTAGATATGCAAGTACTTTCTTGTCTGTGTCTGCCCTACATCGAAATGTGTTGTTTTTTTTTTTTTTATTATTATTATTTTGTTCACAGTTACACGAGTTCATTTTTTTGTGCTTTGCTCATGCTCCTCTTGTTTGTAGTACATAAGGAAATGGCCAGCAAGTGTTTTGTCCTCCTCTGGTTGACACAAACATGTACAGATCCCCTGTAAGGACACAACCTTTGCCTGGAACAAGCCAACTCTATGTTTCCCCACCTCCTTCTCCTCCCCCCCTTCTGCATATCCTGCCTGCCCCGTCTCTCCAGGAAACGCTCCTCCTCCCTTCCTTCCTCCCTCCCCTACCTCCCTCCCTGCATTCTCGCCCCCTTTACTTCTGTCTGGGTCTTTATCACTCCTCTACCTCCTTCCTCTTTTTTATCTATCTGTTAGGATGAAAGACTAAGTGAGGGGGTATGTGTGAGGAAGCATTCCCTATGTGCATAAATGTGTGTGTTTGGGTGCAGCCACTTATGTGTCTTTGTCTGTGCAAGTGTGTCTCTGTATATGTCATTAAAATTCTGTTGACTCCAGTGAGCTAGCTGTGTGAGGGCTTCTATTGAGTCAGAGCAGGTGGGCTGCTACTACAATCCTGCTAATCACTTCTTCCTCTGGGTGACTGACTGGGTCAGGCAAAGGGTAGCTGATATACAGACAGGCCACTGTCAAGTGCAGACTAGTCAACATGAGACATCTTATCTACTTGTTAGGTGATATATTCAAAGGAATTTGTTGGGTCTGTTGTGGAGGTCCTCTTACAACCTGCATCAGAAGCATTGTTTTGAAAAATGTTCAAGAAAAAAGTTGTTGTTGCAACACAACTGTGGATGCTTTTGTATGTTATATTAAAGTATATAACAGTTTGTTTCTTTTAAACATAGTTTAGACAAAAAGTGTAAAGTATATAAAAGGATAGAACCGCATGACTGTAACATTCAGCTAGCATGCATGTTTCTGCATTTTTACTTTTATTATCTGAATCACCACATTTACACTGTCACTGAAAGGTTTTCACACCCCTTGAATTGTTTCACGTTGTGTGTCGGTTTTCTGAATTCACTGTGTTATTTTATAATACATTGACACAAAGTAGTGTTTTTGAAGTGGAGGTTTTTATAATACACCATCTTAAAGTGTGTGGAAGACACACACTTTGTATTCTGCTGTGGTATTTTTAGAATAATCTTTTGCTATACAAGAGTCTGTGTATATCAGTTTTCAAGTGTTGCCACAGATTGTCTTCAGGATGCTGTTCATTCATTGATGTTCTCTATTAAAACCTCTGAGCTCCTCACAGAACAGCTGTATTTGTGCTGAAATTAGATTACACCAGGTAATACTGATGACAGATTTCCCCTAGACTTTTAATTATAAAGAAATATGAAAACCTTGAGTGAGTTTCCTTGTCCTTTCCAATTATACACTAGCTTGTGTTGATCTGTCACATAAAACATTAATGAAATATATCAATTCTCTGTTTCTAATGTAGCAAAAGCACAGCAAGTGTAAATACTTTCAAGGCACTGGAATGCATTCTTCCATTTTTTATTTATTTTTTTTATAAAAGGAGTTTTGTCTCTTTTAAATAAATGTTTCCAGTCATTGGATCAGCTGTTCTATTACCAGATTGTATCAAAGTGCAAAGACATCAGACCATCAGGCAGATGCGGTCAAGATAAAGCAAAAAAGCCGTTATGGCTGAAACTTGTGTTAACAGTTTGTCTGCAGTGTCAGCTGCTGCACAGATAAGCCTCTGTTGTGTGGTGACAGAGGGTGAAGCAGTTAATCTGAATACATCACACTGCCAGTAACCCCAGCCAGATTACTACACACCTGTTCATGAATCTGATGACATCCAAAATGTCCACTTCATGTTGTCATAGGCTAGCACTTTTTTGGCAAACATCATGGTAGCCAACTTACTAAATTGGACATAGTGACATAGTACATTTACATCTTGTTATGAGTCTAAGAGGCAACATAGTTGTTGGATACTCTCTCAGGCTGGCATAGTTTCAGAACAGAATAATGACAGCAATATTTATTTTTCTATACCATTATTAAGTACAGTAAATCAACATCTTTTCACCATTCCCATTAGTCAGTGTTGATAACTACTCCTCTTCTGAGTGGGAGAGCCGTCAAAGCAAGCTCAATCATTCCTTTCAACTCCTACATCGATGCACACTCACTGTATTTGTCGCTCACCTTCCAATGTTGTGCCGTCATATGAACAAACATTTTAATATAGCTTTCCTAGGCTTATTACTGAATAAAATTGTTCTTGCAAATCTATGATGCACATGCAGCTGCCAATCTATCTTGGTAATCCAGTTACTACAGAACCTGTCGCCTACTACACAGCTAAGGTGGAGTTGTAAAAAAAAAATAAAAAATCTGGACACCTGACAAGTTAATATAAAATCCATTTTAGTTAAATTACTGCAATGAATACATTTTTTAAAATCTGCTTTTGAGCAAAGAGGGTAAGAAGTGAGTTTTCAAATGAGGCCCCTGTAAATGAGGAATGACACTGAAGTAATTTGTGAGCAGATCCATCTTGTTTGTGTTGTCTGTTATCTCTTAACCTTTGTTACAGCGATGACTTTAGCTCTGAAGGAATGAAGCGTCAAAATCTGCTTTCTTTGGCTCTAAAGCCGTTATTTTTAGATAAGAGAACTGAAAAAGATTAGTCAGATGCAGATGAAGGTGAGATAGATGTGAATCTGTTTGTCAAATATTTCAAGTTTGGACTGTCCCTGTCCTGGATTCCAGCCAGTGCAAACAATAGAATCACCAGTCATGCGGGTTGGAGAATTCACAATGAAAAAAAAATACATTTTTATTTGTGATTAAATAAAGGCTACATAAAGTGATTGCGCTTTGGGATACTACTTCAGATAAGCTGGCTGACAACCAAGATATTTTTAAGACCAGGCTGGGATTGAAGTACATTTTTGTTGCTGTCCCATAGTGTAGAAAGTACAAAAGCTTCATTATGTCTTCTTTTGTCTGAAGCGGCAATTGTGTGTGTGCAAGAGTTGGTACCTTTATCAAAAAAAAGAAAAAAAAAAGAAAAAATGTATTTAAAGTAAAGATTAAAAGTCAGTGAATTAAATAGAAATCCACCTCCTGCTTCTCCCCTTCCCTTACCGCTTTCCCTGCTTCCCTCCATCCACCTCCCTCTCTGCTTCTCTTGCATTGGTATTTTTATTTTTTTTTACCGGTTCCTTTTTTCCCTGTCAGGCTTAATGCCGCTTACAGCTCCATTTAGGCTGCATGCGTGGAAATTGGGTAGGGGATCTTGTGGGTTTGTGTCGTTGGAGATAACCAGTGTGTGGGAGGTGACAAAGGTAGCATAAGCCATTAATGTGTGTGTGTATGTGTGAAAGAGAGTGTCTGCTTTAAGTGCAGGAATAGATCTCTGACAAATGAAAGTGCGGAGGGGTATGCATCTGTCACTGTTGTTTGAAAAGCGAGAGGAGACTTAATCTGAGCGAGTCACTCCTTGTGTTTGATAGGCTTGGTGTCTCAACCCAGCTAGTACTCCACTGCTGTGTTCTCCTTTTAGTGCAGTTGTTCCTCTCCTCAAGCTTGTTGGCTTTCAGTTCCGCATATTAATCAATTACTTATCAAAGTTACACTTAGAAGAAAGAAGAAGAAAAACAAATCTATTTCTTTCATCTGTGAACATCAGTAAAATCTTGCAATGTTTGAAGAATATTCCATTATTATTGCACGGGTGTAGTTTTTTCTTAAATATTTTTTTTATGCACCACATATGATACATTGATGCTTTTAAAAAATGCAGAAGTCTTCATTTGCAGCAAATGAAGGCATGCACTAACTGGAATTGTTGGACTGATTTCAGATCTCTCTTTTTTTTATATTTGACTTTTCATTCTAATTTTAACCAATTATTTTTTTTCAAAAGATTTAGGAATAACATTAAAAATAGGTTTGTCTGACCTTCTTACTTTTAGCAGCCATAAGTTTATTTTAGGAACAGAAATAATGTCAGAAAACAGACAAAACAGAGAGTTGGCATTTTAAACCAACTAACCCAACTTTAAGTGGTAAATACCATGGTCATATCTACAAAATCAGCTGTCATTTGTATTACAGAGAAAATGGATCCTTAATTTAAACCTGTTATTTCACAGAGAACATATTCAATTACCCAAAAATCTTAATGAGAGAAAAAGGTTGAGGGCTCAAAAGAGCTCAACAGAGCAACATTGTTGCACTCTGTTCAGCCCTGCTGTTCTCTCTTGAAAGTGTTCCTCTCTCATAGCCCGAATCTACTGCAGACATGTTTTGATGTGTCTGAGGAAACAGTTACCTCCTCTTACATGTCTGTGCTTCCTCATTATTCATATTGAACACCTCTCTGACATGGAAAATGGCTAACGTTGGCTGTTCTTCACTCACTAACTCCATCTACAACAAAGAGTGTTCTTGTCAGTATGACTTAGTAGCGCTTAGTATGGTGTGTTTACTGATCGGAAAGAAATCGTATTCATGGGTTTGCACCCAGCCGTCACTGGTCAGGGCTAATCAAGTTGACCGATTGAGGTCACCAGCCAATTTCTCAGTACATCTGCAGCTGTGTAATGTTTGCTAAGTACAGAGCAGGGGATCTAAAATGCTTCTATTGGTTTTTATATAAAACTTCAGTAAACATTATTCATTGTCACTTTGTTTTAGATAAAAGAACATAAACATGTTTTATCCTAGTTGAAGCTTTTCTAAATATAGTTACAAGCTGATTTTTGATGAAAATAATATCTTCATAAAGCAGATCAAGAATCTGATGCCAGGGCTTTGAGGTCCATCCGCTTTATGTTGTTTTAGTCGTGCATTAAATATCACACTGCCATTTCCTTTAATTTCCCTCATACACTGATTTTTTTTTTATAGCAAAGTGATTACCTACTTCCTCTGCATCCCCATTGCTGTCATCATGGCAGTCAGTAATCCTCTCTAAACAATCCCTACTAACCCTAATTCACTATTAGCTTATCAATAAGCTCCAATAATCACTATCAGCTGGCAGAAGGATCTGCTTGCATTAGCCAAGACCAAGCACTAATAATCAAGCCTTTTTGAGCTTTTTGCCCCTGCCAGGACTGCATGATTTCTGGCTGAGTATTGAACTACAGCCAGCCCAAGCTAAAAGAGGCTGATACAAGCTTATTGATTACGCACATTATAAAGCCGTAATACATTTGGAGCCAGTGTTGTGAACTCTAACACAGCAAGTCGTTAATTTCTGATTTCACGTTAACCACTCGTCCTCCTCTTGTCACCCTTTCTGCCTGTTCCCTCCCAAGAGCGGTTCACTCAGTTAGGCCGTCAGTACTTTCGCCACAAAGCCCTCGAGCGGATTACATCACCACCTCTGCTAACGAAGCGTTGTGTCACAAGTCCTCAGCATATTGAAGACTTCATATAGTCCCTAAGTTTACTTTTAGTGTGGATAGATATTGAAACCAGTCCTAAATGTTCATAGCAAGCCACAGGCATGTCCTGTTATATCAAAGTTTCCTTCACTTTGCATCTTTGTACCTATTTACAGAAGTTTAGGGGAATTCTCTCTTTTTGTTCTTTTCGTTCTTTCTTTATGCTACTTCTCCATCTTGTATATAAAGAAGGAACCATTTTCCTGGAGTTAAAATGACAATTCCCTTATGGTTCACATCTGGCAGTTTGTGTAACAAGAAACAGAATTTGGTAAACTATCAATATAAATAACTGCATAGATATAAAATCCCTAATCCTCCATTAGTTTCCCTATGCATGGGAGAGAAAAGACTGGCGAGTCTCATGTCAAGAACAAAAAATGTATACAAAGAAGAATGAGGCGTATTGGTATTACAAATACAGTGTAATTAAAAAGTGTTTGTGTAAAGGAGAAAAGGAGTGGAAAGAGGAGGGTTTGTGTAAAATGAGGCCAAAAGTAAGCATGGTAATGGGGTGAGAGAAGAGGAGAAGCAGGGAAAGCTGAGTGCTGACTGAAAGGAAAAGAGAATTAAAGAATAGATTGATGGGGGGAAGAGGCGGGGGATAATTGCAGGAAAAGGGGATTATTTGTTCGTCACTATCTTCAGTTTAGAGAGTCTCCGACCAAGGCTATGGATAAGTGAAATCATATGGCTGCCTCATCACAAAGTAGGGCAAGAGTTTTGCCGAATGCTTCTAAAGGAGCAGCAAATATTCATTCAAACATGCTCATTAAAGCAACCGACCAATTTAAGTTATGGCCCATATGGCTCTGTGAATGAGCGCATGTTTGTGCATCTTTTCTCCCATATGAAGCATATCCTTCATCTGCAGATTTTCCATACTTGTCTTTATATTGAAATGAAATGCAATCAAGGCAAGCTGTTGTGCTGTATGAAATAGTCATAACCATACGGTAATGAGTCCATGAAATAATTGGTTGAACAAAAGGACAGCAGAGTGGAAGTAAGCCAGGGGAAAGCCGTGTTGTTAAGGTAAGTTCTGCTTCACTTGTCTGATTGGGGCAAATTCTTGTGTATAAAAATGTGACAAGAGTTTCGCAATTATTAGTGCTTCAGTGACTTAATATTTGTCTTTCAATGTGAACAAACAAAAAGTAGTCATAACCGTTCAACACAAAGTTGAACAGTTTGTGAAGGGGAAATAAAACAGCGCATGGTTTTCACATTTTACAAAAAAAAATCTGAAAGATGTGCTCTGGGTTTGTATGCGCCGCCTTTTCTCTGGTACCCCTAAGTAAATACAGCGCAACTAAATGCTTTCAGAAGACGTACCAATTAATCCATCTATGCCAGATTTAGTTTCAGTGTAAATGCAGCTGTTCTGTGAAGGTCTCAGAGGTGTGTTAGAGAATTTTTCACAGGAAACTAAACTAAAAGGAAGGGAGAGCAATGGCTTGAGAAGGAGCCAAGCAGTATGTGGTAACTTTGGGAATGAGGTGCAAAGATCCACAGCTCAAGTGTGATATTCTGTCAAAAGAGTGATTAATAGTAACCTAATTTATGAAACAGCAGCATGAATAAAAGCCATTGTTGGAAAATAATTAATTCAAAGCAGCTTGCCAGAAGCAAAATTGGGTATGTTGCAAAAAATATTAAAGAAGGGAACCAGGTGAGACCTAATTGCGTCTCTTAGGCCTACATGCAAAATGTTGGGTGTGGCAAAAAAAAAATCTAATCAACCTGTACATAGTATGAAACAAGGGAGAGGCAGTATAATCATTTGGGAATACCTTTTATAAACACCTACAGAGTCCTTGAAGAATACTAGTGACAGGCCGCAAAATATTTGTAACTGAGTCAGAGGTTCAGCTACCAGAATGAAAATGGCACTAGACAGAACACAGTTAAATACACACAGGCCACCACACTCATGTGGCTATTTGTACAAAAAAAATATGTATCCATATGCATTCACAATTATGTGCTGTTTTGTGTTGGTCTGCCACCTAAACTCTTAGTAAATTATAAAGAAGTTTGAATTACTAATGATCAATAGTAATAAAGTTCAAGCTGTATGAATATTTTACAATGTGCTGTAGAACCAAACTTATTAAATATTCACTCACGGTCTTAGATAATTTTTATGATAATTGCATCCAGGCTTAAAATATCATAACTTACCATTTTTCTTCAGGAAAGTGCTTATTTTGTCAACTTAACTATTTTTGTTGGTTTAAGTTTTATCTTAATCCACCCTTCCTGCAGCAAACACCCAGAAACAACACTACAGTGCCTGGCAACAATTTGGAAAGTTCTTCACATTCATTTTCATCTCAGGAATTTCAAGGCCTCTGGTCGTCTCTCTCCTCCCTACATCTCCTCTTTATCTCCTGCTGTAATGTCCTCAGCCAATCCTAAGGAGCTTTATGTGAGGGTTTGGTGGTTTTGGGCTTTACTCAACATCAATCCTAGCCTGGACAAGTGAAATGCCCTAAAATGACTGAAATCCCCCCAAAGCTGATCGTACAGGGATAGTACAGGCTTATATGTTCCAGGAGGATCTAGATGGAGTTAGACTGAGAGCGGCAGAGAGAAAGAGGGGAGCTTTTCCACTGCATAATTAAATGAAAATCAATCCTGTGCATAATATGCGAATAAAGTTGTGTTGCAGCAACATTTTGCAGTACAGTTAGCCTTCAAGGGCTTTATCTTTAAAAGCAGAGACTATAGCGGAAAAATGGAAAGCCAGTACAGTTAAAGACTTGTGTAGAAGGGGTGGTGAGGTAATGAAAAGCATGTTTTCTTTATTTCATTGCGTCATACCGTCATTTCATTCTCTCTGACCTATTCCCTCAATCTATCGTCATGCTGTAACTCCCCGATATGTTTATTTTCTTGCCTTGCAACTTCCTCCGCTCGCCTATCCATCTATTCCCCCTCTCCTCTTTCTGTCAATTAACTCATGTAAACTTTTCTTTCCCTCATTGTTTTTCCAGGAGAAAGTGCCTCTGCTTTTGATTAAGAACCGGGCTCTGCTTTAATACCATAACTCCCTTTCTCCCCAGTGTGTGCGCACACGCGCACAGACACGCACACACACACACACACACACACGCACGCACGCATGCACACACGCAAACAGTTCAAACATCATTTATCATATTATGCTTTTCTAATTTATCATTTGTAGGTGCTTTTATTCTAGTTATATCTTTGTTTTCAACATTAAGACATAAAGAGTACAATTAGAAACTTAAGAATATCATGACATCAGTACAGAGATACAAAATTAGAGAAACAGACGCACAAAGGTGTGGTTCAGGAGATGGACAGCATTAGCACCTGTCTGCCAGCTGTTTGGTGTCCCTTGGGGTGTTGGAGCCGTCTGACTGACAGGTGAGGAGGCCCGGAGCTGAGAGGCATGCCACAGCTGTCCTCATCCAGATGCTGAGGGGGGACACAGATCCTCTGTGCATGGCTGCCTTTTTTTGTGGCTAACTCATTACTTCGCACCTTCATTCTGTTGAGTTCTGAATGAATTTGAGTTCTGGAAAGGACTATCTGCAGGTGAATCTGATGGACATAAATCTTGTCCTCAGTTCCACTAACCTTTATCTGGGTTATTTTTTCTCAATTTCACTTTGTCTTTTTCCTCAAAGGGCACTTCATTAAACTTTATTGTCTTGTCTTTTTCTCTCCGATGTGAACTCTTTCTACGTCTCACATTCTCTCTTCTCCCACCTTTTTTGTTCCTTCTCCCTCTTGCCTCTGCTCCCCTTCCTTCCCATGTTGCCTCTTCTTCTCCGGTTCCCTCCATATCCACTTTTCCACATAAAGCTGTTTTTCATAGAAGCCCATGCAGCCTGGAATAGCATTCCCCCGGGCGCTGTAGGGTGAAACACTAGACTTTTCTGAGCCCAAGCCAAACAGATGCTGGCTCTTGGAGTCCAACCAGAAACAAGCCTTCGTGCTTCTCTTTTTCTCTCTGTTTCTCTCTTCCACTCTTCCCTTATCTTGTTTCTCCTTCTTATTCATGTTCATGTTTTTTGTCTGTTCTCATCCTATTCTGTCCTTGAATCCTCATCTTTCTTCCTGGTTTCTCCTTTTCTTGACACTTTCTCACACTCTATTTTCTGTCTGACTCAAGCCTTATTAACTGTTGAGTTTCCTAATCTCTTTGCAGTTACATCCAAGCAGCCCGGTATTTGTTCGCAAAAGCGTACAAATACCGTCTTCTTGGATGAATTTTATTCTTCTGAATTTGTCTGTAAGGTGCCTAGCACTTTGTGCCTCTACTTTAAATAATGACTAACAAAGAAAGAATCAGTTGGAAAGTTTTAGTTTTTTTTACATTACTTTTTTTTTTCCTTTACCCACCCTAAGCTTTATATTCTTCCTTTTTTTGACCCTCTCATGTAGCTGTCTTTTCCATGCATTCTTGATGCATTTATTCCACTTGAATTTTTATCTTAAACTGGGTTCTCCTGTTACTCGCTTTACTTATTTAATTTAGCTTTCACCATTGAACCCTTGTTGTTATGTAAGCTGTTCAAAATGCTAGACACATATGCTCCCACGCTGTGCAAACTCATACCTGCACATACAGAGCCATTTTCATCACATATGCACACATGCATACGGTGCTAAAGGGCCAAACTTGGCTTTGCAGCTTTTGGCAAGAGTTCAACTCTTTCTCTCCTACCCCGCGCTAGCTGCAGTGTGTTTACATGAGCTGCCAGTCACAACCAAATCAAAAGCTTTTCCCCCTCAACTTGGAACAGTTGGGGGCTGGAGAGGTATGCTGGGAGCAGACTGTAGACGTTTTGGTAGCTTGAATGTTGCCATTCGTGTCTACTGCTCCTCAGCAGTAGTTTTAAAACATTAAAATGGCCTCTACTGGAGTGCAACTTTGTCTATTTCTCTTTCAACTTATGGTGACTTAACAGCAAATTAAGCCTTATTTTAAGGACACTATTTACTTCTTTCTTTACATCATAATCAACATGTATCTAATTGTGACAAAAAGCTGAAAACATTCAGAGTGAACCCACTGAACTCTGGGGTACAGAAGCCCTTTTTTATGGTTATGTAACATATTATGGCGGCTGCAATAGGCCTTACATCACTGGACAGATTACAGAGGATCAGGTCTGCTTACACACAGCCCAGTACACACACATATTACTTTGTGAGTTATTGGTCTACACAGTGTCAATGAAAGCTTATATGAGCCGTTAATGAAATCTAACATGTGGGAAAGAGATTTATTGATTGTGGGATTATGTTTTATGCTCATGTGTCCTGTGTCAGACTCTGTACTCAGCACCAGGGACCTTAATAAACCATCAAGCTGACCAGTTCTGAAGTGAAAGTGGAGTTTTCAGCTGATCAGAGATTAACGTTAGTTCAGCTAGTCAGATTTAGTCAGATGCGTTCATGCTGCTGCATAAAAACAGCACTGACAGGGAAGCTGTGATTTATAAAATGACACACTTAACTTTGTGTTTTGCCAGTCAAAATGTTATGGGAAGCTAAAATGTATGAAACTAAAACAGAAATTAAAAAAAAGTTTACACTGGTATAAAATATATTGTGTTTCGTTTAACAGTTTTCTAACCTGTGTAGATGTAAACTGTACACAACTTTAAAAATTTCAAAACAGATTATCAGAGTTTTCCTCTTTCTGCTTTGCTCTTATTCATAATTTTAGTTGCAGTTCACAGTCTTGACTTGACTTGGGAAAGAGTTTGGTTTTGATTATCTTCTGAGGAAATTAAACAAGTCATACAGGTCCTTCAGGCGTGACAGAAGGAGACAGAGAGAAACACATGGTTTTGTTTAAAACCGGTGAGGATGGGTTTGCATTGTAAATTATTGCAGTAACTGACTCAGAGTCATGTCACAAACTAAAACTGAAAGCTCAGATGTTCTCACCTAAGGGCTTAACGAATGCTGAGGCTTCACTAAACCTGCTTTCTGGTATAATCTCCCATTGTGTTTATGGCCTGTTCTGTAACTGGAGGTTTTGGCTTTTACTCTGACTGTGTTGTTCCACTAAACTGAATTGATTAGAGTTGTGGCTGAAGCTAGCAAAGCACTGTTGGTATGGATTAACAATACAGCACAGTAAAAAAAAAAAAAACACAGATGTGTTGCCATGTGGATAAGGATAGATATTGTGTGTGTGTTTGTGTGCGCGTGTGTGTGTGGTTTGGCTCAGGCAGAGTACAGGGGTGATGTGAAGGGTGATTGTGGCAAGGATGTGAATTAGATTAAGAATTAGAATTAGGGACAAGACATTAAGCAGACTGGGATTATAGGCTAAGCACTTGGAGGTGCCGGTTGCTGTGGTGGTTCTTTGTGGCGCTGTTAGATGCTCATAACACACACACATGGTTATACACAGCTAGATCAATCTATCTGGTCTCTTTTTAGCAATATTTGGTTGGGGTGTGGGGAGAACTGGCTGATGCTAGCAGACAAACTAGGACAGAGACCCACACATAAACAAATGTTATGTCAGTGTGCAGTGTTTTAGTGACTTGTGGGCTGTGGGCATACACACTCTTTGTCTGTGATCCAAACTCCGCTAAGAGTGGAGGCCTCTGTTGTCTGGCACATGCCTTGGAGTTGCCTGCTGTCCTCTGCCCAGACTGACTGCTCTTTTTCTGGCGGCGAAGACTGAAGATGGCAAAAGGTTATGGGGAGAAAACATGGGTGTATGGGCTTGGATACAATGCATTGGTCTTTGACTGTTTTTATCTTTCACTCAGTCACTCATGCCCAGTCCTTCATCCTCACAAACACGCATATAATTGACCCAATGTGCCAGTGATGCAGCTCCCCATTGGGTGTCTATACTGCCAAACAGATGGGGTTCTGCTTTATTGTGCATCTACAATCTGATTGGTTTATGTACTTGCCTGTGTCGGTACCCTCGCTTGTTTGTTCGGACTCCAAGCTGTTCGTAGCGGTGCTCGCTGCAAAGGTTTTAGCTATCACCATTTGTTAGGGCATGAGGTGTATAATGTTTTTTTTGTTTTTTTTTCTATCTCCAAAACTCACAAGACTTAATAGTTTTCTGTGATGACTACATTTTAATTTAATCACAACCTTCTTCCACATTGTTTTTCATTTTAATGTTTCTGTGCATTTAGCATACACAGTTGCTTGCCTGAGTTATTATTTTTAGCCTTACTAGAGTTTGGTAGAAACAGTGCAAAGCAGTCTTCTTGGCTGGAGATTTTGCATTGAATTTCTTAGCCAGCTGTTCATTCATGAGCATCATTGCCCTTCATTGATATTCTCTACATCCTTACACACCAATAATTTTTGCTGATTTATGTGTGTAGCTCTCAGCTGTATCACTGATTGCATCCAAGGAATCACCCACACATACAAGCACATGTTCACAGGGTCACCCGTTGGTGATAGCAACTGGGCTGATTTCAGGCTGGCTCTTGCGCCTGGCTCCGGCTTCCTCACATGACCTCACCCTTTGGCCCTAAGCTCAACTTGCTGCTGGCATTAACCAGGCTACACACAATGGGGACAAGTGTATGCCTCTCTGTGTGCCTGCTTTTGTGAAACTGTGTGATCATTACTAAATGCTTTCATTTTGAGCATGGTGCTTTTGTGGGAGTACATGTGGCCCCTAATTGCTTCTTGCTTTTTAAAGCAACTACTATTTGTGAAAATATTAGATTTTTGTATTCAGACATCATTAGTCAATTCATTAAAATAAACATTTTCATGCAACTCTCCAAGAAAATATAAAGAACTAGTAGTAACTAGACAAATCATATTGATGGACACAATGATAATATTGGAAATGCACTAATCAGAAAATTGGAGAAGGTCCAAAGCAGGGAGTCTGCGTGTGCATTCCCCCTAGAATGTTGATTTTTACATTTACTCTATCATTCCCAACAACTTTGTAACAACTTCTGCTTTACTACAGTCTGGTAGCCTACAGTGTGGTGCGTTCATTGACTGAAAAAAGAAAAAAAAAAAAAACCTATGATTTCTGGGCTTCTTATCACCCGATAGAGACATGCAAGATGAAAGAAATACAGTGACTTTAGCTAACAGGAAGTAACTTTTTGCATTTCTAGATATCAAAGGGAGAAGTGGTCTTACATAGACATAGAGAACTTTTGTAGGTTCTTATCCAATTTTGCTAGCATCGGGAGGGATTCATAAAACATGCTTCAACTGTGTGGGACCATGAGCTGCAAGACTGAACAGTTCCAGACACTAGATAAAAACACAATATGAACTGCAATGTTGTACATGGAGTACCAACCTGAGAATCCAGTACACCAGTTTGAACTGTGACTTGCATTGTTTTCATCACTCTGTACTTTGCTAATAAAGTAAATAATGATTAATTACACTGATGAAAAGTATATAGCAGATATTAATTAGATCTGCCTGCTCATGTTGACATCCATTTATTTTTGTAGTGCATAGTCAGCTACTAATAACAGCATGACAGTAAGTTTAACTATAACTAGATGCAGCTGAATTTTTTTCCCCATCTGAATCACATTGACGTTACCACAAGTGTGGTTTGGAGCAGATCTGGAAACATTTGAAATGGTGGATTTATGCTGAGCTGACTTTCTAAACCTATACCAGATACAATCTGGATTTGCCAGAAAACAGATTTGGTTTAGCAGAACGAGCATAGTGCATGAGCGAGAATGGACAATATGGGAGTTCAGCTTGTGAGATGTGAATCATCAGGGCATAAGGTCACATTCTGCAGCATCTACCATGCCATCTCCCATCCATCCTCCCACTGTTTCTTACATAGTCTCTAATACTCAGTCTGCATAGCAACGCTTGAACACACTCAGGCACACGCATACACGCCAAGTAAACTCCTTAATACCACCTTAGACAACTGCTGACATGAGACAAAATGATGGAACATCAACTCTTGTCAAAGTTTGCTTTCATTTGTTTGTGTTTTCTGACATTACTGTGATTGGCTGGAGTGTGTCCACGCCCCAGTGTGCAGTACACACCAACACACAAACACAAGCACGTTCACACTGTTTGCTTTGCTTGCCCTGCGCTGAGCTGTCTGGCTGGCATCACCAATCAGCACAGAGCCAAAGAGTCAAAGGTGATAACCACTTGGCAGGACAGCTTTCATGTCAACCTCCTTTCCTCATGCCTATGTGTATCTGTGATGTGTATCTGTGTGTTGTCAGTGTTATAGTGTAAACACAAATTTGCTCCCATGGAGTTTTCCCTGTACATGCGGTATAGATTAGTATAGAGCATCTAGTTTTCCCTTGTTTTGCTAGCATTTCTTCTTATATTTAGAATTCCCTGCTCACACTGTTCTCTGAGTTCCTGCACGTCCCCCTCCTCCTGTCCTCTTGGCACACACTGACGGGACTGACTCTTGTATTGTTTATACTTCCCAGGGAGATGCATACTGTGTCAGAGTCCAGCCCACTGAGATGTGCACTGTATGTGTTCAGCCAAGCAGGGGAAACTGTCCAACACCTTCTGTATGATCCAGACTGTTATTGTGCAACTCAATAAACTCAAAAGGCAAAGCCAAATTACTTCAGTTGCGACAGTACAGTTGACTTAAGACGTAGATAAAAAAAAAAAAAAAAGTTTTTTCTCAGAAAATTACTTTGACTTTTGTGCATTCCCCAAAGACCCTTTTTTAATATTCAAATATATTGGATGGATCGATTTTCTGTTTATTTTCATAATTCTGTTTTCTCACAGGGGTAGAACTTAAGTGTTCCTCTGTAATTGGGTCTTTTGCTTTCCAGCACAGCGCATCCACTAGCTGACGTATTGTTATGTTCATAAAGTGGCACATTTGCTGTGAATTTTCATTGAAGTGTTCCTCAGGAGAAAAAAAAAATTACTTGGCTGCTGGAAGAATGTTTGTTATCACTGTTATCTCAGTGGTGCTTTTTGGAGGAGTTGCCAACCTTGCTTAGTATCACTTTGAGGCTGTATATATGAGTGTGTGCTTGCGTGTGTGTGCGTGTATGTGTGTGTATGTGCACTGAGGATGTTTTTATACTCTTATCGACGTGTCCTTGGCTGTGCTAGTGCACCAGCCTTCTATCAGTGTAATTTGCTTTCTTCTATGATTCTTGAAAGAAATGCAAAGACTTGGAGAGATAAAACCGAGGAAAAGTGTAACAGCGTTAAGAGAGCCTAGAGAAATAACAATAAACAAATACGAGTGGTGAATACCAGTCCAGTGGTCAAAGCTGTTTGAGCAGTGATTCAACTAGGTGGAAGAATATGGATGAAAATAAAATCTGAAGTGACAGTTTCATCAAAGTAACACGTTTGAGGTTTACCTTAAGGCACCCCATTTGCTAGCCAGACAGGCAGTGTGTGTAACAGCCCCAGCACAAAGACCTACAGTGTGTATATGTAGGGCAGCAGGAAAAGAGACCGGGGGAGGAGAAATCCAAGTCTCAGCATAGGCCCTTCCCTCACTCTGGAGCTCTGCTCTCAGTTTGGTTCTGTACTCTTTCTGTCATATTAAACAGTTCTCAAAAGGTCTGCGCTGGCCTCTCTAAAATGTTTTGCTGTATTTTCTTTCATGCTTGCGCTGTTTTCAAAAAATGATTCTTTCATTCTGCTGTGGATTCCTCCCATTACAGTGCATGCTTGCACTTTCCCCACCTCAAACCGCTTTCATGTGCTTATGCTAAAGAGTGTGCAGCATTTTGATTCGAAACACTTCCTTTAAACAGAACAGCATGAGTGCTGCGCGAGGGTCTCCCTATCTCAGGGCAAAATGCAGGGATGATAAGCTCCTACACACATTTCAGTATTTACAGCTCCATATTTCACTTTGGATTTATTCACATCGCATCTCTCTCTCTTTTCATGTCTTTGTCTCCATTTCTGGCCTGCTTCTCTCCACAGTCTAGAGAGTGAAGTCTGAGCTAGCTGAGACGCCTGGCCCAAGGCCTTGTTGCTTTATTTGCATTTCACCATGGTGTACATGTGCCAGGAAAATGCCACCTGGTGGTGATAACCCCCTACTGCAGAAATAGCTTCTGAACGTATGTGTGTGTATCACTGATGTTTGTATTAAGTCAAAGCTGTGCGCCAGTAGCAGTGAGAGAAAGTGCACCGCCTTCTTCCTTCTCCCACCCTGTGCTCCCCTTCTCTTTCCCTTTCCGGCCTTTGTGCAGCTGTATTTATTTGGGCTGGATAAGGGCTTTGCAGAGACACTGGCCCCTGATACGCTCGGGGCCCCCGCCCCAGTTGACTCCTTTAAACTGAGTAGAGATGGAGGGTGACAGGATAATAATGCTGGTGTCAACACCACTTACAGGACAGTTATATCAGTATCAGCTCGGCAGGAGGACGTTCACACTCTGTTAGGCTGGGTCATGAACCGTGCTGGGGGCCCCCAACCACAGCCACACACACACACACACACACACACCAAATACTCTTCAACCACTGTTAATGAAACAGATCAGCTGTAGGTTTTCCCTCTGATGTAAAGTAACAAAAAATAAATGTATCTACAACCTTCTCAATGTTGACATTGACATGATCACAAGTGTGAATTTTATAAATTCAATTATATTGCATACAAGAGCCTTATGGAAGAAACATGGGTACATATATAAATAAAAATATAAATATATATTATTTTGAAAACTCCAGAGCATTATGTCTCATTGATATTGATTGTACATATTAGTAATCATGAATTTGTTTCAATGTCTGATAGTATAGCACAGAACAGTGTGCTATACAAACTCTTTAGTTTCTACATGTTTCAAGAGTAATCATACATTTTAATTGGCTACTTTTTCCTATTCCTAATATTTTGTGCAATAACGTTGATAGAATTTGTTGCAGTTCCACCGAGACATACAGTATTTATCCACTTTATGTTTTTTTTTTAAATTCCTTCAATATTTATTATTTTATTTTAGTGAAAGGATGTGATGACCAAAAATGAGAAAACAGGCTTCAAGTGGGATGTTTTGCCATAGCTTTGTTTCTAGTAGGATATGAATGTGATCATTGAAATCAAACGTGGAAGTCAAAGCATTTAGACCATTGTAGACTGTTTTAATGTTCATTCAACTAAAGAAATGTTAACATCCACTAAAAGTCATATTACATTTCTTTTATTTTTTTGTACATCTTCCTACTGGTCTTTTATGCTATTTTTTAGAAGTTATGATAATTGACTCAAATATATTTAGACTCTTTGAGTTTTAAGGATTCTTGTTTCCCCAGTGATTCCTTACATAAATTTACAGAACTGAAGTCTTATTTTGAAGATGGTGTCACTGACTTTACGGCTTTATTTTTCAGTTAGACAAATTTTTGGTGGCCTGTGCAGCCAGTCCCAAATCTGTAATAGTTAGACATTACAGAATACCTTGTGGTGCACTCATAGTTGAGTAGTTGAGGTAAAGAGGGTAATGGAGGGAGGCAAGGGGGTGGTACTTAAAAACAGGGACAAGCATGGGCATCTAGCCAGCCAAATTGTACCCCTAAATCTCTAATACATCATAAACTCCACCCATTCCCTGCAAGTTTAGTTGCACTCTCCAAATCCACCTTTTTCACCTCTTTTACAAACCTACAAAAAAAAATGTCCTGCCATGTAATACCCCAGCCTCAAACCCCTCCTCCTCCCACTGGGTGCATTTCTCCTCCCTTCATTCTTCCCCATCCCTCCATCTTTCTTTCTATCCCTCCCCTCGTCACTCAGTATCCCTCTCTCCTGGGCCTTCTTGCCGTAGTGCCGTGCTGTTGGCAGCGCGTGGGCGCAGGCGGCACACAGACGGGAGCACAGATGGGCAGCAAGCTGTGCAGGGCGGCCAGGCACACCTGCTCCACACACACGAGCAGGCAGACACACAGGCTCACAGAAAAATATACATACGCACACATACAGAGCCCTACTCTGCCACCTCACCACACAGCCTGCCTGCCTGGCACGGTGGCAATGTTGCAGGGACACACACACAGAGCTACACACTCTATACATACATACATACATATATATATATATATATATATATATATATATATATATATATATATATATATATATATATATATATATATATATATGCTTGCTTTTTGTGAAATGAGGGAGCACTACGTCTTCCTGGTAAAACCCAAAACAAAAAGCCATTCAAGAAAAGCTCATGAAACAACATCACTAGGACTATTCCCAATACACAAAAAGCATTAGCATAGCATTTTTGTCATTTTTGTGGCTTTAGGGTCTACAGCACTCTGCCCTTTTGCTGGAGATCACAGTTTTATCCAGGGTAAAAATCTTTCTTTTTTTTTCTTTTCTTTTTTTTTTTTTGCTGTTTTCATTTTAAGATCTCATAGCAAAACTCAGTTTGAAAAAAATCCATATTTGTAGAACTATGCCTGTCGCTGCTCTTATCTACCTGGAATGCTGTGAAAAATCTTTCTACTGAAATTTGCCTTAGCTGGCCAGACTAAGACTAAAAGTCGGTAACATACTGTTCATCCTTTGTAAATTGTGCAATTATTGGATTTCTTGTTCTCCACTTTTGGCTTTTCCCCATTGGGATCGACACAACAAATCATTTGTTTCCATTTAGTCCTTTCCTCTGCATCCTCTTTCCTGACAACAACTAACTTCATGTTCTCTTTCACCACATCCTTTTTCATCTTCCTCTTGGCCTTCTGCCATGTAGTTCCAACTTCAGCATCCTTATACCAATATGATCATTGTCTCTCCTCTGAACTTGACCAAACTAGCTAGGACTGGCCTCTGACTTTGTTTCCAAAATATCTAAGTTTCCCACTGATGCTTTCATTTCTTATCCTATGCCAAGAAGAACCTCAACATCTTGAGGTTCTTTTTCACACTTTTCGTCGCGTGTGTGTGTGTGTGTGTGTGTGTGTGCGTGTGTCTGTGTGTGTGTGTGTGTGTGTGTGTGTGTAGTACATATGCTAATGAACTCCAAATGCAGAAATGCAGAGAGGTCAAAATCACACATCTGGATCATCACATGGGGATTTAGGATGAAAGCATTGCAGCACATGTGTGTTTAACCAAAGCGGTGCTAAAGACTTCATACTGAAGTAGAAGTATATCCTGATATCATACACAGACATAAATGATTGAAAAAAAAATATAACAGGAATATAGAGCTATTTCTAAATATATAAATAAAAGAGGAAAATAAAATAACGTCCAATAAAAGAGCTGAGTGAACATCTGTGTGGGATAGCCAGGGGGATTAGGAGGGTTTGGAACATTTTAAGCGCATTAAGGATTAAAAAAAGGTCAGAATGTTTAGCAACATACCGATAAACCTCTTAAGCGAAACCCAATTGGGAGGCTGTACTGTGTTATCCTGTGTTTTGGGGAGGAGAGCAGAGAAGAGGGGGAGGAGAGGAGGAGGGGGTGTTGCAGAGTTGACATTTGTTCCAACAAGGAGGGGAATCACATTGTGGTATTACATGCTAGCTGGCGAACACATATGGATGCAAGCTGCTCTGATTTGACTGCAGATCCTAAATAATGGACTTGATGGTTTATATGATTATGTTGCTCATGGTCATTGCTGCATAGACTTGCAATAAGCAGCATTGTTTATAAATGTGTGTGACAGAGTTGACATATTTGGTTATTCATGATTAGTTAGCGTTCTTCTGCTTGAGTTGTTCTAATTTTTCTGTTGTTTCTTTTTTTGGTAGCAATGGACGTTTTTTGTGATGGTAAAATTTGTTTTATCCCGTCCTTTTTTTGGGTGACCTCCTGTTCATTTGGTCTGCTGATCATGCAGCATGACGAGCAGGTGGCTTAGTTACCCCCACCTGTTGGTCAACAGCAGAATCCAACAAGTGAACAAGCAAATTCCTCATCTAAAACTCACAGATACACAATGGGTTGTTGGGGTAGTTGAACTGTGGGTGTAACAGAGTCAGTAACAAATGGAAGAGAAAGTTTTGTTAATAGAAGTTGTATTGAGACTTGAAAATCACTGTCTGCACTGTTGTGTTTTTGAAGGACATACATGTAAGGCAAAAACAGTAACTTGACGAACGTAGGACACATGAAATGCCAGGAAAGCCTCAGAAATATGTCCTGAATGCCAGATAAATCATGAACTTTAAGCTGCACTGATGGATGGAAGGAAGAGAGCAGTGAGAGGCCCAGCAATGTATGTCAGGGCCATGATGAGTGGGGTTATGTTGATGGCGGTGGGGTCGTGGGACTTGCCCCTGAGCCTGTGGAGAAATACTGTAATCACCAACCCCTGACAGCAGTCATCGCTTAGCTGCTGCCATGAAGAGTTATTACAGTTGAATTGTAGGCAAATAGCATAAGCTCTTCAAAAAGCTTTTGAGCCAGTGTTGGGATATGTCATAGTTTTTTTTGTCAGCCAATACTTGTACATTTTTTCCTAGTTCTGGAAATGTGAGTAATGTGGAAATGTGTCAATGAATGACTCCACCTTATCACAAAACAAATTTAAAGGCTTTCACAGATTCTAGTTCAAATAAACTTTTACCTCTCCTATTTTACTTTTTACACAGCTTTACTTTTCATTTGCTAGTTTATCTCACTGACAATGTTTTCTGTATTTCAATTGCAATAAATAAAATGTATATTCAACCATATATCACTTGCTTATATATGCTTTACATAGAGTGGCTATTTACATATAAAAAAAATCTAATTGTTCCTTCAAATTTAACGTCATAATTAAAGTGGAATTAACATAATATTGTCTCAAAAAGAACATTCTGAGAGCAAAATGGTTCAGAAACACACTTGTTTGGCTTTGGTACGCTATTTGGTCGTAGTTGTAACTATTTGTGGCAGAATGGGAAAGTCCAGTTTTTGTGCCGAACTGCCTCTTAATACGAGTAAAGTGTCTTGATTTGGCATTTGCTGTACATTTTCACTCTAAAAATAAACTCAACTCAATTTAGAGTGAATTGGAGCAGTGTGTTATCTTTCGAATAAGTTGTTCTTTAATCCTTTACTGGGTGTTTGGAAAGCGTAGTGCAGGACACACACATTAGAATAAACTCCTGTAAGAACAGGGAAAAGAGCAAAAAACGTGAAATCTCTTGACACATAGTGCATTGATTTTAACAAAAGAAGAAGCTTGTTTTTAAATTCAGCCTGGCATTTATTCGTTGTTAACCAGTACACAATTTTACTTGACACATTAACTGTTCACCTTAACAATGTTTTTACAATGTACTGAAAAAGAAAGTGCACTATAATTTGCCAACTTGTATATTTCACATGCAGGTTACTCACTAAACATTACAAATTGCAATCTGTCCACAGACTGGCAATAGATACCTAACTTTTTGCTACAGTAGATGAGTATCTTTTTATTCTATGATGGCAAAACATCATCACAGTAGGAATACTGAAAAGTATCTGAACACTTACAACACATCTTTTCTCTTGTGGAGAATACCGCCAAAGTCCTTGTTGCTGCTTGCATTTTCCATTTGTTTTCTGGTAGAAAATCTGGGAATGCAAGTCAAATATTTCTTGTTACAATGTCCAATAAACAAAACATTGACTGTGTTTCGGTGACCACTCATAGAAGGTCTTTTGGTAAAACTAGATATTCATTAACCCACCATAATAGTTTTTTAAGGATCATAATAAAGCTGTGTTAGATATCACAAAATAAGCACAGTTTGTCTCTAATGTACATGTCTAGGTCATGCTTTGGTTTTATCTGTGTGCATTGTTTTTAATTCACTAATTTGAAGGGCCTGCACAGTTGGCTGAAAGATTTGAGGTTAAAAATGT
The DNA here is from genome assembly GCF_000485575.1 of Poecilia formosa. NCBI lineage: Eukaryota > Metazoa > Chordata > Actinopteri > Cyprinodontiformes > Poeciliidae > Poecilia > Poecilia formosa. Next base: position 780,931 of record NW_006799982.1, on the reverse strand, counting down.
GTTTGTTGGCGGCAAACGCAGTGGGGCAACTAAGGAAAAGGGGCTGCAGGACTCTGATTGGGGTCGCTGAAGGGAGGGCTTTAGGGGGCTGCGGTGAGAAGATAAGGGGCTGGATGTGCGCTTCAGAGGCTGGGCGGGGGTAAAGATGGGGGGGTTGTGACTGCTTTGGTAGCCTGCAGCTTGCAGAACAGTGATAACCAGTAACCAAACCTCTTTTACCTCCTCCTTCACCATGTCCTCCTCACTTCAGTATGCAGCTATATGATGCACTGCCACACTCAACAGTGGGACTTGTTTCCAGTGAGTGATGTAGTGATGTGGTGTAAGCACTGTGTGTGTTGGCTGACATGTCGTTGAACTTCACAATTGTTGAAAGCTCCAGTGTCCAGCGAAGGTTTGCACTCCGCAAATTAGCTAAACTTTGCTAAAGAAATGAAACTGCTGAAATGTTTTGCTTTGGAAATAAAAGAAAAAACACAGGAGATGTTACACTGTCTCTATATGTTGTGTACTGCGAGAAAACATGGTGTGACCTGTGAAGACCGCATGTTGATTATGAAGATAGGTATCGCTTTTCCTCTACTACTGACATCCTCTTATCTAACTTGAGTTTCAGCTTTCACACGTTTGGATCAGTTGAGCATAGTGGTGTTCATTGCAAGTAGCCTGAAGTAAATGGCTAAGTTTAATTTGGCTTACCAATAATGTGAGTTTATGAAAAACTGACTTGTTTTCAGGAAAATATGATGACTGAATTTATGTTTTTGAAAAATAGAATTAACTCTTCATCGGTCTCAAATCGTATTTTATAAAATTTCAGTTCAATGTAGAATAATCTTTTTTAGGTACTTTAACCTGTCAATTTTTTTTTTTACATTTCAGATTTGATGGGATCAAATTTAGCCCAGAATATTTAAAAAGAAAAATAGCCCTTTAGTTGAGTGATAATACAAAAATGTCCAATCAGAAACTAAATCTAGCACTGTGGTGGGGATGTTTAGAAAAGTATCGCAGATTTATTTTATTTTTTTTTACAATGCTCACACAGCAACATTAATATTCCTAGTAACACATCAGTTTGTTTATTTACAAGTTTACATTAAAAAGAGTTTATCATTATCATGATGACACATGACCATTTTTATCTCAATCTTAAATGATAAAAGATCATTCAAGATTAAAGATCCAGTTGGTGATTTTTTTTTTTTTTTTTTTTTACCACATACCTGAAATGCTGCCACACAGAAAATTTAAACGTTATGGAGATTTCTTCAATGCTTTATTATACAGCAATCAATGTCGGCAGCTAACTTTCTTTTTTTTTTTTTTTCATTAAAATAAAAGTCTCAAACATAGATAAAGGGTTGTAAGCACGCAGCACAGATCTTCATATCTGGGTTTCATTTCAATAGCTTAAGGCTAACTCGCATCAGGAGTGCTGTGGAGTGTCTCATCAATTTCAGTGTGCTAGTGGTACCTTTGTCCCACATTGGACGCATGGCGCTAAATTGCACTGAGACAAAAGAAATTACTGGACTTGAACTCTGTTTTATCAACACTTCTCAGTGAAGAAAGGATAGTTGGGCATTGTGCCTTGAAGCATTGCCAGACAACCAGATGCCGTTGATGGATTTAATAGAAATTGCTGATTGTGAGCATACATAGTCATTTGAGTATTGAGATCAGCTGTCGACCTGTCCACAGGTGAGAGAGTTTGTAGGATCTCGCCTGCTGGCATCTAGGAAAGCTTCATTCACCTTCAACCCTGGACAAGGCAGAACGAGGATGGATAGATTTTACATCTGAGATTTTATTTGTTTACAGAGAAAGTTGCCTGATTTAAGAACAATAATAACACAGAGCAGGGACTCAGAGTATATTGTAGCCTATCTAAAATGCACCATAGTAAACAACAATGTAATTTTTCTACAGTCATAATTGAGAAAACCTCTTCAAAATGTTTAACAATAATGTAGGAATTTCATAAAATCTCATCGTGTCTGAAAAAAATGTTAACACAATTCCTTACTAACAAAATTGTTTTCAAAGCATTAGCTCAGCCATGTTGTGAAAACTGTATGCCAGCATTTTTGCTACTAACACTGCACACACTGTATGGAAAGCTGGATATTACCGATGCATTTGTGGTGTGAGACAGAGAGTTTATAGTATTATAGAGTCCTTGTGTGAAATACTACATGACGGTAAAAAGTCCACTGAAGTCAGGTTGTTTTCTCAACAGCTTTCATTGGCCATGGTATATGTTTACTCTAAGAGCCTACCTCGGTGTTTGTCCACGTATGCGTGTGTGTTTAAATGTGTCTGGGTGCGTGCGCGGCGGGGGCACAGCCACGTATGTTTGGAGCGAGTGCTGTCAGTTAGCTGGAATGCTGCACTGCCGCCAATACTAAGATGGCTGCCAAGCTCTAAGATGGCTGCCAGGATTACACCCAGCCTGTGAGAGACACACAGAGGAGCGAGAGTTTCAGCAAGAGAAGCTCTCTTTCATTTGCTCTTTCTTTCCTTCATTCTTCCTCTTGTCTGTCTCAGTCTAGCCCTCTTTTTCTCCCTCTCTTTCTCTCTCTGAGGATAAGCAGTGTGTCGTAGGCAGCGAGACAGGTCTGTTATTGTTTCTGCTCAGTAATCTGTGGCTTAGTGTGGCTGCAAGGCAAGTGCTGCTGGCAGGAATCTCTGTGCTCTGTTATCACCTACAGCCTGCAGATAAACACCTCCTTTAGCTTGCTTGCTAGCAGGAGCCTAGCAAGTCCTGAATGGACACCCATTACCTTTACCAATACCTCACTAGCCCAGGACATGGAGATCAGTCTTATTGACTTAATATTCTCTATAGGAACATATGTGCAACACTACAGTTTGTGTTTTATGTCTACAAATATTGGCATAGAGGCCTATTTTTTGCAATACTTTTTGTGATACTTTCTTCGATGTCCTTTTTCAACATGTCACTCCTCATATCATAAGTCTAGACTTATTGTTTAATATTATTAACATGTGTTCCCATGGTGGTCTGACATTGTACAGCCTTTCCCTGTAGCTATCTCAGTGTGTAAGCATGTGTATGTGCGATCATACAAGGATTACAACATGTATTAAAGTATGAAGCAGAAACTAAAGGAGAAGCAGATTGAGAGAGAGAGAGGCCAGGCGTTTGTGTGCACATGTTCACATATGTGTGTGTAAGGTGCTCTGCTTATGTAGACCAAATCCCTACAAGCAAGAAGGTATTAAATAGGATTAGGGTGAGTGATACGATTACGTGGTTAGATACTAAATGCCGTGGCAGCACACTGTAAATCATTGCACCTTGATTGTGCACAGACAGGACCAGCAGGAGAGAACATTCTTAGACACAAGAAAATCACACACACACTCACACGCACGCAAGAAGGATGTGTGAATTCACAGATATAAATTTACAAGATGTATAACATACTCTAGCACATACTGCAGGTTTTTCATATTTTCTCTCACACCTCAAATTTCAAAAAGCTGGAATTAGTAAAGCACTGAATGTTTCTTAAGTATGTAAACCCCATGATGAACCTTTGTCTTTTCTCTTTCTGTGCTTGTTGCCATGTAGAATCTGGACAATCAGACAGCTCCAGCCAACAGGGAGACACAGACATCAAACCACCACCCAATGGTAGGTACCCGTCTGTGCATTTCCATATCTAAACACTCCTAAATTGGCATAATACAATTGGTTTTATCATGCCTGTTTGCTTCAATGTCGTCCAGCTGTGGATTCTGGTAACAGACAAGCCTTCATAGATGTTGATCAACTGGGATTTTGCAATAGTAGCCTCCTCAAAGAAAATTACTTCAAGACCACAAATTTGCATATTGCTTTCATGTCCTTTCTGTACAGGACACCTGAGTTTCCAGGACTGCTTCGTCACCTCAGGAGTGTGGAATGTGGCAGAGCTAGTCAGAGTGTCACAGAGTGAGTTATTTATGTCTTAAAGGCAACAAAGAAGAATTATGTTCCCTCTAGTATGTTTTGTAGTTTCCAGGAACTGTACCAGGATAAAGTTTTGCTATGGAAAAAAATGAGTATAATCAATAATGTTCTCTTTGATGCTCTTTTCTTATTTCCTAGATTAACATCTTGAAAAACAAATTACCTTAATTCATATTTTGCATATTCCTATTTTCTTCTCATTTCTGTTCTCTTCTTCCTTCTCTTTTGCTCCTCCTCAGCTCCTGTAGCCACGGCGTCAGGGCCCAACTTCTCACTGGCTGAGCTGGACAGCAGCCCCAGCTACTACAACATTAACCAGGTGGCTCTGGGTCGGCGCTCACTCACCTCCCCTCCTTCCACCAGGTAAACACACATCACTTTACTCGCACACAAACACACACACGCACACACACAAACACACACAATGGCAGTATTGGGTGTTAAGTGATGTATGTGGCTCAGTCCAGAGTAAACATGGGCCAGTTACCCATGTTAAGTTGTGTTAAAGTTTAAAAGAATTGGAATTTCAAAATTATATTCCCCATCATAACATTCCTACATTTTAAGTCATTTTAATAAGATGCCAGAGAATAAGTTTTCTCTCTGACTGTGTGCAGTGCAGCTCCTCCTGTGCCTATTGTTCCACACTGCACCACACTTACATTAAATTCATGACATATATATTCTGTTTTAAAATACGTATGAATACAAATAAATACATTTTATAAATAACAGCTGTAGCAAACAAGCCTTTATGTTTTAGCATCAATAGATTTAAATATAATTTTAGATTTAAAACAAAAATAGTTTGATAAGGTTATACATTTTAAAATCTTATACTGTGAAAAACTGCAATTGTGGTATTTTTTTTCTCAGGGTTATCATACAGTGAAAATCTCATGCTGCTGCTGAGCAGTTAAAGCATGTCACTGTAGACGATAAAAACTTTGGAGGAATGCTTATTTGATAAAAGAACCATACTAGTTGCCTACAGACTTGCTTCTGATCATTAAAAATATTTACCAAAAGATTCCCTCTGGCAAATGATTAATAATCACTATAATCACCATTCTCTGATAACATCTTTTTCTGACATTTCAAATAAACAATTAAATCACAGTTTCTCTGTTTTCAATTGTACCGCCTCCACACAGTAGTTATCACAGTCAAAATTTAATATATGTTTTTTTTTGGTTTTTTTTTGTTCGTTTGTCTTTTATTTATTTTGGCAGAAAATAATGGTAGAATCTGTACGAATTGTTTTTGGTAAAACAATCACATCATTTTTTAACTACTCCATAAATGTTCCTCTTTCAAAAGAAAACTAATTCAAATGTGTTTTGAAACACTGCCAGCTATACAAATTCATCTGAGTTTATGCCTTTCAGGCAGTAACTTTTTACTGTGAAGATTTTCTAATGCTAAAGACAGATATTTGCTGTCAATAAAGAGTTGTTTTGGTAGCTCAGCTTGTATTGAATCCAAAGCTCCTCTAAATTTCTATATATGTTTGTGTGTGTTTGTCTGTTATCGACTTTCCTCTTTATGAATGTGATTGCTCTTCTGCTTTATTCTTCTTTTGTTTCTTTCTCTTTCTGTCTCCTTACTTCTGTCGTCTGCTGTCACTTTAGGTCTGAGGTGGAGTTGTACGCAAATCTTCCACGGAGGTAGTTATAAAAACCTAAAAGATCAAAAATTTTGAGACATAAAAAGGCACTCTCCTCTTTTTTTCTACCCTTTTTCCTACACATTTACTGCTGTGTTTCTTTTCTGTTTTGTCTGATCTGCTTTAAAAATATTGGCTCCTCAAATGAACTGAAATTGAAATTTGTCTATGTGACCGCTTCATAACTCATAAAGTTGCTAAGTATTATATTTATGTTTAGACCTGTATGATAGCTTCAGAGAAAAAAAAAACACTTTTTCTCTTCTTTTTTTGTTTTTCCATCTTTCTTTCTCCCTGAAAATGTCTTCCCATTTTCTTCAGCTCCACCAAGAGGAAGTCCTTAGATGACAGTGAGTTGGAGAGCCCAACGGATGATGTTTTTTATCCTGGACGTTCACCTGCTGCCAGCTCTTCCCAGTCCAGTGCGTGGCCTAATGACATGGATGCAGGTATCCACTCCATCCCACCCTGCTCCTGTCACCCACTACCTGAGCATGAAGAAACTTTTGCACTCTCTTGTCTGACCGCCACCAAACCACAAAAGCCCAAGAATGATAATCCACGCGTCCTAAATCAATCGGCCTGCTTCACGCTGGTGATTCACGTAGTTCTCCTGAGCACCCTCGAAAACCTCCCAGTCACTCACCCAAATAATCATTTAATTCATAGAAAAAGAAACACTCCTATGTAATTAGTCAACAATTTGTCATAATTGGTGGTATTGATCTAGAACCAAGATAGGGCTGCGGTACTATGCTAGCTAATTCTAGATTCTGACTGGGTAATGTTGTTAAGCTCCAACATTATGTAGTACCCTACATCATACTGTAACAGAAATATTTTTAAATAGAAATCCTTTGAAATAGGAAGTTTGATTTGTAGATTAGACAGCGGCTCTGGTCTAATGGAATAGGCTGCTATTTTGATCTGCAATGATTTTGAAACTCGGCACACCTATAAGATGTAGACCCACTACCCTGTTCCCACCCCTCTCCCATTCTACAGGCAATAACTCTAACAACCTACGACTCCACGTCTAGTTCTCTTCCTGGAGAATGCACATTTCTTCACCTCAAAGCCATAATCATGCATAAAGTTGACCTTAATGTTGTGCATATGATCAATCATTCACTACCATGATCATACACAAATTCTCTCTCTCCCCTGCCCTCCTTTCTTCTCTCTCTTTCTCTTGTCTTCTGTCTCTCTCACTCTTCTCCTATCTCATTGTTAACAATACCCTTCTTCACTTTCAGTGCAGCACCATTTGGCGAGTGTGCAGGAGAGGAAGATAAAACATGAAAACGATGGCGTGCAGTTTCCTTACCATGGTTAGAACAACATTGATTACACTCATATCTATTTACTATCTATCAGACTTTATGAAGCACAGTCATTCCTTTGTAAATGTGTATGTGTGTACGTGTTTCTATATATTAACAATACATACAGTAGGCAATATTTGTATTTCAGGTAAACATATTGTATGTCTGTTTGTGTTTGCTTAAATACATTAAGGACAGTGATAGCAAGCCAAATAGACATGCAATACAATGTTTTCATTTCTGATTATTTCTTGCTGAATTAATTTACCTCAAACATTTTAATTATTTTTCACATTACCAGCATCTTCATTGTTTTGTATTTTGATGTCATGCGAGCAGAAACAGGATACATAATTTCAAAATCAAGGCAAGGGCAGCGCCATTGTTGAAATATTGCTTGAAGAGGTCTTGCTCGCAGTTTGCCACGTGTGGACACACCAATCAAGTGGAACATTCTGCTCTGGTCAGACAAGAGCACAGCTGGAGTTTTTGGCCTACATGCAAAACAATATTTGTGAGAGAATTAACACTGCACATTACCGTGAGCATGGTGGCAATAATGCCTTTCTTCAGCATCACAACAAGCTTAAATACATAGCTACAACAACAATTGAATGATTTTAGACTAAACCACAGCTATGAGTTACAATGGACCAGTCAAAGTCCAGTGAAAAATCAAAAATCAAAGACACATTTTTCATATTTTTTAATTTTGAACATCATTCATAGTTTTTCTTCCACCTTCCGATTATACACTCCTTTGTGTTGGGCTAACGCATACAATCCCAATAAGGTATATTGAAGTTTGTGTGCATAATGTGACAAGCATGTAGAAAATCAGGGCTGAGGCCCTTAAAGCACAAGAGCAGTATTCTGAACAATGCACCATTTACAAGCTTCATTGGTGTGATTCATGAGCCTTCAAGCAGTGGCTTTATCTCTCATAACTGTCAGTTCTTCTTGTGAAACTTTTTGAGGTCGTCTTGCTCATACTGACGTGACACATTCACTGACAGTAAAATATTTACTTGTACTTGTTTTGTCTCTCACATGTGCACACTTGCAGAGAGGCTTAGTCATATCCATACGGACCCTACGCTCACACACACATATGTAAAGTCCTCCCAACACACTGCAACTCGCAGCACTCCCAACCCCATCCCCCGCCACACTACCACATTGCAACACACTTGCTTGCCGTGCTCCCCGCCCCTGCAGGTGTTGAGGTGGCTGCTCCGCCTCTATCCCTCTGCGCTGCTCTCCCCTCCATCGCCTCAAATCCATTTCTTAAGATGTTCCTGAGGATCTGAGGTGTAAAATCCATCCTCCAGCTCCTTAGCTCCTACTTTGGCTCCTCTTCCCTGCCTCCCTTCCGTCTAATTGAAAAAGGTGTACAGTGGGAAGGGCCCCGCAGAGAGAGAAAACATGTCAGAGGAGGAGAGGTTGGAGACAGAACCCAAAAATTAGGCAAGCAAATGGGGAAAGTGGGAAGTGCAAGAGGGAATAGCAGGGATAGCTGGCAGAGAAGATGACTTTGGTGTTTTTAACTGGTGAAAGCTGATGAGGAAGAAGGGTTAATTAGAGTGTGAAGCAGAGGAGCCAAGAGTCTTGGATAGGTTTTGCCACTGTCTACTCTCACTAGAGCCTCGGCGGCTGCTCCTCAGCTTCTGTTCCACTTAGCTGTAAATGTAATTAAGAGGCTGTTCATCGGACCCACAACGGAGTTTGCACAGCCTCACCTTTTATCATTTTCTCTCGCTTTACATCACCTGATTTCTTTGAAAAGATATCAGCACAATTAAAAGCCGTGTACCTCCTGATGATTTTTTTTTCAAATCAAATTAAATATCTTTATAATCCGAAGACAGTAATTAATATGCAAAATTCAAGTGAAAATGTGTTAAGCCGAAAGCTTCGGGAATTACCAAGTTAAACCTAGAAACAAAACAATGGATTATTGTAAAGGGAGAGCAAAAAAAAAAAAAAAACACAGAGCGGATGTGGGATTAAAAGTGTGGTGTGCGTCTGATTTTTCTAAACAATCCCACCTGTCATTGACAATTTTCACATGGGGATTCCTGTACAGGTGGGAGGTATATAAACAAACAAGCTCACTGGCACACTCTAGCACAAACAAACAAATTAAAGGACCCTGCAGGTGCGCCGCAATGTCTCTGCGTGCCACCAATCACTCACCCTGATTTCCTTGAAAACCCCTTGCGTCCGCACGTCCACACACACTGTTCCTCAAGATGCATTAGCACAAATAAGTCGCACAACAGTTTGATTCAGAAATAGATTTCTGCACATACACAGCCCAGTCCAGTCCAGCACACACACACTCTCTCTCACTCTCTCTCACACACACACACGCACACACAAGGAGACACAGCTGAAGCACAGTCCCAGATGGTGTTTCCGTGTGTTTGTAGCCTTGGGATCCATGAGGATGCTAGAGACAGCTGCTCTACAGGGGCGAAGAAGGGTGGGGGGAGGTTACAGGAGACTATCGAAGCAACCATGATTTCAGATTAATTCCAAATTATTTTGAAATTTTCCTGAGACACCGGAGACTCGTGACAGTGATGGCCTTCCTTTAAGGTAAATGCTGCATACTCGCAGAAGCACACAGCTGTGCACATATGTGCTTTAAATCACTAGAGAGAGAATTCCCCAACTTTCCTGCAGTAATAATTATGCCCCGTCTTTTAAAACCATGTGTGTGTCTGTGGCTGTGTGTTCTTCAGAGGCGCATCTGGTGGTAGGCCTGTTAGTGCAAAGAGACAGAAGGGTCATCATGGGAACGCTTGATTAGTTGCCAGTGAAACATTAAGCAGTGCCAGAAGAGGAAACAGTGCAAATTTGGCACACAAACATAATTCCAGATCAGACCACTGCACCGTCTGTGAAGAAATATTGTCTGCAACATTCACTGATACTATCAGAAGTTCCCCTACACAAATGTCAAACACTTTCCGTTTTCGGCTCCCTTTGCGCCCTTTTTCCCAAATACACTGATTTGTGAAATTATTCACACCCATATTTTGTCACTTAACCACAAATATCACTGCATTTTTGGGGGATTTTTTTCTGAGGAACCAATACACATTACTGAGAAGTGGAAGGAAAATGATGCAATTTACTTCAAAATACAAATCATAGAAATGTGGTGTGTCTTTCTAGTAAGGCCTCTATACTCTGATAAGGCGAATTAAAATCCAAAGCAATCAAATAGCCTGCATTTGGCCTGCTTTTGTGTAGCAATTTACCCTACATTCAGTCATTCACATTCAGTCTTTGATGGTGGTAAGCTACAACATAGCCACAGCTACCCTGTGACCGACTGACAGAAGCTAGGCTGCAGTACAGTAGGTGCCACAACGACTGAGACACAGGTAGCGAGGTTTTTAACCAGCAACCAGAAAAAGAATCCCTACCTCCTGAGCTACTGTCATCCTGTCAATCAGCTGCTTTCAGATCCCTGTGGTATCAATAAAGTATTTTTGAATTTGATTTTGAATGCATGGAGTGTGCCTTTCTGTAATTTAATCTTTACATTCAATTCAGATGTTCTGCGAAGGCCTGACAGGTTCCTAAAGACAACTTGAGTGAACTAATAGCATCTTGAAGTCCATGACTCACATTAAACGGGTCAGGGAGAAAGCTATAGAGGAGTTTAAACCAGGGTTAGATTTTAAAACCAAGCTTTGCACTTAACACAATTTTAACACAACTCTTAAAAACCATTCTGAACATGGAAAGTATGCCACAACCGCAACGCTACCAAGGCATGGCCGTCCACCTAAACTGAAGAAGGTGGACTGTAAAGGTAAACCCAAAGTGAAATTTATAATGTACTTGCTAAAAGGATTTGTGTGGAGGAAAACTAAACTTTACATTACCCTAAACAGACTGCTATGGGACGTGGTGTCAGCAGTATCATGTTGTGGCAGTGCTGCACTCAGATCTATTAGTTTATATTTTTGTTAACAATGTTGAAGACCTTATAATATTGTCCTTCCACATAAATTATGCAGTACTTTCTGTTAACGTAAAGCTCAGGCAATATGAATAGTATTTCAAAATATTTTTGAAAGGTACTGTATTTGTTGAATTCACATAGAAAAGAAACGGCCATCTCTACTCAAGCGAAACCACTACAGTTTATTTCTTAAGTTTTTCTTTCCCCAGTTTATGTGTCGGTTTTTCCCAGCTATGTTCTGCGGTGTCTTTCCGTCTCTCAGTCTCTGCAGACTGCTCTTATTTCCACCTTTCTCCCTCAAGTGTGACAGTGCCATAGCAATCATTGCTAACTGCTGGTGTCAGAAGTGGGATTGGGGTTGTTTTCATGCTTGGAATCTCTTTGACAGTACAATACGCCCCCAGACTTGTGCTAATGTGGGGTGAGGAGGGATGTGGGGGGAATAAATATCTGCTAAAGACATAAATGGTTCACACGAATTCACTCCCACCTGCTTGAGACTTAACTCTTTCACACAGGGAGGGAAGGTTTTACACGCCTCCACACTCCAATAGACTTTCACACGTCTCCAGCTGGAGAACTGAGGAGAAATCATATTTAATGCCTTGTATGACGCGGAGGGGCCACAGAAATAGACTACAAAACAAAAGTCCAAAAAAGTTTAGGAAGAAATCTGTATCACACCGCACACTTATTTGGAAGATTAGAACAAAACTTACAGGGGAAGAAATGTGTCTTTTGTTGCATCAGTCAAACATAGCAGTCTTTTCAGTGTGTGTGAGTGCGTGCGCGCAAGAGATAATAACCATATTTAACATCTTATGACATTTCAATTTCATACATGTTGTCAGAGCAATGCATAGAAGAAAAAAAAAAGACACTGCTGCATTTTTCACAGGTTCTGCTTTGCTCTTTTGCTCCTTCACATATTTTCATGTCTCTCACATTCTTCTCGCCTCTCTCCCTCTGTCTCCTCTCTCTGTCCGTCTGCTTGTCTTTCACACTCACCAGCTGCTGTGTCCATACTGTACAGTACGTGCTATTTCTGAATGAAGCTGTCTCATAGTGCGGCCAGTCTGTGTGCGCGGCTGAAGCCAGACCACTGCTAGTTCAATGTGGCTGCATTGTAACTGCGCTCATAGACAGAGAAACCCTAATATTGGCACCTGGAAGAGAGAGAGAAACATTAAATCTGAAAAGCATATTGTGGGAGAGTTGAGATTATATAAGATACAGATGTTCCTTTGCATTGAAATAAAGACCAGATTCAGTTTTGATAGAATCATTTTTTTTCCTGTAAAGATATATTTTGGGCTTATTGTTAAAATATTTCCTTGCCCCTTTTATAAGACTATACTGTATCTTTCGTTCTCTCTCATTTGTACAACAATAGCTCCAATATTAGCTCTCAGGAATTGTTTTTTTTTTTTTTACATTGTCTGGTCACTTGTAGTCTTGATTGGCATAAATGAATAGGTTGGGTTCTTTATAGTGAGGTTCTGTGATGTTATCAGTAAGAGTTTCCTTATCTGTATTTAAAAAGATGCTATGCAACAGTTAGTTTTTTAAAAGGTTATGAAAACAACAGAGACGGCGGAAAGCTAACTGCTAGCCAGACGGCAACTCTTGTTTTAGCGGAATTTAGCTACTCAACATGACTCAAACTGAAAATCTTTCATTTTTGCTATGTTACGCTAAGTATTAAACATGTTTTATTGCAAGAGATCATTGCAACAAGTTTGTTACTGCTTTCTCAGCTGAGCAACATCCACATTAATATTCTAATATGTTGGCAGAACCTGCTAACTGTATTAATGTGCCAGTTCAGCTTCAAGCAGGCCGTACCAAGTCTGCCGACAATGCAGTGAACCTTTGGATTTGGTGGCATGCTGTCACTTGTGCAGCAATGTGGACAACACAAAAATAACAACTTAAAAACACATAGCTACAAACCTATTGTTGTCTTGTGAATATGTAGTTGTTTAGATAGTGGGTAATAAAATTGTTATAAACTGTTAAAATTAGCTAAAACAGGATCACCCATCCGACTTGCCGTTAGCTTTCCTCTTCTCCAAGGAGAATCCAAGGATTTATTTTTTATTTCACTTCAGTTTTCTACAAACTCACAGTGATATAACTTTTTAGTTCAGGTAAGGACTCTATTACTGATAACTTCACAGAGCTTCACTTGAAAACACCCTGACTATACCCTTGATTATACTGACCGGAGGAAAATCATTCAAAATCATTCTTGTTCAAGCCCCCCTCCATGAAGTTCAGATAAATTTTTTTTAAGTGTAGCTAACAAAAAGAGCAACATTTTCTTGATTAAAACCACCTCTCTTTTTTTCTCCCTTTTACCCCCAATTTTATTTTTGATCCCATTTTTTTTTTTTCCGTCAGGACTGTCCTCGCCTGGTTCACTTAAGAAGCCGGGGAAGTTTGATTTCAACGCCCTGACTTCCCAGACGAGGTCCCCCCGCATGGCGTTCACACACCACCCGCTGCCTGTGCTGGCAGGAGTGAGACCAGGTGAGAGCCCTGCCATGAAACCAACAACCCCAACACCCCCCTTAAAATCTGAAAAAGAGAGAGAAGGAAAGGGAGTTTTAAACTTGATTCCAGATTACCACATTTACATTCTGCAACTCAAACAAAATGAAGTCCTCAGTCGCGTCTGAAAATTTAAATCCTGAGCTTATGGTTGGTGAATTAACAAAAAAGGAAAACCTTCCAGTTCCTCAATTACAAACTGTAGAGAAGCAACATGCCTGTGGAGTTTCACATATTCACTGTTGCTGCAATCATAATGGTTGGCATAAATTCCTCTTTCTCTCTCTCTCTTTCAGGCTTTCTCCATCCATCCATTATTACCACCATCTTTGTGCTTGTGTTTTTAATATTATCATTGCATGGTACTAGTGCTGCATCCATGCCTCTGTGAATGACTTGCTTCTCATCTTACTGCTCCATGGATTTGTTTTAATGTCTGTCAAGGTCGGATTATGCATTTAAACTGACAAAGCTTTTTGCTCTGAAGGAATGACTTTGAATGGATGTAAACACTTCACCATATGGAGCTGTACGGCATTTAAGTGGAAACAGGAACTTTCTTTGTTTCAGATGTGAGACAACAAGGCTGAATAACAAGGTCTAGCTTTTACACAGTGTACATTAAACCCAATGAATTCCTATTTTCTGCTTTTTTACATATACTTACCCAATTCTAATGTAGGTTTACGTTTTTCAACCTTTTCTTGATGCAGCAGACATGGTAGGTTTTTGAGATTAGACATTTTAAGTTATTTTCAGCAATATAAAATCTGGAGAAGATGGAATTTCTTTACTTCAAGGACTTTCTTTCTATTTTTAAAGCATTTTGGGGTTCTAGACAACATGGACTTTATTTTTGTTTTTTTTAATTAAGCCTGACAATTCTAGGTGGCATTGACAGCCTAGTTTTTTTAAGCATTGCCATTATAAATGTTCCTCTCAAATATCCAGGCTGGTATTACAAACCAGCCAATCCAGGAGTCCAGTTCATTTTTCTCAGTGAAGACAGGTTGTACCCCCAAGGGCTGAGATAAGGAAGACTGTTGATGTTGGCTTCTGTGTTTGTACCAAGCTTCCACTGTGTGTATTAATTCAGATGAAGTTATATTAAGTGTTTGAACTATTGAATTAAGCAGTGTAGAATTTTGAAACTTGTGTAGGAGACCCAGATTAAAAATTGGAGTCGGGCATCAATAACTGTACACAAGTCTATATGTAGTCTCGAGAAACTTGAAAAGTAGCATAACCAGCACATGCCCATCTCTCTGTTGTTGTAACTTAAATGAACAGCCACCATGCCTCAGTTTCCTTTCTACATCTATTAAAATTATTGACTCAATTTTAATACACTGAAAGCAATGTTAGGTCTACTTCTACTCACATGCCAAAACAATATTGTTGTCAATGATACCAGTAGCACTTACATTTATTAGTTTTGCTAATCGGAACAAGTTGAGATTTTTTAAATTTCAAACTAACATCAGTCACTAGCCAGTTTCTCAGTGTATCTGTAGTTAGGCTACACAGTATGTGAGCTACACCAGGTCCATTGTGCAGTGGAAGACATTTTCTAGAGTTACCAAAATATTACTTCAGTAGTTAGGGTAAGTTGTCCTCTTCTCGCTTCCTGGCCTGAAAGGGTAACAAACATAGTATCTCTAACAGAATTCCCTCTAGCATCTCCAGTTTGCCAAAAAGTCCCTGTGGAATGGTCTCACTTTTCAAAGAAATAAATATGTCCTCTTCTCTCAGTGCCTGCCCCCCCCATTCTATTTGTCTCTCAGAGGAGTAGGTTGGTCTGCAGCCAAGCCAGAGCTGCCATGTAAAGGTCACTTAAACGCATTGGCCACCATGTTAAACCGTATTGAATTTTGCTTGTGGAGCTCCCTACAGTATATTTAGAAAATGCATTCTTGTCAGGATATGCACAATTAAGACATGCTGTTTATCTGTACAGTGCAGTCTCAGGTCCCCTCAAGAATCCAAAACACTAGGTTGAATGTTGAGTTGGGATGTGTGTAAAGTGTTGGGGGAATATCTCTGCTTCCTTTGTTACTCAGCTACCCTCATACACTCTTCAAAACTGTAAGAGAACTGCTTGCCAGGAGCTTTTTATAATATGGATAGGCTGCAATGACACAGTATTCACAGATTGTGCCTCAGTGCATTTACGCACCTACGCATCGATACACACTTGCATGTTTGTGTGAATTTACACTTTTATGGATGACTTTCTGTGTAAAAATGGCTGTCATCCAAATGGAATGTCCCCCGAAGGCCTTGGTGCCACAAACATACTGGAGGATGATGGCAGGGAGGAATGAAGAGAGATGGGGGTAGGCAGGGTAGAAAGTGAAAAGGTTTAACGGGGCTTCACGGCATGCTCTGGAAGTGTTGAAGCTGTTAGTCATTGCTGTGGAGGTCTTGTAAGAGTGGCTGTTCTGGGGTTCGGACTGGATAGTTTACACCTGGATTTTGGCTTCAGACTGGCATAGGGAGTTGCCAAATCGGCTGATGCCTCATTAAACCAGCTTAGAAAGTCAGCCATCATGGCCGCAATTACATTCACATACGCTAATAAGCATATAAAAATAAATAAATCAAACACATGAAAACCAGAGCAACAAAAATAAAACAGTCATGAATGTAATCCAGGCCACAGGATTGCTTGTGGAAAAAATATCAACAATACAAACAAAAAGGGTTAACAAGCTTACTTGGAATAATTCACATTAAGTTCTCCAGGTTTTCCCCAGCCTAGCTGCTTGTGTCTCCAGTTAGCTGAGCCATTTGTCAAAACCATAGAATCACAGTGGAGAGAGTGCAATCTAGTTTTTTGTTTGATTTGTACCTGTGTGTGTTTTTGTGTGTGCGTGTGTTTGTGGTTGGCTGACTCGCTGACTAATGTCTCTGGGAGGTGTTTTGTGGTTTGGTTGGGGGCAGAGGGGAAATTCTCTCCCGAGCTTCAACCTACTGGGCAGAACCACACAAGGATGTGCTCCTGATGGATTGCACATCACTGACAAGCAATAAAACAAAAGTGGAAAAACCCAGTGAGTTTGAAGCTCCAGTAAACCCTTGTGGTTACTTTGTGTGGGCAATAGAGAGAGAGCAAGAGAGAGAGAAGGGGAAATGAAGATGGAGTAGAAGATAATTTAGCAGACACTGTGTATTGTAAAGATAAGCTAGCTTTATGGGAGTTCCACAGAAACCTCTTGAGTTGAGCAGGCACCTTGATGCAGTTAAAACTAGACATGCACCAAGACATAGGCAGGTGGTTGGAATCCATCCACAGCTTGATAAGCTCTGACTGGTGACTTTTATTTTCAATCAGTGAATGCACTGTACACTGCCAGGTCACACTAGCAGTTCTCTTTTGTGTCGATGTAGCTTTGAGTGAAAAAAAGTGAGTTAGCCATTTTAAGCTACCATATTTTTTACAAGATGTTGCAATGTTTCTGCATTTCATTTATGCTGTGATATAGTGAAAGAGAGCAAGACTTCAAATGGGAGGACAAAGACGCTATACGAAGTTGATTTGCTTTATCCTTTTGAGCTATAAAAATATGTTACAAGAAAATGCTGGATTTGGAAATGTTTGCAACGTTTGGGAAAACTCAGAGTTAAGGTCTACCTTCTCAAGGGAATACACATTGAGTCGAGCTAAAGACACTAAGTGCTTATATAAGATGCTAAATACCTTTTAAATTGTGAACTCTATAATCATTTTCCTGTTATAGATGACTAATAAAAACCTATTAGAAAGTGACTGCTCTTTAACCCATGGCGTGACCTCATCATCGCTCCTAAGAAAAACAATTATTAACCACCAATCAGGTTGGAAAAATATTTTGAATGCTCTTCTTACTTTAGTTCTTCAAAAGAAATGGAAATGTGTTAAAATTGCTAGGTTAAAGATGTACAAAAATAAGAAATCGTCCCCACATTTTAGACCAGTGCATCTCTATTTAGGACATATGTCTGTCCTAAATATTGACACACTGGCAATACTGCATGCTAATGTAAATAGCTGAATTGTTGAGTATCTTATCTTTGTTTTGTTTCTGATGATAAAAACCTGATTTGGTATCCTCTCCTTACTTTTCCCTTCCTCCTCCTCTCTGTTTTGCTTTATATGGCCTTTTTTTTCTTAGGGAGCCCTCGTGCCTCAGCTTCAGCCCTGCACTTCCCTTCCTCCTCTATCATCCAGCAGTCCAGCCCATACTTCACCCATCCTACCATACGCTACCATCACCAGGACCCACTTAAGGATTTTGTGCAGTTTGTGTGCACAGATGGCACAGGACAGCCCAGTGCACAGGTAGGTGATTTTTTTTTCTCTGGAGGGCTGACTGTGAAATGCTGTGCTATGTAGCATCGTAGTTTGTGACGCAAACTCACGCAAAGGAAACTGATTTAAATCACAAGTTACTGAATTAAAGGAACATTTTGAGCAGCGTAGTAACACAAACAAATAGGAGAAAGATCCAAATCACCTTTGACTCTAAGATTCAGTACATTCTACATCTTCTGCAGTTGGTCTGAAAGAGATCTTGTTTATCAGATGTGCAAATAGAGGTTTTGGCCAGAACTGGCAACTGGCATTTGATCAGCTGTAGAGCAGCAGGGCTTCAAACTTGGGGCAAGCCAGCTGAGGATTTGTAGTAGCATTAAGATTTGTACTGTTTGTAGAAGTAATTATCCATGGAATGAACCCAAATGTGACCTTTAAGTATAGAGGTGCACTCGAGGAACAAATATTTCTGATCATATGACATTTTTTTTTTTTTTTTTTTACAATTTTACTGTTTTGTATTGAAACAGTGTTCTTTTTTTTTTTTTTTTTTTTACAATTTTACTGTTTTGTATTGAAACAGTGTTCTCTCAAGATACACAACACCTGTCACAATCTATTTGGCAGTGCATGAGGATTTTGTTGCTTAATGCCTGGTAGGGGATCAAGTAATATAAATGGAACAAAGCAATTCAGCATTAGATATCTGAGAGCTGCCCTCTGTGCCGATCTACTGAAACACAACATTCGGGTAAGTGTTTATTTGGAACGAGGCATAAACCAAATGCCAAAGCTCTCGGAAGCTCAGAGGGAGCTGCTTTGGGGTTGCATACACAAATCTGTTTATGGTACCTCTGCTAGCCCAACAGCATGCCCAGCTTTATTGTCAAGACGGTTAACTTTTTGACCCTTGAGGGAAGGTTATATATGCTCTGACACAAGTGCAGAGTAGTACTGTAAACCTTTACTGTAAACTTGACCTTTTGAATTTCACATTGACTTATCAAGCCGTGTTTTTTTATCTTTAAACATTTATTCTCATTGCTTTTCAAACTAAAAATTATGTATCATTTTATCTGTAACATACATGTACTGAAGGCACAGACACTCATCCAGACAGACATCCTTTGCACACAGTGCTGATTTTCCTTTTTTTATAATTTCCAGTTCCTACATTTCACTATAACTTCTCCTAACAATCCATCACTATCCTTAAATTAATCACACCATCTGTCTTTCTCCCCTGTGTGTGAGATAATGTTCATCACTTTGATAATTTGCAAAACTTAATCCTGTATATGTATTTCAATCACTTTCAACAACTTAATGGTATCTTTACAGTGCCTTTTCGTATTCTTGCACTTTTTCACCTTTTGTATCAAACCACAAATCTTCTAAACATTTAAATGGGATTTATGTGATAGACCAACAACACAAAGTAGAGCATACCTATTAGAAAAATTAGACATAGTTGTTAATTTTCAATGCAATCTAGTAAGTGTGTTGAGCATTTATACTAACACCAAGTCAATATTTTATATTTTTTTATACTTTTAGGATAGCTTTTCAAGTTTTTTTTTTGCCAATTCTACTTGCTAAATCTCTTAAGTTCAATCTAATTGGTATTTGTGATGAGTCATTTTAAAGTCTTATAAAAAAATCTAAATTGGATTTACTTTTGTACTTTGACTTGGCCATTGTAACTTATTAAAATGCTTTTGATCCAAACCAATCTATTGTTTAGGCCTCTGAGACCTTCACAGAACAGCTATATTTACTACATTAAATAACATAGATTGGCTCTGTTTACATTTTAGATTAGCTCTGAAGACCATTGGTTTATTTAAGGATATCAGAGTAAAAGGAATAAATAAACATCATACTTTTAAGATTTTTATTTAAATACAATTCTGGAAAACCGCATAGAATTTTCCTTCAGGCTTGTGTACTACTTTGTGTTCTTTCATCACATAAAATTTTAACAAAATTCATTTAACTTTGTAGTTTAAATACAACAGAATGTGAAGAAACTTCTTCGCAAGGGATTGTGTGTGTGTGAGTGTGTAAGGCTCCCTGTCCACTGTATATTCTTGGGGTGTGCCCTCCTCATCCTATCTGTATGGTCCATCTGCAGCCAAATGGAGGTGGCCAGAGCAAAATGCCGGGCTCCTTCCTGCTGCCCCCGCCACCCCCGGTGGCGCGCCCTGTGCCCCTCCCTATGCCCGACTCTAAAACCATCAGCACGCCCACTGACGGTGGACTCAGCTCACCCGCATCGCCGTGTAAGTCACTTCCCACTCCCCTCCACAAAAGATGCCCAGTCTCCCCCAAAAATGCAAGCCTGTCCAAGCCAAAATTTGCAGTAAATTTATTCAGTAGTCATCCTTCTAGAACATAAAGTTTGTTGGACCCAAACAAGTGCAGCCATCATAGAAGTTCCAGTGTTATGGGTGGTATCGCTTTGTGCCATTTATTTTGGTAATTCTTTAATAAACGTATGAAATATCTGGAACCTCTATTATGGCTACTCTGGCAGTGGTTAGTTTTAGCGGTTTGAGTTTTCCATTAGGTTGCAGTCTGCTCAAACACCCAGCAGCCCCCAGGAAACTTGCAGATTTGCTTGCCTTCCTCTTATCAAATGTACACTACCTAAGTGTACCAGCAACCAGTGACATTGTCAGGCCAGAAGCCAACGCCTTTGCCAAACCAGAGATCCTCTGTCACGCTTCTCTGCAGCCCTTTTCAGACATGAGTTTGTTGCATTAATGCCTTCATCAAGCTGATAAAAGGCATAATTCATGTATTCATACATTCGGGTCACATTCATGTTATTCTTACCTCATGGTTTTAATAATAGATCATCTAAACAGTGATGGACATAGATACTGTGTGCACAAACTGTACATATATATCTATTTATATGTAGATGTTATACTGAAGGCCTACTAGATTTGGGACTTTCATTCAAATAAATACATGTTGTTTTGCCATAGACATGCCTATTAGAACGTTACATCCACTGCAGAGACTAAACTATAGCAGCAATAAACAGTAGCAGCTAAAAAAGGTTAATATTTAAAATTAAAATAATTTGCTTTTTTTTCTAAGAAACTGAGTCCTCTAACAGAAATAAAATTTAGCTTTATGATCTAGTAAAAATCTGTATTTTTATTTTTTTTTTTACACCACTAGGGGTAATGTTTTAATCATCACATGTCTGCCCCATCTTTAGCATCCAAAGTGCTAAATTAGACAGCCTGATTAGGAGCATGTCAGAAATGGTTGTATAGGGAGCACAGATGCCGTCCAGTTTAATGAAAGCAGTTCATGTCTGAAAGGGGCTCACTCCTCCACGCTTTGAAATTCAGTCGTCTTTTCTCTCTCCATGCCTTTGCAAACCAGTTCTGCTTCCTTCCTCCACCTTTTCTCTCCCTCTTTTTCTCTCTGGTGTTAGATTTCCTCTTTGCTCCACAAGAGGCAGTGTAGTTTCTCTCCTTTCTTTTGGATATGTTTGGTAGTTTGCAAAAGGAGAGCAGAGCCTATTTCCTCTCTTGCTCCAAGCCTTTGATCAAAGCAGCCTTTGCATGTCCCTCTGACATCTGCAATACAATCTACCCTCATCTCATTTCTATTTTGCTTTCTTCCTTTCTTTTTGTGTATTTATATTTATATATATATATATTTGCTCATATTTTCCTTTCTTTGTTTCATTTTTCCTTTATTTTTCTCCTTTTCATTTTTAAGGGAACAAAATTAGGGCAGTTGGCGTCGACTCCAAAAAGACTCCATGCCCCACTTCACAAAAGCAATCCCCTCGCCATTTTCACACAAATCTCATAACAATTAAAAATTGGGAACAAACTAGACAAGAAAATCACATCATTGCAAGAAGAAGGAATGTCTGTAAACATGAAGAGGAAAATCTAATCAAACCTGTTTAATTAGTGCTATGCTGGGGGAGTGCGTAAGAGGAGTGTGATCTGAGAGCGGTGAGGCTCTGGTTGGTTCCATCCCAAACAGGTGCGGTGCAAGAGTCGGGTCATGGGAGAGGCACACCAGGAGGGGGCGCTGGACAGAGCAACCGGGGCTCCTTTTTCCTTCTTTTTCTTCTCTTCCTTACATTTCAGCTTCTTCCTACAGTCTCAGATTAACCTGTCAGACCTATTTATTTATATTAACATCTATATAAATAAATACGGGGACATTTCGTCATTTTTTTTCCCCCTCATCCTGATGACTGTTATCACTGTAAAGTTTTTCTTTCCCTTTAATTTTTTTGTCTGTATATCTTAATAATAATCATAAAGCACATGTAAACATGCATACAGATGCATATGGTAATGCTCACACATGCATCAGTTTCCAGTCCTGTCACTGTC
Organism: Poecilia formosa; assembly: GCF_000485575.1. Classification (NCBI taxonomy): domain Eukaryota; kingdom Metazoa; phylum Chordata; class Actinopteri; order Cyprinodontiformes; family Poeciliidae; genus Poecilia; species Poecilia formosa. The sequence goes on along the minus strand of NW_006799982.1, from coordinate 758,750 downwards.
ACCCCTACGCATCCCCATCCCCTCTACTCGTTCAGATCAAGCACAGCAAAGGTTCCTCTCAGCCACCATGTTGGAGTCCTGTTAGCACAACTGCCCTAAATTTGGTCCTGTGGCTTAACTGAGTGGTACCCCCCCCCGCCCCTTACCCTCTCCCCCCATCCGGCCCTTACTATGTTAATTGTGAATTACTTATAAATATCAATGAGTAGTGTTCCTCCATGTGACGTCCACACTATTTTCTCACTGGTTTTCTGGAAACCCAGTGGCTTCTAATTTTTGAGGCCAGGGGGCTGCTGAGGAGTGTCTGTTTGCAGACTGTTTGCCCCTCCTTCAAAAACAATTAAATGGTGGGTTTAAATATATTAAAAGGAACCTGCCGACAATGTGGACAAATAACTACTATCCAATGAAGAATCAGCATTCTTCCCTCTTAACGACTTTTCCACGAAACTCCTTTGACAGAAATATACAGTCACACCCTTAGCAGGTTTAATATCTCTATATTCAGTCTTAAAGAAAACAATGATGAGAGCATCAGACTCTATTACAGGCTGAGTGTGTATGCGTGTGTGTAAAAGCATGTACACACTTGTATCTCTCTGTTTGTAGCATACTCCACGCCAGGCTCCACAGCTCCCAACCGGTTTGTCGGCATCGGAACACGGGACAACTTTCTGAATATCCCCCAGCAGACTCAGGTACCCTGCCAGCCTCCCTCATCTACTAAACATCCACATATCCACCGCCTCCTCCTCCCTCTTTGTTTGTGTCTTTTTCTTCCTCTTCGCTCATCACCCACTATAAGCCCAACTCTGCACTTTGCCGTTTATAGATGCACCTTTTCGAGTGACAGGCTTTGATTAAAGAGGCATGTTCTTTAGAATGAAGGCCATGATATAAAGGCAATAGTTAATTAGCTGATCTGTTTTAGCAGCCTGCTAAAGTCGATAATGAGTTATAATATTTGCCACAGGTTTTCTGAAATCTAAACTTTGGCACTTTGAGGGTTAACTTTTTAGCTTTTTCCCCATCTTGTTCCGCTCTGTTTCTGCTGAAAAACTATTTTCCTTCTCTCCAAACTCTCTCTGCTACATTGAGTGTTGCCCATGTATCAAGGCCTTCAGTTTCAGTATTGGTTTACAGTGCCTGTACCACAGTAGATTCCCCACAGTGAGAGTAAGCAATGCCAGTTCGTTTTAGCTCCAGCAGTGTTGATTTATCTCTACAAGGTCCCACAGTGTGTGTTAGTGCAGCGTGTGAGGCCAGCAGTGCACTACATTGTGGTTTCAGCTTTGGCTATGCTCTGCCACTGGGCTGTAGTGTCTTGGGCCTCCTCCATCACCAACACAACTTTTCTCATTAGGGGCTAACCGCACCTGCCTGCAGCCAACTCAGCTCTCCCGTCCTCCCTACACACACATGGAAACGATCTGCGTTTCTGGTCGGCACGCCCCCACCCCCCCGGTGCATGATCTGTCCACGTTCCCCATGAGCTCCTTCTGCTTCCCAAGCCCCCCACCTGCACCACTCTTCCACAGATGCAGCTTTGGCACTTAGGGGACATCCAAACACGGTCCAAACGTGATTTAACGTGTATGCAGATACACTTTAGCGCTGAGCCAAAAATCCTGCCCCACATTCTGTGCCCTACAATAAAGAACTTACTTCTCCCTAGCGTGCCAGTTTTCTCTTGTTGTCAATAAAAAAAAAGCATTTAAAAATTTGCACTTAAGCCATTTCATGTACATTTCTGTTATGCACAGTAACAACGTAGGCACTGATAGCATCAGCTCTCAGTTAGCTGAGCCTAGTAGGTCAGCTCCAGCCTCAGCTTGTGTGAGAAGCAGAGGTCTCTGCCTGTCCTGCTGTTCTCTGGCATATGGCGAGCTTCAGACGATGGCCCTGCCAGCCCGCCTTGAGGTCTGCAAGCCAACTAGCCAAGACAGAAGGAGAGAGCCTTCCCACTGTTGTCAGAGTAATGAGCAGACAAAAGCTGGTCTGAGGAGCTCTCTGGTGGCCAGGCGTCAGCTATGCAGGAAAGGGGAAGGGAAGATATGGAAGCCTGGATGAAAAACAAGAAAGAACGGGACAGTTGAAACGAGGAGTTAGTTGAAGCTCGCTGCACTCCACAGTCACGTCCTGGCTGTCTGGTTGCCAGCAGCAACCAGACATGATGTCATAGGCAGTTGAACTTGGACTTGAAAGGGGGGGTGGAAGTGTTGCAGGGGGGTCTCTTTCCATTGCCAAGGATTACATTGAGAGAGTTGGAGTAAAAGAGAGAGGAGAGGAAAAAGCTTGGTGGAGCCAGCAGAAGGAGGTGTTATCTACAGACACCAAGATCAGACAGATGTGTTGGGAATGAAGAAGTTTGAGAGGATTGATACTTTCTTAAGGTTTACTTATGTATGTGGGGAGGGGGGGGACAACAGAGAGTTTCCTGTTGAAGGTGCGGTGAGTAGCTGCTCTCTTTAAGCTGAAGTCTGTGGAATGTCACAAGCTGCCAGAAGCACTCGGCCTGTGCCAAAGCCTCTACTCTGCCATCTTATCAGACTGAGAAACCCGATCTCTGGACTAGCTGCTCACAGAAGCTTTACATTGTAGCCTGAGAGCACTCTGACCCACAGTGCACACACATAGTAGTAGGATCACCTTACATGTAAACTGGTAGCAAATGATAGTCGCTACAGTCCTTTGTTGGCGAAGTGGAAAACTAAATAGTGACACGAGTGCTGCTAACTTTGTAAAAACACAACTGTTTTATTTTAAAAAGTAAGCCATGTGACATAACCTGTGAGAGGAAGGTATGAAATTGAAAACAACTTTGTACTAAATGGGACAGCTGAGCTCGACTAATGTTGCAAAAGGAGTAGAGGGTCGCCCTCTAGTGGTTGATGGATAATTCAAATATATGGTTCTAAATATGCTTCATCTATTTCACAAAAACGCCTACTTGGGGTTTTTTCACCAAAGCAGTTCCCATGATAAACTGAGCCTGTGTTGTACTGACTTCTTAACTGGTTCTTTTAAATAACACACCAGTTTGGTGCAACCAATCTCTTAAAATGTCCTCCAGTAAGTGTTTGATCGTTCTCCTGTTACATTGTGATTTCTGTAGACAATCATAGTTCAGAGTGATGGCTTAGCTACTATTTATGTAAAAATCTCTGAAAAACAAATTACTTATTAAGAAAAATGTAAGTGTGTTTAAACAACTTGCTGTTTGTCAGTACACCTGCCATATCAGGCTTTAATCCACTTATAACTGTGTGCAAGCTGATGTCAGGCAAACATTTACAGCAGAGAAGAAGGGCTTGTGTTATTTCTATGCCAATCTGACCTTTTGGTAATGTTTTATCTTGAATTAGGTAGATTAAAAAATAAACCAGGAGTTTAGGAGTTTTCAAGATGACAAGCACAGCATTTTTGATTGCCAGTGTCTGTTAACCAATGTTCAGTTCAGTGTAGCCCGGGAACCAGTTTGATGGAAAATCCTGCTGTGTATTAATTCTGCCTTGCTTAAATAGTTTAACCCTAAAATACTTTTACTTGCTTTTTAAGGTACCGTATTTTCCAGACTATAGAGCGCACCTACAAACTTTTAGGAAAAAAAATAAATAAATAATGGAAACGTACATATATAAGCCGCACCGGGCTATAAGCCGCTGGTATTTCCGCCGCTCTCGGTTTTCCATAAGGACCCAGCAGAGGGCAGAGAGCAGGATTGCTATTGCAACAACACATTATCAGTAGGGTAAAACTAACCTGTCTCACGACAACACCGAACCATAGTTTCATTCATGCTGAGTTTACTTGCAGCGGCTCTATTTCCCTCCTATACTGCCAGATCGATGCCCCTCAATTTAAAAGCTGCATCATATAAGTTTGAAGAAATTTCTCCGTCGTGCCTGATGCTAGCATGTGCTTGTTCTAAATGAAAATTAGCACTTTATTCTTTGATTTCCAATTTTGACCTCCAATGATTCACTTCCTGCTAAAGAGCCCCCTGGTGGTTGAAGAAAAATCCACAGAAAAGCCGCACTGGGCTACAAGCCGCATGGTTCAAAGCATGGGGAAAATGTAGCGGCATATAGTCCGAAAAATACGGTACATAAACAAAGCACCAGAAATAAAATTCAACATTCAATTTTAAATACAAATACAATAATGTTTGATACATTTTAATATTATAAAAAGGTTTATTTATCTCAGTACCTCAAATCATTAAGTGCAATATATTTTATAGATTACAAAGACTACAATGTCTTTTTTTCTGTTAATAATGTTGATTTTTGTCTTACAGAGGATGACAAAAAATTAAACAAAACAAAAACATATCATACTGAAGAGGGTGCTTAATGAAAAGTATGTTTAGTAGCTGCTTAAAGGTTATCAGTTTCAAAAGATACTTTTAATCTTACAAACGAGCCTCATTGCAATGCATATTGAATTTTACTTAGTATGAGTGTATATGTTTCTGAAAACTTAGATAAAGTAACAAAAATATGAATGGTTATGCATCTGTTCACATTACATTTTACACAATCAGAAAGGTGACTAAGTGGTAAAAATACATATACATTAGAAATAACTAAAAACAAAATGTGTTGTTAAATGAAATTTTTTTGGTCTTTCGATTTTTCTCATTTTCCTTCGCTTATAATCTAGTTAGGAATGAATTCTGTAACAATGATTTCCTCTGAGGTTTGGTGAATGTAACATTTTTCACTTTACTTTTAATTTATTTTATAATTAAGCCCATGTGTATATGTGAAATGTTCTCTGTTCAAAATGAATAACTTTTCACACCTTGCCATGCTTTTCTCTGCATGCTGCTTGTAATGATTGAATTGGGTTAATTGATTGGAAATATGAATGCCCCGAGAAGGTGCAAAAATCTTAAGCAAAACATGTCTTCTGTTTTTTTTTCTTTTTCTTTTTCTTCACAGTCCTGGTTCCTCTGACAAGGCCTCTCTGAAGCAACAGCTAAACGTGTGTCATGAAAATTGGAAATCTGAAAAACAAAAACGCATCACCGCTGATAAAGAACAAACTGCTGACACTAAAAAGGTCTTTCTCGCCAAACACTATTGAAAGTACTACTACAGAAAAAGGAAAAACCCCACAGCGCCCCAAGAGGACTCCCACTCCAACACGATTCGAATAGGACTGTTTGTCCCCTTTTCATGGAGGAGGCTCCAATGAGATTGAACGGACAGACTCAGAATGCAGGGAAGAGGAAGAGGAGGAACTGTCTCACAAACACTTTGAAATGGCAGAAAGGAAACACAATGTAAAAACCTGACAAATGACCAATTTAACATTTGTTTATCTTTCTTTTATATACATATATTATATATTTCTTTTACATTTTGTTGTCTCCACAATGAAACTCCATGCATTGGCTGGGAGATCCAAAAAAAAAAAAAAAAAAAAAAAAAAGATAGCCTGAACTGACCCATAGCCACTTAGAAATGATCACTACCCACATTTCATACGTGCATATCCGTGAATTTTATTCTGCACATCTCTCCCCCAGCGTCACGGTCCCACTTTCCACCAACTGCCCCANTATATTATATATTTCTTTTACATTTTGTTGTCTCCACAATGAAACTCCATGCATTGGCTGGGAGATCAAAAAAAAAAAAAAAAAATGAACGTAATGACAAACGGCGGAGTCAGATGTGCAAGTTGAAAAGATCACTACCCACATTTCATACGTGCATATCCGTGAATTTTATTCTGCACATCTCTCCCCCAGCGTCACGGTCCCACTTTCCACCCACTGCCCCACATAACGCCATCACAGCTGGAGCTCAAGAGTTAACCACGGCCTCATACCTCTGTGTCAGCACACTCTGCTGCTCCACTCACTCAGCCCTGAGCCCCTTTCATTTCCGATTGGCCAATCATGGTGACACCATCTGATGGTGTGACATATATGCACTAAGTGGCTGGTCTTTGTTTACCTGTCGAAGAATCAGGGCGTCCTGCTAGTAGGAGAAGTGAAAGTCATGAGGCGAGCGCAAGAAAGTGAACACACGACAGACAGTCATAACACTAACTGTGCTCTTTTCGTTCCCTCACCTATGCACTATTAATTCATTTTCAATAAGGGATGAATCATGTTGCACATCAGTGGTCAGATGAGTGATTGGAGGAGAGGACCGAGGTTGACTGTCACCGTAGGGATGAAGCTGTGTTAACGTCTTGGCCCCTAAACATGACACATTCTCAGGCACAAGCATGCACACAAGCACCCTATTATCCATCAACAGCAGTGCGCGCACAGCATCAGCTTCAGTTTATTAGCTTTAATTTTGTTTTTCTTGCAATTTCTTTCAGATTTGGTTTTGGGTTTGTATCACCTGGATTGTTTTGCACCTTCTCTTGCATGTCATGCCATCATGCGTTTCTGTAGTTTGCAGTTATTCATTAAGTAGCACATTCAGACTTTAGCAGCAGTTTCTCAAACTTCTCACAAATGGACAGCACAGTGGCAACAGCTCATCACATGCATCCCTTGCATTGCTTCATGCTGCATCCCAGTCACATCAACATCCAGAAAACACACACACAAATGCATACACGTATAGAAAATGCACACTAAAACCACCGGCAACCTGAATAAAAGGGAAGCCTTTTAAACTTAGTTCTCCAAACTGCCTTTGTTAATGGTTTTTCATTCATTTAAAGGTTGTCTTTTTAATTTGAACTATTTTTATGTAAATGTTCACATTAGAATCGCTGTTATTTTCATCATGACACAATCCAACTCACAAAAGCTGACCTCACAAAATAACTGGACTGCCGGGCTATTGGTTCTGTTTTGCAGGGATAGTAAACCGGGCTGTGAGAGGACTTTCTGGGTCTCTATAGAAACATTAGCTCTATGTACAGCAAGTCTGCGACAATATATGGAAGTGCCTCTGTATTCCCTCCATGCAATTAGTAATTAACTTGACTTCAGGTTCTATTCCCGTATATAAGCTAAGGCTACAGGGAACGTTGGTGTTGGTGCATGTGGAAACCTTTGGCCCAGGACGGATGTTCATAGAGGACTGCAACCATTTTTTTTCTTATAAAGACAGAGAAATAATATACATATATATTTATGATGAATGCTTCTTTTCCACTTTTACTCCTCAAGCTTGTTGGCAGTCTAGTTATTTTCTGAACTCTTACCCCCCGCCCCACACAATCCGTTTCAGTAAGATCGCCTTGCTGTTTCGAATCAAAACGACACACACCATTGCCATCTGCATTATAATACCTAGATGACCATGTTAAAAAAAAAAAAAGAATCGACCGTAGGTTTGAAGAAAAGTGTTTGTTTTTGATGGAAAGTATTATTATTGAAAATAATGTGTCGATTGAGCCACGTGCAATGCATTGGGTAGATCATTGTGTTTGTCTGTTAGAGATTTTTAAGAAAGCTACGAGAAAAGAGAAAAAAAAATTGTATTTGTTTCAAGTCCGTAAGCTCCGGGACTCTAAACTAGAGGGCCATGAAAAATCCTAGTCTTTGTAAGTTGGGGGTATTTGTTTTTATTTCTTTTGTCTCTTTTTTAAAATGTTTTATGTGTAATCATTTGTTTATAAACATGTGGGAGGGCTGAAGGAAAAAAAAATCTACACAGCTTCAAAACAGAATCTATCAAATGAAAAACTGGTGCTTTAACACTATAAATCCAGATTCCTTTTCAGAATTATTATAAATGAACAAAAGTAACAGACCATTTAGGAAACAGCATTATTCCTCTCTCTTTGTATTCTTCTCTTTGTATCTAGTATGGGGAGAGGTTCCTGTTCCTTAAGGTTGTGACACAAAAGGCATTCTGGTTCAACCTTTCGAAAGAAGCAAACCCTAAACAGAAAACTTAGCCATGCACTGCCTGACACTCACCAGCAAAAGTGAAACAACCCTCCCAGTTTCATTCTTTTTTTCTTTTTTTTCCCCCAAACAAAACATTGGCATAAACAGCTGAAATTATTCTCTTCACGTCCATAATCCTCCTTTTTTTTTTTTTTCAACCTTTTCTTGAATCCAGAGTTGGAATTGGAGTTCTGGTACTGATGTGGATACTGAACGTCTGTACAGATAACATAAAGAGAAAGGGGGCATAATAGCATCTAATCAGGCAGAACTAAGAGGTCTGAGCCATTTATATAGCAGTCAGCAAGGTGAGCCTCTCCCCCCTTCCTTTCCACTCCCTCCTTTGTAAATGATGACTCTTAATAGTGCTTGTGCCGTAGTGTATAGTTTCCCAGCTGTAAAGGTTGTCCCTTGAAAGTGCCTTTTGTTCACAGACTCCATTTTGTAATTCAAAATGCCCCTTTTTTTTTTTTTGTTTCGTTTTTTTTGGAAATGGCTTTAGGTTGCAGGTTGCCCCTGAGTGTCACAAGGCGGCAAAAGGTTGCTGCCCAATCAGCGCTCAGGGAAAGCTCCTTCCTCTGGCTGTAAAATGAATCCCCTCTTCAATGTTCCTCCCCTCTATCCTTACTTCATTTTCAAAGCTGTGTATCTATATGTTTATAATATATATATATAGATATGCGCCTTTGTAAAGTACAAAAGAAAACTGGTGTGAATTAGTTCTTTACTTTTTATTGATAAATGATGAAAAAAAAAAAATTCAAATAGGCAAAAAAAAAAAAAAAACTTGTTCTTGTTCAACTCTTGCTTTTGTTTTCTTTTCCTCTGTCTCCACTGTCTGTTTTCTCTTAGGCACTGGAGTAGTCTGTAACTGTGTCCGTCACTCTCCGTCTCTCTCGCGCGCGCTCTGTCCCGCCCTCTCCGCTGTGGCGAGGGTAAAAATAGAAGAAAAAAAAAAAAGAAAAACGAGAAAAAAATATTTGCAGAGGAACTTTTTGTCTGAGCAGAATGCAGTTAGCTCACATGTTATTCTTGTCTGTATGCTTCACATTGTATTACCATACCCATCTTCTTCAGCTTCTCCATTCAGCAGCTAATGTAAGTGAACAAATTACACTGATGGGCTGTTGGGGGTGTCCTTGGGTGGGTTCAGGAGGTACGGCAGAGTTTAAGGGTGTGTGCGCAAGAGAAGAGAGAGGTTTACAAAGAAGACTGATGGGGTCGACAGGGCTGAATGAACTCCTATGGCGAGGTTGGTAAGGGGCTGCTCAGGCGAGGATAAGAGTTTGAGCTTTTGTTTTGGCTATTTATATTATGGCTTTGTTCTATACCCCCTTTTTGTTCCCTTTTAATTAGGAATTCTTTTTTTCATATTTGCTATCAGGGTATGCTGTCATTTAGGCTTCCTATGAGGAAGCTTCGACCTGTAAAATTAAAGCTACAAGCACCTTATAACCGGAAATGTCCCACATGAGGCTGAAAGGGGTGGTTTTATTTCCTTGGTTAAAATCTCATATCAATTCCAACCAAACTTTTCAAAGAAAGGTATCTTTGTTTACGGCAGGTTCCACACTGTGAAACCCTCAGCAGTATTAGCCACCTACCACGCAACAACCAGATCGCTAAAAACGCCACCAAGAACCTGATCTCTCCGCTTTGAGAGGATTCAGGGAAGTCCCTCCCAGTTTCACCTCTGCCCACCTCATGCCAGACTGCTCCGTCTCTTTGTTTTGTTGTTTATTTTGGTCTTCTGATCTTTTTAATGTGTATGGTTACTGGTGAAATAGGCAGCCCCCCACCCCCATCACAGGTGCCCCCTCCCCCGATCCCTTGATTCCCAGCTCTTCTGCACCCCTGTTAGTATCCTCAGTGCAGCCCCACTTCTTTGTAAGAACACCCCCAGAGCTCTAGGTGAAATGCATGTGTTAATTACAGTTTCTTTTCCATAAGAAGAAAAACACAGTTTGAGAAGAGCAGCACCTGATTGAATAAAAAGGATGTTCTTGACTGTACCACCTTGATGTGTCATGTCTTTCTTCCTGATGCCTCAAGATGGAGTGGAACTGAATATAAAAGGATAATCTCTGGGAGTTAAGCATCCCACCCATCCCCCATTTATTCCTATTGAACCACAGTGATGAGAAACAGAAAATACACCCTCTTTCAGTTGTTGGGTTTATTACATATCTGAACATGTAAAAATGATCTTGGTTGTAAGTTGTACTGTCATGGCCTTCTAAGCTCCAAAACCAAAATTATTACAAGGAAGGCCATGTGTGCAATAGGTGGTTTGTTTCTTGAACGCACTTCCAACTTGATTGTAGTTTATTTCTAGCAAAGAAACAGAACAACAAAAAATCTCTTACAACTTAGATGAAAGCAAAAGTTAATCTGATCTTACAAGTTTAAAAAGTGTAAATAATTTTGATTTTGGGGCTTAGAAGGGCATGACATAAGTCAAAACATTATTTGACAAACAAGAGGGTGTAAAAGTTACCAAAATAATTTTAACAATTCCAAACACAAAAATCCATTACAGACTTTGGTTCCAAACTAACTTAACTATACGCAAACTGCCCATAGAAAAACTAAAACTAATTGATAGAACTTACAATATAACAAAAATTCAACATGTATAAAACTCATACATTTTTCTTTGCTAAACAAAAATGGGGCCAAAGTGGAAAAGAAATAAAAATACATCCTGTGATTCAGAAGCTTGTAAAGTCTATCTGGACAGCAACTTGAAGCGGTGCTTTTCTTTATGACTGTTGGCACTTTACTCTATAATAGAGGATTTTTCATTGTTCATTGGTTTTCAGGTTTTCCTTTCTGCACAGCTCTTTGAAGGTACCACCGCGGCATTTAAATCAGGGCGACATTTTGGACTTTGAATGGACCTTCACAACAACTTTAGCCTTTTTGTTCAGTGATTTCTCCTTTGAGTGATGACCAGATGGCCCCACATTTAACTGTGGAAATCTTCACTCAATGACTGCAAGGTGCTCAGGTACCAACATCCATCCCTTAATCTGGGTTTAGATTGTTGGCAAATCATCATCTCTCCACCCTTGTGCTTTAAAGTTAATATGAGATGTAATTGCTGTGTGTCACAAGTAAATCTTTGCTCTGATCTGTCATAAGGACATTATTCCAGAAGCCTAGTGCTTCATTCCAGTGCAGCATGCTAACATATTTTCATAAAACTTTGGTGGTCCAATTGAAACCCTTTCAAACTGACATGCTTGTTCAATCTTTTCTTCTGCTGACATGAACTTTAGTATTTAGTATGACCTTTGCTTGGATGTCCACTCCAACAAATACTGGCAGCTGTATTAGTCTTTTTCCACTAACGTTTTTTACTTTAGTTTGGAAATGGTTTTATAACCCTTCCCAGATTAAGGGACAGTAACAGTTGCATCTCTAAACTACCGTTGATCTTCTTCCTTGGCGTTGTGCTGAAAGAAACATGTGCGCTCCAGACCAGCATACTTCTGTTTTTATAGAGGCTTTAAACACCAGCACCTGGCAGCTGCTTTCACTCTGAAATCCTACCGTACAAAGGGTTTTTTTAAGCTTCAGTTTTTGTTTGATAAATAAAATCATTTTAGATCCTGCTGCTGCTAAAACCCAGTTAATCTAGATTAGGATTTCATACAGTGCTAGATTTAAAAGAGGGTTCACATTATTTTCTCCAACTTAATTTCAACTCTGTCATTGTCGAACATTACTCGGTCCTTATGTTTCTGACTCCTCTCTTAATTCTGCAAAGCTTTTTCACTTTTTTGTTTTCCCCATCAAATCAATAGATGCATTATTTTACTTGTGAGATATTACTGGTTCCACTGTGAAAATATGCTATGAATGTAAAGCCATGCATACCTCCAACAACACTTGAATCTTTAGCATTCTCACTTATGGATCATCAATTTGTCCTGAAACACTAAATTAGAACAAAAAAGTTTGAGTTTAAGATATAAAGAAATGTTTTGATGACAAAAATCATAGACTAAAATTTAAATAATTCAGTTTATTTACTGACATTTCTCAACAAATTTTATTTTTGAGAAACTCACAAGGAATAGAAATTGCATTTTTACTAAGTCCAATTCAGTCAAAGAAAATTAAAGGAAAGTATAGATTATTTACTTCAATGCATTATTATCCCATCCTATGCATGCACAAGTGACAGTGGAAAAAAATAAATCCTAAAGACACATATTGAATAAAAATATATCAACAAACTAAAACATCTTTAGAAATGCAATTGCAAAGAAAGTCACTAACTTGTTGCAGATTTTCTCTACAAAACATATAATTGAAATGTTAAATTTGTCTTTAAAATGAGTTCTTCTCCTGTGCAAAAACTTTGCTTTCACAAACAAAAATTCTCAAAGTGAAACATATTTCTCATGTAACAAAATAAAAGCCAACCAGCATTACACACAGTGTGTTAAAGTATGAAAATATGAGCTGGACAGATGTTCACACACACTCCATTTGTTCCGAGTCTTATTATAGAGCAAGAATAAACATGGTTTGAGCTAGTACTGAGTTTCTTTCTTTTTCTTTTATCAACTTTGTGTGTTTTGGAAACAAGATGATAAGCAACTGAGAATTAATAAAAAGTAAAGAAGAAACAATCTGGATTTTAACATAAAAATAAACCAACGGCATGAATTTCAATCTGAGAAGTAACTACCCACTGCAAAAACAACAAAAAAAAAACAAAAAACAATTCACTTTAAATCCAGTATTACACAACTCTGACACTCTTTTCTTTGGTGATCTATTTTTTATTCTTTCTCTCGTTTATTACAATCCAGCGTCAAGATGCATTTACAGTACCTCAAAACTTAAAGATCTTCTGACTTGACATAATAGTTTGCTCTTACACATATAATTTTCATTAAAACTTAGTGTATATTTACTAAATAAATAAGTTAGTTATCTAGCATAATTACCAGTCTAATATTTAATTAGATCAAAAGCAATGAATAACATTCCTTTTGTAATTTTACTTCTTAAATAGCTGAAAGCGTGGAAGCTGAAGTTGTGCAATTTTCACTCAGAAAACAGACATTTTTTCTTTTCTTTTCTTTTTTTTACTTTTTATGAACTTAACGGAGGAGAAACCAAACTTCAGAGTTTGCGTCATGCATCTTGTCTATCTGTCCTTCATTTGACACCACTCATCTTCACTTTTGTTGGCTGGAAAAAAAAATTATGCACAGCTCTCAATGGTATTGTATCCACAAAACAAATTGAGCCAGCTGTCCCCTTGTGGAACTGCAAGTGAAGGAAAAGTAGAAGAAAACCGACAGCTCATTGTGCCGTTACAAGATGTCTCTGACTAATCGTGTGCTTCAAGGTTATCGAGTGTGCCCAAATTTACTTCCACATTGCACAGTTATCCCACAGTTAAATATCTGTGGGGTAAGAAAACATCTTAAAAAGATAAGATCTGCTATGAACAGAGTAAAAACAGTGTTGGTTTTATTGTAGCCCAATATTTAAACGGTCTGACCAAAGCAATGCCTCTAATTTGTCCCTATGGGCATAATTATAATCATTTCATCTGAACACAGTATATACTCTTAACATAACCTAAGCACTTCTTTAATGCTGAATGTCATCATCTTCATCCATCGTGCTGACATTTCCTTCAGGATTTGGGGTCTCAGCAGGCTGGGGATGTGAAAATTTACATCGCATTAATGCATTTCAATAAATTATAAAAATCAACAAATGTTTATTTATGAAAGTAATAGAATTTTTTTAAAAAAATAAACTTGCATAGATTCAATATATTCTGATTTAGTTCAAGTGTTTACTTACAATTACAGGTTACAGCTAATAGAAAAAAAACCCAAACTGAAAATTAGAATAATTACACAATTATGAGGAAGTGTGATGACTTGACAGCTGATGTAGCAAGACAGTCACATTATCCATAAGATGTCATTGTTTAAAAAAAAAAAAACGCTCATTAATCACAGGAGTTTCTTAGTAGAAGGTTCAGTAGAAGGAAAAAATGTGACTGAAAGATATACAACTTTGAGTTGACTGTAAAGCGAAGGTTATTCAAGAGTTTTGGGAGACTCACAAAGTGTGGACTAAGACTGACTGCTTCAGGAGTCACTCCACACAGATCTGCTCTCACTGACATATTCCTCGTTTTAAGTCATGTTTGACCCTTGAACTATTTGTATGGCCCTCTAGACTCCATTCCTGTGGCTCTAGAGCCACAGAAATAGAACTTCAACACAATAGTTGTGTGCTTAAATATTATTTCATCAGTCGGATCAAATTGGATTTTATTTGCACAGCACCAAATTACATCATTAAGAATAGATGTTTAGTATTGTTTCATCTTAAGAAGTACTCACTGAATGTAGAGAAAGCTATAGTATCTTAAAAGTCATAGGTAGTTTTATCAATTTATTCTGCCAGAACCAGCCTTTTGAGGACTTTTGTTAACTGAAATTAAAATTTTAAGCCACAAGTGAAGGACAGGCGTGTCTTACTTAGACGTGGCTCAGTGCGCCAAAATAAAGTTTAGATTTCATGCTATAATAATTCTTCACTGACCTAAATCCAACAACACAGACTAGCTGAAGGCTGATGACCGCTGTGCCACGCTGCACTGATGAAGTAAATAATGGAAAAAACGAGCCCAGACCAACTATTATACAGAAATATGTTTGTGTATTACAACCCGTTTTCTTTGGTCCTGTCTCCAAATAAATCAAAATGTTGGTTTTTTATTAGCATAAACATCAAAATGTATGAAAACAAAACACCTAAAATGCATATTTTTATACTTCATTAATCAGATGCACCTTTCTCGCTGCCAAAACAGTTCTACCGTAAAAACAGAAACTTATTCATGATGACACACCTGTGGGTTCTCATATGCCTGGGGTGGGGGGTCAGTTTCCTGGACTGGGTGTTGCTTCTTCCCCTCGTCGGTCTCTGTGTCCTCCTCTCCAGGTGGAGGTGGAGGTGTGCTGTTGTCTGTGTGCTGGAGTGGAGCATTAGTGTTGTGGCTCTGCGGAGATTTTATCATGACATATCTTAGATGTCTCTGGTCATTTTAACTCCAGAATGATGAGAAGGCGCTTGCTTACCTGGAAGTTATGTGAATCGTCTCCCTGGTCGCCTGTCTCTTGGACTGGAAGCCTTGCATCACACATAAAAGGCACTGCGGCATGTTGAGGACGTGGTGGAGAAAGGACTCTCAATGGCTTATTTCCACGGGATGGAGGCGGAGGTGGGGGTCCAGGAGGTCGGCACGTCTTGGTTGTCTGAATATGCGCACATTAAAATGAGATAAAACTAAGTTGAAGCAAAACCTTGTTGTCTTGTTGATGCATTTTGACTCCATTACTCTTTTGAGGTCTGACCCGCTGACTCTTTTGTCCAATTCAGGTTTATAACTTCCTAAGGACAAAAGGAAAGAAACAAAAAAGGAGCTATGCGGGCTCTTTCATAGAGGTAGTGCATCCTCGTTTTAAACTTTGACTCAAACACATAAGGATAAACATGTTCAACTAAAGTACCTTAGAATATATGTGAAAATCTCCCCAATGTGGCTTGTCCTTTACTTTAGTGTTTTGCCCCAGAAAAGGGAAAACACATGAGAGGAAAACTATAGAAAAGACAGTTAAGGCCATGTTAGAAGAACCGGAGAATGTCCTGCGTGGGTGAGTTGTTGGGAAATTAAACAGAGAATCGCACACACCCAGCTGCATATTACAGGCCTTAAATGCGTCTCTCGTGTTTTATGTTGCCACGCAAAGTAACTGTTTTAATTGAAATACCCTAAAACGGTTTAAAAAAAAAAAATCTGTTCCGAGCTATGCCGAACGGTATCGCATCTTCCTCGACTTACCATCTCTTTGTGCTTCTTGATTTTTATTGACGGTTGGCAATACACGTTTGGTATTTCTCCTACTGGTATTTTATCCTCTTCTTCTTGATTTTTATTGGCAATATGTTTTATCGACGATTAAACATCTCTTTTCATCTTCGGAAAGCTAAGAACACAACCGAACCACGCCCACTTTTACGACTTCCTGCAGAAAATCATAAGGCGGTGCTTGTGACCTACACATAAGCCTTTGGGCATAAAGTCATCACATTTTGAATGTTGTATTTTTTTTTTAAACAATTTAAACCGCTGGTATTTTTTGTTTATTCTTTATTCAGGTTGCGTCCTTCTTTGCACAACTTTCTCTGCTTGTGTCAACAATGTCAACTTATTGTGTGCCTATTTCTGTTTTGATTTAAATAAATTTGGAGGAATGGGGACAAATGCTGGGGTTAATACTATCTTGTGATGTAATGCACAGAATACAGCTAACTGGAGCTTTTATAAAAATATATGTATTTCATTATGTATTTCTTGTTGTTGCTTATTTAGTGTTGTATCATATGAAAGAGCAAACTGCTCCCCCCTCCGCCCTCCATAACTTTATGAAATATGGGGTGTGTTACAAAAAGTGTGGAAGTCGTTTTTATTCTGTGCCTTTATGGTTTATGCCGCTGTACGTCCTTGAAACTTTTATTTTGAACTGCAGGTCGGAAGTGTAGTATTGGCCAGCTTCCTCGTGACGACATTTCCGGCTTGCTGCTTGTTGTAAATACAGCAAACAGCTGGACGCGGACCCCTCTCCTTGTCAAACACAGTAAACATCTGTGTCAGCTGCTGGAATCAAAGAACCTGTATCAATCCGCGTTTGCGGTGATTTGTCTGAACTCTTGTCTCCTGCCGCCTCCTTCCTGCGGCTAGCAGCTTCGAGCTAAGTTGCCGTCCGGTTGCTGCTCAGGTTGTTTTTTGAGGCTCAGGTTCTCTGCTGAGTTCTGCCCACAGAAAGAAGTGTCTTCTCTCTCATGGTGGTTTTAGGTCAATGGGGAACTGCTTGTTTTCACAAGGTGGGGATGACCTTTCGCTGCTGAACGATTCCGAGGGGGGCAGTCTGCCCGGAGAGCCCCCGCCACCCTACCAGGTAAGCAACTTGAGTGTCTACTTTACTCGCAGCCCGCGGATTGACGTCACTCTTAATTGTTTTATGACTAAAATGTCATCTATAAATCCATCCCGTGAATGGGTAGTTGTTTAAAACGTCTTAAAGTATAAAATATATAGTTTGTCGGATTGTGATGAGGCAAATTATTAATTTGTTCGATTAATTTCTAAAGCCCTACTAGTATAGGTCAGACTAATGGGATGTTTACACTTTGATTCTGTTGGTTTAAAATGAATTGATTTGGACCGAACTGGACTCTATGTAAAAACAATTGGAACTGGATGGATATATTTGTAATACACCTCAACATGACATTTGTTGTATTTTGGTGCTTTATGAAAAGTAAGCAAAAAGAAAAGAAAAAAAACTAATTAAATTGTGGAAATAAAAGGACCATAAATAAAAGACAATAAACGAAAGTTTGAAAAGGAGCGTAATGTGCAATACTCTTCCAGAAAATATAAAAAAAGGAAAAAATAATTTCTTGACATGTAGGCAATAAACAATAATCTTACCTGAATCTTCCCTTATGGTAACTTAAAGTTAATGCTCAGGAAAAGTTCCCTAAATGCATGATTCTCATAGCTATTGTAGATGTTATATTTTCTAAAGGTTTCATGTCAGGAGAAATGAACCAAAACTCCAATTGGTAGTCTTGTTTAAGGATACCCCAAACATACCTCTAAACACAAATACCTCATTATGACAAATGCAAAAATTATGGAGAAAGTGAAGCACTGAGAAGTCTTTCTGAATTCACTGTACATTTCTGAATACCCAAAATTCCCTCTCTCTCATTCTCCTGGCATTTAGCAGTTGGGTATAATGTTGTTAATCTTAAATGGCTCAAGACAGGGAAGGTTTGGTTTCATTTAATGTCAGATAGTGAGAAAAAAAGTTGACCTTTTATGTAGCGCATGTATCTCAATGTTTCTGAATAAAAGTCTCATCTGCCAGTTAATTTCACAGTCAGATAAATAGATTTCAGTGTCTGGAATATCTTCCTGCGGCCATGTTTCAGTAAAACATAAAATACTACATTCCTGATGCTCCCACTGTGTCCCTGCCAGCTTTTCATTCTCATCTGTTTTTGTTTGCCTTGAATCTAACATCCTCCATCTGTACTTCATTTTGTTTCGGGGTTTTTTGTGGGTTTTTTTTTTTTGTCCTACATCTTCAATCTCTTCTGCTTAACTTGCATGGGATTTGTTGTCTTAATCCAGGTGTTATTTAGTTTTCGATAAGCCCAGTCAGGTTCAACATGTAAAGCAATTCTCCAGTTAGCATGAGTACTTACAGTGAAGATTTTACAAAATGCAAACTGTATGAGCAGAAATCCCATGGGCAGCAAAACATCTAAGCAGTGTAGAAGTAAAACTAGATTTGTGGTGGAATTTGTGTGGAGCAAATGCCCTACACCTCTGCTTTTGGAGATGACACGGGCTGCGTTTTGTGATCTGTTGTTCGTAGCAGCACACCCCGCAGGTGCCAGTCTTCCATCCTACGCCAGGCGAGAGTCGTCTGGCCAACCAGCTGACCGAGGAGGAGCAGATCCGTATCGCTCAGCGTATCGGACTCATCCAGCATCTTCCCAAAGGCATCTTCGACCCGGGCTCTGACGCCTCGGAGAAGAAAGTAAAAGAGTAAGTCCTAAATGTCGACATCATCACAAAACTTTATTAAACCTTTTGTTTTCTGTGCCTTGCGCAAGTTTTTATATGCAATATTTATTTATTTATTTATTTTTTTACATTTAGTCTCAGCATAACCACAAAATTCATCGTGTTGCCTTGCAGATTCATGTGATAGACCAACAAAAGGAAGGATATGATTAGGAAGAGAAGGGAAATTATATTTAATCAACTGAGACCATCTGTGTGTAGTTACACCTCAGTGTACATCCAGGTGTTCTGCGAAGGTTTGTTACAGAACATACGTGAACAAATGGCATCAGGGAACACAGGCGATACGTCAGGAGAAAGTTTTGGGGAAATTGTAAAGCACAATTAGGTTCTAAAACAATATCCCAAAGCTTTGAAAGAGTCACAAAGCTCTGCTTCATCTACCTTCCATAAACAGAAAGACTATGGCAATATTGCACATACTAAAACATGGCTCTCCATCTAAACTGGCAGGCCTGAAAAGAAGAGTGTTGCGTTGTAAAGAAGAATAGGTAAAAAGTTCAGTCTCTAGATGTATGTATGTATAGATTGAAAAAAAACTTTCAACTGTTATTACACCGAAAAGGCTTGTTTGCTGAAACGCTGCTTCTCACTTCCTCAGGTGTGTGATCTGCATGATGGATTTTGAATATGGTGATCCCATTCGGTTCTTGCCTTGCCTTCACATCTACCACGTGGACTGCATCGACCCCTGGCTGATGCGCTCCTTCACCTGCCCCTCCTGCATGGAGCCCGTGGACGCCGCCCTGCTGTCTACATATGAAACCAACTGAGCCCCGCCGGCGGCTGCTTCCGTTCCTGTCCAGAAGGACCGGCACCATTTTTACCCTCTCTGTTAAACAGGTAGCCGAGGCGGCGTGGCCCTGCGCAGGTATTTCTAAGGTCTCTGGGGATGAAGACACACATCAAGAACAGTTACTCACATGTTTGTGTTTGAAGAAATTTAGCCTTTTCACAGGAGGATAATGTGCCAAATCGAGTCAGATGAGCTAAAACAAATTACAAAATGCAGTGATTTTCGTTTTTAAGTAATCAGCTGTTTACTTCCTCTTTGGTGTAATGTCCGTTATTTCAGACAGGGAGATTTATCTGAGTCATCGCTGCGTGTGATAAGTTAACAATGAAAACACAAAGTGAAAAGATGATTTTCTTACAGAGAATCCATATTCTGGAATGTTGCAGAAACATGTTCACACAATTCACGTTAGTTTCCACAACTAAATCAAAGTTGTCAGGAGTTGGAGTTTAGATGTTATCAGTTCAGTCATTTACGTGATTCAACAATTGACTGTCTTTTATTTTGCAAGTGTTAGTTGTTGAGTGCTTCCTCCATATGAATTCTCCCTTTTGCTTTGAAATTAAAATCTAGTTCTTCCAGATTCTATACATGTTGTTTAGCATCAGAAACATTTACAGACTCACAACTTCCTGTTCAGGCCTCCTTAACACATATTGAGCTCCTTAATCGTAAAGCCTCCAGCTTGTGGGTTCCATATAGAAATGTGTTTTAATTTCTGTTTTTAAGTGTTTCAGGTAACGGTTGTTTGAGACCGGCACGTCTAGGAAGTGTGACTTTGTTTTTGGGTTTTTTTGTTGTTGTGTGGTTCTGAACTTCTTTTAGCAACTTACTAATTTCCAAAGTTTCTGAGCTTAGTAGCACAAAATGTTTTCGCCTTTTGATGTCTAACACGTAATGTGAGACTGTCTTCGTGTTGCGAGGGAAGAACTGGTGAAGCAGCAGGAAGGGATGTAGACTGACTGAATGTAAAGCGTGATTTGAACCGTTGAGAGATTCGAGTACGAGGACATTTCTGATTTACTGTTCGCTCACCGTGCCTTTTCTAAAGGTTAATGTAAGCCAAGTTCTGTGAAGTACAATCAGTTTTGACTTTTACTTTGTCGTCATTTAGTTTTCCTCTAGGAGGAAACGCATACCAGCACAGTTTGTCACAGGTGTGTTTGAAGAAGCTGCTGGTGACAAACAGCAAGAGTCTGTATCTGTTTTAATTTATAATGTATGCAAAAAGTTAAAAAAAAATTGTGAAAACTGTTGAAAGTCACAATAAAAGTACATTCTGAATCTTTTGAGTTGATGTGTTGTGTTCATTGGTTTTGAGTATTTTCAGCCATAATTTAAAATTCTCAAAAAAGAAAAAAAAAAAAACAAACACAAAAATAAAACACAGAAGCTACTAAAATACACGTAGCACACTTGGGCACAAGGGATGTGCACATGTGACACATGTGGAGCAGGGCCTAAAACAAAACCATAGCTTAAGGCACATAAGAACAAATGACAAAATATCAAGCCCTCACTAAATGAAAGTCTATCTATATAAAAGAAAAGAATTTAGTTGTTTTTCAAGACTTAAAATTCAATGTTTAACTGACAGTTTTTGATATTTGGCATCTCCTCAAAGATGGCAGCTTATGCTGTTAGCTGGACATAAATGAACAATTGAACACAATGTCAGCAGAATCCAGATGATCAAAAAACATATATATATATTTTTTTGCTTTAAAGTTCTTAATGTAAATTCTCATCCTATCTTTTAGAGACCCTAAGGAAGAAAACTTAGGCCTCTTGTAGCTCCTATCTCCTTTCAGTCACTAACCAAAGCTTGTGACCATACGATAGGAACTTCGATTGATCTGTAAATCAAGACCTTTGCCCTTTAGCTCAGTTCTCTCTTCATGAGAGATTGGTACAGCTCCGCAGATGCAACACCAGTCTGGTCTATCAATCTCCTGCTCCATTTTTCACTTCTGTGAAATAAGTCCTAAGATAAAACTCCTCCACTTAGGGCTCAAGATAATGGTCTTGAATTTGATTAATACATTGATTTGAAAATAACTTTGGATCTATATATCTATAGGGAACTATAGTAAACAGCATCCTCATCTGCCTGGCAAAGAATTTTAATTTTTTTTTTTACCTCTTTCATCCCCACAGACTGTTTGTACTCATAATCTGAAAAACACCAACAGAGCCAATAGGCCAAATAAACAGAAGCCATCAGGGACAACATCCAGCTGCTGGGGGTTCAGTGTCAACACAGTAATATCCATGAAAAGATAATAATGAAAAATTAGTGTAGGATAAACAAGCATTGTTTTTCTCTTTCTACAGCAGATTTTATTTTAAAAAAAGGTGGCATACATACAGTATTTTTTCAGTATTGCACATTTAATGCATTCTGTGCATTAGTGTGATAGGGAAAATAGTACAAATCAAGTCAGTACACAATGTAAACAAATACAGTATAAATCTAGTTTATGTTAAAAGCTCACAAACACATTTGGATTTATTATCAGTTATTTACAAAAAGGATCTTCAGATCAAGAAAACACAGTATTTTTATATTTTTTTTCAAACTGTCTCTATAATGCATAGAGTCCCACGACGGCAGCCAGAGCCACAAAGAGTCCCAGTACCATCCTCAGCATTGGTGAAAAGGTTCCTAGGATCTGGAGTGTTTTACCATGAACTGCTTTGGAGTCTGTTGAGCTTTGCCGTTGCTGATTTCCCGCCACGCTCAGCATCTTCTGCAAGCCATCAAACACCTGTAAACCAAAAGAGACAACGTCAGCTGTTTGTGAGTGAATGATTAACTCGGGCTAATCTTGTTTGCTCAGCTGCCTGGGACCTGGCAGGTGATATCCACCGCCCCCTCCTCACCTGGATGTTGAACTCGAAGGCCCTGACGGCCTCCTCCAGCACGCCGTTCCTCTCCTCCGCCGTCAGCTCCACGCTGTTCATCCGGCTGCGATAGAGCTGCTTGAACAGGTTGGGGCTGGAAACGCCAGGGAAGGCAAAGAAAGACAGACCCTCGCCGCTTTTCAACCCCATGGACTTCTGGGCAATTCGGCCGAGCACCTGCCCTCCAGACAGGTCTCCCAGGTATCGGGTGTAAGCGTGAGCAACCAAGAACTCAGGGTTTTCTTTGCCAATCTGAAAAATACACAAGAATAAAGACCGTTAACTCTTACACTTCAAGCAGTCTGTGTAAAAATGAGAAATTCATGAAATATTAGTTTCTTTTTTTGTCTATGCTAAAACTTAACGTATCAAGTTATATTGGGCCTTAAAATAAACAGAGGAAATGGTGATGCCTCACGGGCTGTACTGAAATAAAGTGTCGTTGTGTACAACAATGACACTTTCCATGTGGAATGTAGAAAACCTACCTGTCTGAGTCTGTGGCTGTATCTCTGAGTGGCGACAGGGACGACAATCTTCTCCCTCCAGTCCGGTCCGTAGAAGTACTCCAGGTCCTTCTCAATGGACTTGATCCGGGCCAGTTCAGCGGGGAAGTAAATGGGTGCAACAGCGGGATGGTTGGAGTTCCTGTCCATCTCTTCCTCCAACGCCCGGTAGATCTCATACAGGGAGCACAGGAGGAGCTATGGAGGAGGCATAGAGGTGCATTTGGTTAACCCGCTGGAATCCAACCAAAATTTAATCTATCTCAGCGGTCGTGCTGTAGAGTTTATCATTACCTTATATTGTGGAAGTGTAACTTGCCCCCGCTGGAAGCTCAGCATCAGTTCTGTGTTTTCTGCTCTGACATGGCTCTCCTTGGTCACCTCTTTGATTTGTTCTGACAGATCTCTGTGTGAGAGAAAACAACAACGTTGGTTTTCAGGATATTAAAGAAAAGCAGTCATATTTGGACAATGTTCACTGGGGGAAAAGACCAAAACAAAGTTTCAGAGGTATGAAGGAAATCACAATAGCTCAATCTAACCTGGTAACGGTCTGCTCTGCTGACTTCTGAGTCCTCTTTTCTGTTTCCATTGTGCTCCTAAATATGTCAAACCTGTCAGAAAATATGTTTATGACAAATGTGTCATTTTGCACATAATATCCCAACACTTAGAAGATTTAGAAAATCTAAACATCAGCAAAGGTTCTGATATCTGAGTTGTGATTTACCTACCAGCTGTGATTAAGTTCTTCAGATGGAGTTGCAGCTCTCTGTCTCCTGCTCTCTTGCTCAGTTTGAGAGCTCTAGCTCTTCTCCTTCTTTTATACAAGCTGCTTGTCTCCAACTCCCTCCCCCTTTCTGCCTCAATGAAAACAGGAAGTCTGAGTCAAACCGTCTGCTTAACATGAAATGGCAACTTCAGCAGAAGCGGTGGGAGGGGTCGAGGCAAACCATGATACAGCTTTTTTCACAAGTAGGCTTGGGAAAACTGCAGGGGGAGGGAATATGGGACATAGCATGAGTGAGGCTTTTTTGGCAATTCCCTGGGAAACAAAGCCCAGGGCGGGCCGAGTGCAAAACGTGACAGGGCAAATTTAGTTCCCAAAGCTGAATCGGAGGAGGAGCCAGTGCTAAACATGACACTGAACATTTCTGAGATCGCCATGAGAGGAAGTGTTCAGACTCTAATGTCACACAAGCACAAATCACATGTTAATTCACAGCTTTAATTTGAGTGGGAAGATGAGCAACCATTCCCGAAACAAGCTTTAGTCGACAAAACTAGCCACAGCCTCACAATCGGCTTACAAAAATCCAACACAGTTAAGTGTAAATGTCATTTATTTATCAAATCCCGATAAATCTGATTTTATGTAACACACGATTGAACGCAACACAAACAGATACATTGGAAAATAAATGGATAAACTACATAGTTTAGGCTGAATCCCTTGTAAAAATAAGAAGGCTATGATATGGTTGTGAATGAACTGAAAAAAAATCCCTGATATTGTGTCTCCAATCACCTCTTTTTAGGGAAAACTGATGATCTAAGAATAACTCAAAAAGGCCAAAGTTGTATTGTGGAAGTTTACCATTCCAAAAGGAGAAACACTGTCTTTACGAAAGACAGACAGAAAGATCTCAATCTTTGTGGCATATCTAATGTGCCTCTGCAGGCAGTTCTTGAGGCAGCCCAAAGTTCAATTGTTTAGGAGCTTCCAGCAGACCTAGTTGTCCTGGGTGGAATATAAAGATCCAGCAGTTCAGCAAAAAGTGATTAAGTGCCAGTTTGTTAAAAGATTCAAAAGCAGCACAAGTGCATGCCAGTGGATTGAAGTGTAAATATGTGGGCACACTAGCTGCGTTTCCATTAGCCATAATTGTTTTAAGTCAAAATTTTTAATTGTGCTCTTCTGATATTAGCAGACTAAGATCTGCACACATTTGTAACACAGTTAGTGCTATGCTAGCTGTTAAAGTCACAGGATAAGGAATTCAGCTGTATGAAAACATGGATTACTCGTTCAAATCCATTGACAGGAAAATGACCTTTGACCTTAGTGAGGAGTCTGAGTCAGTAAAAGCCTCACTTTCTGTTAGAGATCACCTGCTTAGCGAATTAGATACCACCACCAAAGGTTAGACTGCTGTTTCAACAGAATGTGCTTATGCTAGAACAAAATATTCTGAGGCTTCATGTCATTAAGATTGTGAAACTGACAGGTCATATGGAAACTGCTTTTTGAAAGAATGCAGATTTATGCTACTTTCTGCTTTTTAATGGCAGGAAATGGAGCCAGCAGAGAGAAAAACTTCCAAAAAAACAAAAACAAAAAAAAAAAAAACAGAGCTTCAGTATCAGTGTCACTTTATTACATTAATGCCATAGTTTAATCATATTTCAAGAAATCCTATGGATTTTTCAAATGAATACCCTTTTTCATGAGTGAAAGCAAGATTTACAACAGCTTTTGTTATGCAAGCATTCTTGTCTTGCAAGTACAGCGACACCCAGTGGTCATGTTTATTATAAATCATGAAACATCACTCCAGACTGAAACGTGACTCAGCATTTTAGAGGAGGAGGAGCCCGGAGTAAACATGAAACAGCAGCTGTCGTTAGTGTCTACGTGAAGAACTGAGGTTCACCCCTGGCTCTCAGTCTGCGCGAGCCAGATTTGTGAGGTCATTAAAGTCGTGAGCTTTAAGTTATAAAATCAATAAAGAGTATTTTTCCACTTTAGAGTTTGTGCTAACTTGAACGTCTCATAGCAACGTCGGATGGTCTGATGCTAGTCCTCCGCGTTTCTAATAAAATGTTGCGACAATCTAATGGCTAAATGAAGCAGAACATTATTTTCATTGTGAAGATAAAGCGCAATCAAAATGCTCTTAAGTCGCTTGTTTGCATCGTGCTTTGTTGAGTGACATGTTTGTTTGACCTCTCACCTGCAGCAGTCTTACCACTCAGCCAGGTCAAATCAAAGTGAAAGTCTTTATCAAGAGAAAGTTAAATCATTTACCCACTGTATGTGTCACACTGCACCGCAGCTTACCCTGGTTAAACATGCGGGTCTTCTAATAGAAAACATTTGAATAACCTTTGAACTCTGGCACAGATTCAGCTGGTGCAACAGTAAAAGAAGACAGGAAAGCCTCTACTTTCTTGTGATTTCTTTTTGTCTTCAGTGCACTTGATTTTAAATGGCTATAATAAAAATTTTCTGATCAGCTTGACGAGCTGATCAGAAACCATCAGAATCAGGTGGACTGCAACACACCTGATTCTGACATAGAGAATCCCATCCGAAGAACCGTGGATGGAAAAAACAATTGTCTAACCTGGTGGTGCCCAAACCCAGTTCTTATGTTCTGCTACTTTTAGATGCGTCTCTTCTCCAACACACCTGATTCAAATGAACTGCTCCTTAGGCCTCTGCAGAGCTGAATGACATGTTGCTCAGGGATTAGTAGCTCTGGTTTTCTCTGGGCTAGACTGCAAGGACTCTGTAAACCCAAAAGAGGAGCAGAAGGTGTTTTTTTTTTTTTCATGGATTTGAACAGCCTGGAACAAGCAAACCTGAATGCAAAGGAATGTAACCCTCATAAGGTGATTTTATGATTTATTTATTTATTTATTTATTGTTTTGACAATTCTTATAAGTGATCTGGTTCTTTACCTGACAAATTACTGTGGTAGAAGTGATGACAAAAGCAGTTTGTCCTAAAGAGCAAACAGTTTTCTGGAAATGTGAGGTCAGATATGACTAATCAGAGGGATTAAAAAAAAAAAAAAAGTTATTAATAAACATTAGAATGTACAGTAATAAATTATAAAACTACAATGGCTATACACAGCTTTACATTTCTCATTCTCTGTTGCTTCACTTACTTAATTCTTATTTTTATTTCTGAATGCATGTCACTCAGTCCCTAAACATGACAACGACAAAATAACATTTCAGAAACTTTTGGTCTTGGTGTGTCATCACTAGACTGGAACTGATCCCCTTTGAGCAGCTTTTTAGAAACACTCTTGATTATAAATTTTCTAATGTATCTGAGAAATCGTCTTTTTTTTCATGTCAACACACTGACTGTTTTCCAGTGATCTTTTATATTTAATAGATCACTGTAAATATTACTGTCTGATGGCAGCATTAATAAATCTCAGTTTTTCAGAAAAACTCAACATTCTAAACAATCATCTTTAACATTATCTAATAATAATAATAATAAAAAAATATATACTTATCTTTTTCAGGAACTAATTGGTTCCCCAACTGAGAGAACCCAACATGCTGGTAAGGACTCACTGTTGTGTTTCAACAGTGTTTAAATGACTGGAATTAGATCTTTAACATTAAATATGATTACATAAGCATTTAATATCCTGTGTTTTCAAAATGTGTAGTCTTGTGAAATGAGAGTTTTTGTTGTTGTTTTTTTTTTCTTTTTCTTTTTTCCTTCACATAACTGAATGGGTTGTGAAATTGCTACAATTCCAGATAACATTGGAACAGAGTCTGAACCTCACTGGATGGATTCCTCTTATCCTTTTCCTATGCATTTAGCCTACATGCCACAAGATAAATGGATGATGGAGGATCCGGAGGTGAGAACGCACACTGTAAGAAAATTTGATCAAATAATTTCAAATTAAAACAGAATCTAATGTTTGATTCCAGTTGGAGACCAGGACAACTTTGAAAATGGACTGATCCATGAAACAGTCTGCTGATAGTATTGTCACTTTACAAAAAAAACTTTTTGAAATGAAATCCTTAAACTGTGTTATTTCCTTTTTTCTTCTTTTTAGAATTTTCAAGGCAACTTGTTGCATTCAGGGTACACAGTAGAGGGCGCTGTTGCTCAGGTATTCATGTATTTATTTGCAGCAACAAGTACGTCGTCATTTCACCTCCCGCTGACGCATATTTATTCAACTATGTTTCTGTCAGAAACATTCAAATCTCTCCGTGGGATTGTTGTGTCTTGACAACCATCAGGAAATGGCAGACAGAGACGTCAGCCCGTCGTTCCCTCCAAACAGCGCTGACCTGCAGGTCCCTTCGCCAGTCAGAACCACTGCTGGTCCTGGGTTATGCAGCTTCATGGCTGACGCATGCGCTCCCTTTGGTTCTTCAAGCGGTGTACACAACTATCCATGTTGCTCTGACCACTGTCCAGTCAGTGCTGCAGCACACCTACACCTCCTGGGAGAGTCCATGTCTCTCATTGGCAGCCATCTTGAAGAGACTAATGTAGGTAGATCAAAAATTGTTTTTGTTGTTGTTGTTTTTTTACAGTGCTTTGTAGAAGTTTACCCCTAAAGTTTTTCACATGTTATGTTAAAACCACAAACTGCTTTTAACATAAAAACCAGTTGTATTCAATTTGGAAACTAAAACAGAAGTTTCAAAATGTTCAGCGAAATAAAAAACGTGCACGTGTTTTAAAAGCGGTGTGCAATGAATTTAAGTAATTTTAATAGGCCATTCTTCTTTTAGACACCAGTGGATTAATCCAATCTTTCTTGAAAGACTTTGAAGAGTCAGAGTTTGGCAGACAATTGAACATGTTTCTACATTTTCATGGCTGAACTTTTTTTTTTTTTTTTTCCCCCCCAACTGCAAAAAAAATGAAGTGGAATAGCTAGTGCATTGCTCCAACATATTCATGCCCTGCAGGAGTCACGTCAGGCTCTGTGTGTCTCTGCAGAAACGCGTGTGCATGTCTGGCAGCCTCTCTCTGTTCTTGGACTCTTTGCTGTGTGCTCTGGCTCCTCTAATGTGCCTCACAACACAGATACCTGAGCTGACCAGCTGCTCAGAGCACACACTGGTGAGCAGGGCTGCAAGCTCACACCAAATGCTTTACACCGTGCATGTTCGTGTAAAGGAAAATTTTATTACAAATTGAGGGGAAATTTCTAAACCGTTTTTCTCTTTTAGACCTCCACTCTGGAAAACGTTGCTTATGTGATGCCTGGGCTTTAGATGAAGGTGGAAGACTCAGTCGATTCTTCACCAAGATGATCCAGGGATAGATATGTAAAAAAAAAAAAAGTTCTTGTTTTATTTTGAAATGTATTAATGCAGTCATTTAGTATTGACATTTATTGCATTGTTTTTGTTGTGTGATTAAATGACTTGTCTGGGCATGAAGTGGTGTAGGTGCTTTTCATTTGAGCTGTCACCAGGAGATCCTGTTTCACTGGGAAGAGGATGTGTTGAGTTGACATCATGGTTCTGGTTTTACATACTTCCAGTGCTTAGAAATTAACCCACCATATTCTTATGATTAAAATTAATTTATTGAATCTTTGGATAACGTGTAAAATAAAATGTTATCCAACCAATATGCTAATTATCTGACGCATAATTGGCATCTTTAAAAGTGGACGAGGTATAAATAAACATTTTGAGAATTTAAACTAGGACATATAGCCAGTCATATTTGTTAGCACAGCAGTAAAGAGGCATAATCTTGCACTCAAAATATTGAACATCTATTTCCTCGTTGAAGGAATTATCAGATGATGAAACTTTTTGAGCAAAATCACCCATCTCACAATTTTGATCTTTTATCAACCACTGAAACCTTTTTTGGGAGTTTTTTTGTGTGTAAACTTGTCCCATACTTGCAGTCTAACAAGTATCCACATTTCTAACTGGATGGAAATCTTCATTTATAGGAACGACAAAGGTTTTAAAACAAACTTAATCTATACTCAAGTGTAGACTAAATGTTTTATTTTTTTTATTTTTTTTAATTCTGTAATTACGCTACGCTACATTTATTTTTAAGACTTTTTGAACATTAACAGTCAGTGGCTAGATTTTGGAGGATGGAGGACTAACTTTATTTTTTTTTCCATTTAAAATTAATGTTTAAGTTCATTTTGGTCTGCATGTCATTCAACATGGTTCACTGAACAACTGTAAAAGTTTTGCCACCCCCAAAATACCAGAGGCTAACTGAAAGCAAAACGTTTGTGAACTTGTACCTGAAGCATTTTAGATGAAATATGTAAAACAAAAAATGCAAAGCACTTTTCCATTACTTCTTTTCTGATGAAAAGAAGCAGAAGGTTCTGTTTGAACCACTGTGTCCATTGCGCTGTAAACCTGTCTGGTTTCTGACTTGCCCTCACACCAACCCATGCATGGAAACAGAACATTAATAAGCTTGCAGTTTATTATCCATGGTAACTATAAAACCTTGAAGGAGATGTTCTCTGACAGACACCGGCATTTCTGCTTCTTCCTGGGTGCGGCAGATAAAACTTAGTGATTCACGTGTGTGGCAGGTTATGCCACCCCTCCGCCCCAAGCTGGAATGCTCTCCTCCCTGTAGACACAGAAACCTGTTGTGCACAGAAATACACAAATAATTGTGTTTGTGCGTCTCACCTGAGCTGGGAGCTTTCAGTAGACTGCTGGGAAGCGACAAGCGCTGAAGCTAACTGGATGGAAATCTTCATTTATAGGAACGACTGAAGAAAGTGGAAACTGTGTGTGACTGCAGCTTTGTAGACATCAAATACACGAGTAAGAACATTGTTTTTTTTTTTCTTTTCATGTATGTGTTCTAAGGAAATAAAAGTTTTTAATGCACTGTTGAAGCTTTAACAGCTAAAGACTGATTTATGTGGAGCATAAGTTTCTGGGCCGCATTAGTTTTTTTGTTTCCAAAAATGTATTGTGGTCAGAGAAAATTTGGGTTCTGTCAGGATTTCTTAGGAAAGAAACAATGACAGTTGTTACATAAATTCCATGGCATCTGGTTTACTTGTATGCTCTTTTATTTTTTTATTTAACCTTTATTTTAGGTCTCTCTTTTGAAAATAGAGCTGGCTAAAAGGCATGCTGGTGTACAATTTACAAAATTATTAAAAGATACAGACAAAACAATGAAATTCACATAACTATACCCAAAATAAAAAAACTAAATGAACTACTAGTTTGTTCATAAATTGTAACACCAGTGCACAGTGTAATAATGTCACCAGCAGTGTTTTTGTAGTCTGTGTGTACTTTTACATTTGTAGTTAAGTATTTGCATGCTAGGCTAAATATAATGTCAAAGTCAGAGCAGAATGTAGCTGGACTGGACTGGGCAGGTGTGGCTTATCAAACATCGTGACATCAAACAGGTTGTGGCTTCAGCCTATTGGAGCAAAGGCTTTCACTGTTCTAGTTATCTTGTCACTTAAGCCGCTTATAGATTTGCAGATAAAGGAACAACTAATCATTTGGGGGTGACAGTGGCTCGGGGGGGACGTTCTTCCTGTAGCTTTTTCAAAACCCCTTCTTTCATCTCAGTTGTTGCATCCAATTGAGCAAGACATTTAACCCGCCTTTCCCCACTGGTGATGGTGGTCAAGGCATAGTGATATTTACTCAAGTTGTATGGGGCTGATCATGGTGCATTTTAGGTTCATCCTGAAATGTCTAAGCTAATTGTTTTTCATGTATGATCCTACTGTGGGGTCTAACACTTCACTACTTCCACTTACACTGAGCCAAACTCCATCCCTCTAGATGTGAGAGATATGGAAATGTCCTTAAAGCAGGTTTTAAATGAACAGTTCCACTCCCAACTCTGAAGTGTGTGGGGAGGGAAGAGGTAGACATCCAGCCACAAAATCTGTGATTTTATTCATCGCCACAGCACTGTAACCAGTGAATTAGTTTCTTATTTTTGTAGAGTCACTCCAAATCTTTTGTAAAGATGTATCTGCAGCTAAATGTTCAATAAATTTAGCTGATGCAGACCTCTGCTACATGAACAAACTCTTTCAAATTCAAAATCAGCAATTCATATTATGGGCGGGTTATGATTGCTAAAATTTGCATCTTGAAAAATAACTGCTGAAAAACATGTAACAATGTTGGTTTAAAAAGGTCGAAAAATTACCGTTGAAAACAGTTTTACTTACCATAAATTGATTTAATTTGTTTTCCATTCATTCATTTATTATTTCCTCTGGGATCAGGTGATTTTATTAAGATAATTGATGGTGAACACTGTAAATGATATGATATTCAGTATGAGTAACTGGGTTGGAACATTGTAGTTGAAAACAAAATAAACATTCGTGTACTCTAACGTTAGCACAAAATAGTAACCGTGTAGGTTTTAAATTGATGGTGTTTAAAACAAATTGAGGGAAATATTCAAGCAGTAAGAAATGCTTTGTTGTGAATGTGAAAGTTCCAT
The DNA here is from genome assembly GCF_000485575.1 of Poecilia formosa. Classification (NCBI taxonomy): domain Eukaryota; kingdom Metazoa; phylum Chordata; class Actinopteri; order Cyprinodontiformes; family Poeciliidae; genus Poecilia; species Poecilia formosa. The sequence continues at coordinate 726,724 of NW_006799982.1, read as the reverse complement.
AAAATCACTGAACTGTAAATAAATATTGCATATTTGACCTACCACTCCCTCATCCTTTACATCAGGCATGAGTGAATACTTGAGAGAAGGCTTCAATGGATCCTCCGCCTCAGACCTACGTCTTCTTCTCTTGGGGAACATCGGGTGCGGGAAGACGTCATCAGGGGACACCATCCTGGGCCAGCTGTCTCCCATCTATTCCAACTCCTCCAGGAGCTGCGCACAGCGGCAGGGCGTCGCCCAGGGCAGGAGAGTGACCATTGTGGAGGGGCCAAGATGGTACTGGGTCGGATCCAACATGGATGACGACGCCAAAAAGGAAACCGTGCGGGCCATGAGCTTGGTAGCGCCGGGTCCACACGCCGTTCTGCTGCTGGTGCCCGTTTCCCAGTTCACTGAGGTCTGCCGCTGTTTCGAAACTTTAGTTTTATTTCTTAATTCAGAAATGTTTTGTCTAGTTAAGATCACCTGTAACCATTGCCTTACACTAATTTGGGTAATGCACAGTCAAAGACTGTTAAGCATTCCCTTTTTTTACCTGCAGATGGAGGGAAGAGTTCCTGCAGAGCTGGAAAAGTTGTTTGGGACTGAAGTGATGGATCATACGCTGGTGTTACTGACATGTGGAGACTATTTGATGGGGAAATCAGCAGAGGTAAAATAACATTAAATCTAAGCATGTAAAAAAAAGAAAGAAAAAGAAAAGGGTGATCAGTGACTCATTCAGATACTCTATCACTAGCACTTCCTTGTTTTCTCTTTGTCTTCTTTTCTCTGCTAACTTACTTCCTCCTTTTACCCCTCATGCATTCATGAAATATTTCCACACCTGTAAGTGGTTTCCTTTTACACTAATTAAGAAAAAAATGTAAAGCACTGCAAGTCAAAATTAATTCAGGCCTAATTCGTCTACAGGAATACCTGCAGGGAGAACACCCAGGCCTGAGGCAGGTCATCGAGCGCTGCGGAGGGAGGCACCACATCTTTAACAATCGCCAGCGACAAGACAAACGGCAAGTTCAGGAACTGCTGGAGAAGGTGAGCAGGTGAATCAGAAAATGATTAGCTAATAGTTATCGGTACAGAGACTGCTCAGGCATGCTGTCGTCGTGCCACCATCACACAGTCAGCTGCCTGGAATGTGTGCCGTTTCATTTTGCATTGTTCAATACTGAAACTAGAATCCAAATGCAATCAGGTCTGGTTGGATGATCATGTCATTCACCAGTAGCAGCACAGCTGGAGTTGTTAGTGAATATATTTGTTTTCTGGTTAAATGTTGTCATGGAGCTAAGGGAACGGAACATTACTTTCTTTGTAAGGACTTGTGTGACGCAGCGTTAGACTTGTCTCCCAATCTGAGCTTGGATCTGTGAAGGATGACATCACATGAGAGTTCAGTGTGTTCCAGCTGCAAGTTGAAAAACCAGCAAGATTTGAAATTTTGGTTGTTGTTCTGCTTTGAGCAAAACAAGAAGGAAACTATGTGCTTCTTTTGTGTTTGTGTGTTCAAACACCAAGGTAACACAAATACAGATTAAGCGTTTTGTGTACAATCTGTCAAAAGTATAAGTATTTTTAGTTATGAAGATTATAAGTCCTCTGTTATATCCTGGGAACACCGAATATGTATATAATGTTAAAAAACAAAAACAAAAAAAAAAAACATTTTAAAAAAGTGTAGTTAAAGAGATATCGCGTGTGTAGAGACAGAGTGGACACCCATACACTTAGGCTATGGTCACAATTGTCCTCAGTTCGATTTCCAACCTTGAGACCCTTGCTGCTGCTGCTGCATGTCTTCCCCCAAAGGCAATAGTGCCAAAAAAGTTATCAAAATGCATGGGAATAACTTCAACGGTAAACAGCTGTTCATTATCTATTCATCAACAGATCGATAACATGGTCCAGAGAAGCGGGGTATTTTACATGAAAACGGCCCAGGAGCGAGAGCTGGAGAAACGGGTGCTGGAGCGAAAGCGAGAGCTGGTGGACAGTTTCAGAGCTCAGAAGGAGGAGAAGAAAAAGTCTGTGGTGGTGAAGAGCGTTCCAGACACATACGTCTTTGGCAGAGGAGAGGAAGCTGTCAGCACCGTGGAGAGGAGAAGAGAATACAAAGATGAAGTGGAAGGACCTGAGGCTGAGACTCGAGTTTCTAACGGGCTTTATTCATCTCCGGCACCTGAGCAGCCCTCACACTCAGAGCCACAAGAAGACACGCCGTTCACCAGGACACCCAGTTTCAGACTGAATGCAGGTAGGTGCTATAAAAGATTTTAACCCGATGTGACAGCTTGGGTGTTTGTGTCACCGTGTTTCAGCATAGCAGGCTAAAAATGTTTTGTCTTTACACAGATAAGTATCAAACTTGTCTGTTTCTCACTTGTCTGTTTTGTAAAGTACATTTTCCCAGAGAAATCCTCCCATTGGCTTTAATAAAATATGTGGTGAAATAATGACAGCTCTTCCTGTTTCTTCCCTGTAGATGGAGCCATGCTCTCACAGATCTCGGAGGCTAAATCAAAGACTAAATTGATCTCCACTTGTAAGTCTGAGAACTGTTGCTTAAAGTGGTGGAAAAGCATTCATACCCATTAAATCTATTTAAAGTGTTTTATGTTTCAAGGCAGAATCTTAAATGTGTTTTATCAGAACATTAATGTCACTGAAGCTGAAGAAAATTACTTTTATGATTATTCTTTTTTTATTTTACAAATGAATATGGGAATTTGGAGTTGCATTCGTTTTGTCCTGTTTTGTGGTTGTAATGAGACAAAATGCATAAAAGTTTATGTTGTAGCAGTGTTTATGTACTGTACATCTATTTAATAGTGGGTGGTGTGGTCGCCTATTTTACATTGTACTTTAAACAAGTAGATAAGAATTTTATAAGAGCAATAAATTACAGCAGCCAATCGGTGATGATCTCTTATGTATGTTGTAGATTTCAAGAAATGTTTTAACAGCAATACATTTCCAAGGATACACAGTAAACAGATTGGTAAACATGTCCGATGATTTTAAATTTTCCGTCGGATAATATTAAAATGTATCACTGATGTCCTACTTTATGAGTTGTTTCCACAAACACTTTTATAGTTCTGTTACATCTGCATGACAGTAAATGAAATTTTTATTTTTAATGTCCTTGGTTTCTCTGTAATTTGATTTTCAGTTCATCACAGAATCAACAGCGTTGAAGAGAATTCCTCTGAGCCATCGCCGGCCTCTCCTCCTTGTTCACCTGTTTTCTCCTCCTCCTCCTCCTCCTCATACTCCACACAAACCTTCTTCGCCTCTCCTTCACCCATATCCCAGTCCTCGACACCTCCTTCGTCTCCGCCTCCGTCTCTGTCTCCGTCGTCATCCACCCCTGAGGTTCGTCTGGTCTTGCTCGGTCGATCCGGGTCAGGGAAGAGCTCAGCTGGCAACGCAATCCTGGGACAGGCAATGTTTGAGTCCAATTCGGAGAGCTTAACAGCAGTCACTCAGAAGTGCGAGAAAAAGAAGGCAATGGTTGACGGAAAAAGGGTTAGTAATCACATCCAGGAGAGTCTAGTTTGCATGTGCATATTCTGGATGTGATTCCATAAAAATAATCTCCCTGCAACTTCAAAACTGATTGAGTTTTTCTCACCTGCAGGTGTCAGTGGTGGACACACCTGATTGGTTCAACTCAGAGCAGACTCCAGATGAAGTAAGAGCTCAGATCTCCTCATGCATTGCTTTGTCCAGCCCCGGTCCTCACGCCTTCCTTTTGTGCGTCCCGCTGGACCAGCCGGCAAAGACCGAGCTGCAGGCCCTCTCGGCACTTGCGAAGGTTTTTGGCCCAGAGGCAGTGCAGAAGTACACCATGGTCCTCTTTACATATGCAGATCGACTGAGGGATAGTGGCAAAGAAGGAGGCAAGAGCGTGGAGGAATACATCGCCAGCCAGAGGGGGGATTTGGTAAAGCTGGTGGAAAAGTGCACAGACAGGTTTCACGTGATGGAGAAGGGACAAGGTGTCAGGCAGAAAAAGAACGTGGCAGAGCTTTTGGAAAAGGTGGATCAGACGGTGAAGGAAGCTGGAGGACAGTGTTATTCTAGCCCTGCTTTTCAAGAGGTGGAGGACAGAGTGAGACAGAGACAGCTGGAGATAGCAAGGGAAAGAAAGGGCATAAAGCAAGAGACAGCACTACAAGCTGGGCAGCTCAGCACCATGAGGCAGCCTCTGGCACAAATAGATGAGGAGATGACAGAGGATGAGATTGGGAACACAAGGGATGAGGCAGAGATGAGTGTAAGCAACACAAGCATAGACAGCCTTCCGCCTTTTACTCCTTCCACCATGTCACCCTCACTCCTCCGTTCTATGACGGAGAAAATGGAGTACAGTTCCAAGATGTTAAACAAACTGTTGGGGAACAGCTCAGCGTTCTTAGGACAGGGAGCAAAACAGGTGAAGGGTAGTCCGGTGTGGGAAAAAGTTGGCAGTGGTGCCCAAAACGTCCAAAAGATGGTGGTGGACAGTTCTATGTGGGAAAAGATGGGCGCTACTGCGGGTCAAATATCCAAAGCCGTGGGTGACAGGGTTCCCCAAAAGGTTGTGGATGGTTCTGCGTGGGTGGGATCTGGGGCAAAAACTGTGACTGCAAGTCCAATGTGGGGAACAATGGGTTCAGGGGCCAAACTGGTGGCCAATGGCTCGAAGCATGTCGGAGCTGGGCTCAGAACCAGAGTAAAGAATCTGGCTAAGAGCCCCTTTTGGGGGAAGATGGGTTATGGTGCCAAAACTGGAGTTAAACTGATGGCAGATGGTTCCGTGAAGGTTGGAGCTGGGATCAGTGCTGGTGCAATGAAGATGGCACAGAATCCCATTTGGGGGAAGATGGGTTCTGGAGTCAAATCAAGGGCCAAAATGGTGACAGAGAGCTCAGTCTGGGTAAAAATGGGAGATGCTGCCAAACAGGTGCCGAAGACGGTCATCATTGGTGCAATCCTGGGTCTGGTTCTTGGTGTGATTTTGGCCGGCGTGGTTGGTGGGGCTGTCGGGACAGCTGCTGGATCTGGAGTTAGTGAGGTGATCCGGCGCAAATTCAGCGAGGAAAACGCATCAGATGGAACAAGAAACAATCAGACATCAGTGAACAGCAGCACCGGTGGCAGGAAACTCAAGAAAAAAAAATAAAAGACTGGAATGGACTATTCATGCTAAATTTACAACAGTGGAAAATTATCTATTGGGATCATCATCTTATGAATAACTGCTTCATCGATGATTTTTCTGACATCTATGCTTTTTCTCTTATGTTATTTCTGTTCAGCTTTGTCCCAGTATTTGTACATAGTGAAATCTGTGCATTTTGGCAATTAAAGTAGATTGATATTCAGGTTTTTGTGTATATAAAAAAACCCCACACATTCATTTAAAACTAAGTTTACCTAAAATGACTTGTTGTTGAAAATAAGTATCTAATTCTGATCTTGATCATTGAAAACTTTTTTTTTTTTTTTTTGGGCAAATTAAAATTTTTCCATTTTTTTCCAACTTTTTTTTTTTTTTTTCGGGGGCCAATTTTTTTTTTTTAAAGGGAAAGTTAATTTTTTCCTTCTTCTTTAAAAAAAGGCAAAAAAAGACATTCTTGGTACATTGATCCTATGGTTCTCAAACTGTGGTGCAAGCACCACTGGTGGTTCCTACACCACTAATAAAAATAATAGTGTATTATTGCAACTATGACCATGAGATAAACATTTGGGAACCATTTTTGACTTGAAAGTCATGGCATTTGGATTTTCCATTTATTTTTCATATTTGTAACTTGAATATAGAAATACAATGCACCATTCTTTAACCAAACATTCAGTAGTCCTGGTACACTGACCCTTCCCGTGAACCTAACCATTACCAGCACATGCCTAACCCTAAACCTAACCATTACCAGTACATGCCTAACCCTAAACCTAACCCAAACTCAATTCATATGAGTCCTGAACCTAACCCCTAACCCTAAAAACAGCACTTCTTCTCATGGGACACGGGCTTTGGGTCCCATAAGGAGAAGTCAGTCCTCACAAAGTAGCTTTTGGTGGAAAAATGGGCCTTACACACACACATACACACACATACACACACATGCACACACATTAAAAACAAAAATAGGGGATTTTAACATTTGAGGTGTTTTAAAATGGCAGCTCTAATCTTCAGTGTCTGAACAGAAGGCATGCTTTACAAACATGACAGGGCCTTTGCATGGTGTCAGGAAATATATTCTTTTCACCAGTTTAGTACGTCATTAAACGTGTGAAATATGTGGCAACGATGGTCAGTTTTATCACAGAAATGTTAGGAGCTTTCTGCTGTGTCATTCTAATACCCCGAAGCAGCTATTTTGTTAACGCAATATCCGAAAAGAGGCGTCCTCATTTGCATGCTGCAGTCATGCCTGTGCTACCAAAATATAACTGGCAGGTTACTTGGCGCTTGGCAGAGGAAATGAGGCTAGAGGTGCAGTATTTGTCTGGCATGCAGGAGAAGGGGTGGGAGCAAAACGCATTATCTCTGAGTCCCAGGCTGGCACATGTGACCCTGCTTGACCCCTGTATCAGGAGGAGGAGAGAGGGTTAACACACCAGCTGTCAAAAGGGACAGCTCAGGATTTCTGAAAAAGTTTAAAGACAGTTCTAATATCCTACATGGAGTAGATAGCTCTCTTGGTGTCTTTAGTTTAGTATAAATCCAGTCAAGTTGGACCAAAAGCTTTGGTCTTTTGCCAAAAGAGGCAAAGACCAAAGTGGACGCTTACTGTCCTAGAAAGGCGTCAAGTCTCCAAAACACCAAAGAGATTCTGCTAAATTCTGTATAAACTTTTGAAGTATTGTTATGTTTGCTTTAAGTGGTTAGTGAGAAAGAGGCCAGTAACAATTTACAAAAAATGGAAGCAGGAGGAGGTGTGAAATGTGTTTACTGACAATGACACATCATAATGAGTCTCTATTTCTCATGTAAATAATAGAAAGCTTCTTTGTAGAAAAACAAACACAAACAAAAAAAAAAAACACTTAATGCAAACAGCTTAAAGGTTTGCATAAACCACTGTGAAGTTTGAGGAGTAAAATAGTTTTAAGATGCTATTTTCTTTGGTCTCTCAAATTATCCGTTAGCTTTGTCCTCTGGGGATTTATATTTATATTAAATGAAGACATCACGTGAATTAGCTTCTGCAGGTAGGATGTTAACTGATTGTAACCTTTAAATTACTTTTAAAAAACCTTGATCTAAGGTTTCAAGCTAAGAAGATAACCTAATCTAAATAAATTCAACAAATGCAGGTTCGTGAAATTTCCTGATAGCATCTTTTATATTTATTAAATTAAGCCAGCGTGCTTATGGCATTTAAAACTTAAAAGCCTCAGAATTATGCTGAGTTCAACTCGTTACGGCACATAAATCTAATCTCAAAGTTGCTTTTGTTTTGTATGTTGAGAAGCCTTTAAACTCAGACAAATTGTGTGAGTGTGTCTGAGATTGCAGCCCCCTTCTGTGGCATCTGAAAAAAGCAGGGTGGGGACGGAGCAACTTGGCACAGAAGAGCGGACAGATGCAGCCGTAGCAACGTTGTGAAAGCTGCCCTTCCTGTTGTGTGATCCTGAAACTGGCTGCACAGGGTTTCCCAGAGCATCCTGGTGGGGATTTTATTTATTTATTTGGGCCTACCTTTCTCTCATTCAGTGTTCACTGCCCCTCATGCCCGAAAACCTCTCATCGAACACACACTCGCACGCAACCACCACCCTACACCCCCTCCTTCAGGAAGCTTGTTGGCCATCAATGAGACAGCACTAACTGTAGCCTTTTCCTGGCCACTTGATAGAGCCACAGCTGAACCTTGCCCCGCAGCTTTTCGCTTTCCTCCTCCTCCACGCTGAACCCCATCTTTAACCACATCCCACATCCATCCTGACCTTTTTCAACCTCAACCGCACAGCCAAAACTGCCGCTCTCATAAATCTATGTCCCTGCTGTGCAAAAGCACCTGTGGAGCAGGAAGCTTTATGCATATTTTCTGACGATTCCAGCTAAATCTTGATGGTGTTCATGCGTTACAATAAAACACAAGGACACGTTGTCTGTGTTAAACAAATAAAAAAAATATGTTGAAAAGAAGGAATATCTAGCCGTAATATCTATATGTTATTTAATCAAACAGTTGTTGTTTTTTGCAGTCAAATCTCACAGATTTCAGTTTACGGAACTTTTTTTTTTTTTTTTTTTTTTTTTTGGAGGCCGAATGTTCCCTGAACTGAGCACAGCAAAAACATTTGGATGTGTTGAGAAATAGTGCTGACTGTGAGTTGTCTTCGGAGAGCAGTAAGAGGATGTCAAATAAGGAACAGCAGAGTAAAACACACTTTATTATTGTCTGGTAGAAGTGTGTCACAACTTCAGGGTGGAACCATGGACCCGCTTCTTTTCAACAAGGACAGGAGGAACATTGAACACAGCAAATTGTGCAGCATGCCACGAGCTTTTCTGCTGGTGCGTTGAAGATTGTAACTGTGCACGTAAACATCTACGATGCGGACGGGAACAAAATACATTTATGCAAGACATTTTTGAGAGTTAAAGCCATGTTTGCCATATTTTCTTGAAATAAATTAATTCCAAAGGAGGCAAGAAGTTACTGGAATCTATGCTGCCATTTCTGGAGGTAAGGTGGCAGTTCCTTGCAAAAGTATTTTAACATTTTCACAGCCTCAAGTGTCCAGGCATTTTCAAGTAGCGTCCTAAGACATAAAATTGCAAAGTATTGCCCGTGTGAAGAGGAGGAAAAATAATATTCAAAATATTCTATGAATAAAACATTCTGAAAAATGTGGCATGCAATCTATTCATCCTCTGTGAGAAAGTTGTTTCTTTAACTATCTTATACTGTAGGCTTTTTCTTTTATTTATTACCAATTTCTTTTTCGCAAAATAGCTCAAGGTCATTCAGAATGGACAGAGAGCATCTGTGAGCATCAATTAACAATTCTTGAGTCAGATATTTATCTATGAAAGATTTGGACTTTGAGTGAGCCGTTCCAATGCTGTCTGCAGGGTGAGCCCTCAGCCCCAGTCAGGAATCTTTTACAGCCTTTAACAGGTTTTCTTCTAGGATTAAGTTGTTTAGATGAATTTATCTTCCCATCAACTCTAATCAGGTCCCTGCTGAAGAAAAAAATAAAATAAAATCCCCACTGTGTGATGGTGACACCGCCATGTTTTATCATGTGTGTTCAAGGTGCTTTACTTCTCCACGACTTTCTCCTTGACATGTTTGCTGTATTCCTGGCTCTTTGTGATACTGTTTGTTCACTAACAAACTTCTGAGGAACAGTTGTATTCATGCTGTGTTCTGAAGGCAGATCAATGGATTGTATTTTATTCAAGGATATGGGAGATAAAGAGTCTGAATGCAAATGTTATGCTACCCTTTTGAAACTTTTATGACAAGAAACACGTACCACGTTTCTTCAACTCCTCGGTTATGTGCTGCTTCTTGTTGATTTACAATGAATCCCCATAAAACACATTGGTGTAGAATGGATGTGATGCCATATGAAATAGGGATGTGTTTACTTTTGCAGTGAACTATAGCTTGCTCCAGATTATTGGGTTGCAATATATTTTGACTGTTCTGTTAAATTTCATGCCTAAACCTTCCTCTAAGCGAAGGTTTACTTCATGCGCGACACTTCAAAATCACTGCACATTATCACAAAAACACAGGATATTAAAAGTATGAAATACCACCAAAATTGACATTTTATTCACACTGCTTAGAACCAGATTTTCAAAAACTGGATAATCAAAGGGAAAAAAAAATAATTCTATTATTCTTGGCAGCTCCAAGAATAATAGAATAACATGTTACATGTTATACTTTCGTCCCAGTGCCTCTGCAGGTCTTTTAAAGTCACCGCTCATCGTTTGTAGCAGCAACCATCCTAATCTGACCTTTAACTTTTCCCAGAATGTCATGCGTTACCAAAGAGGGCTTTGCCCCAAAGCTCTCCTCGCTGTCCGTGTCTCCGTAGCAGCTGGACGTTGCTGGAGAGTTCACCAATGCAATGACTGAGTCGGTTGAATCTCTGTGGGCCGACGCCACAGCAGCAGGACGGGCTGCTGCGGGCGGCGTGTCCCTCTGAAACAGAGTCCTCTGACTGGTACCGTCCAGCCCAGCAGCCCTGCTGTCATCCTCTGCTCGGCCCTCGGCGGAGTTCCTGCTCTTGTCCTGAGCCTGGTCGTTGAGCAGCGTGACCAGGAAGTTGATGTACTTCACGGCCAGACGCAGGATTTCGTTCTTGCTGAGCTTCTTGTCGGGCGGGTGCGTAGGAATCAGTTTCCTGAGCTCAGAGAAAGCTCCGTTCACGTTCTGCTGCCGCCATCGCTCGCGGCTGTTGGTGAACACCCGGCGGGCAAGTTTCTGAGGTGGGCCTGACAGAAACGCATAAATTAAATGCGTTAATTATCAAGACATTGCATGCGTTTTTTCAAAATTATCTGTAAGTGGTATGAGAAGACAACGTTGGTTATTGTTCATAAACAGGCACAATGAACAACTTGTTAAATTTTCCACTCTAAGCAAATGGTAGCTTTCTGTGCTAATGCAGTTTGACCAAATTGTAGCGACTCCACAAATATTTTTGAAAATGATATCCGTAAATAAGAGAGAAAAAAACTATACGTTTAAAATCCAGTTTTCTTTAGATTCAAACTGAAAATCCCATAATTGTGCAACTTTTCTGACAGTTAGTGCTTCAAATGCAGGACATACTAAAAAGCATTCTTTATATTTTTGTCTACATAACTGCTAAATCATCCTTAAGCTAAAATTGTAACTACTTGCTTTCAAATTGTTTTATGTTTAAAGATACTATTAGACTGGTTTTAACTGTTATTGAGTAGTACAAGAAAACACCCTCAAATTTTAAGTCTTTCAATTAATTACCCAGAGTTATTCATCAGAATATAAGTCTTATATTAAATCCAGGACTTTTTACATGTATCATTCATGCACTTACTATTATTGAGGTAACATTTTTGTTTTTTGTTTATTTTTTGTTTTTTTTTTCCTTTACAAATTGAGGTCCTTGCTTTCTGATAATGAAAACAAAAGCAATGTGAATGTGAATACTTGCTTAAAAGTTATTTTTGAAAAACTAGTTCAACTTGACAAATGAACGCATACTCATATTTTTCTCTTCACTTCAACCATAAAAAACACAGAGCATTTTCTGATATTATTACTGCAATATTTAAACTAAGAGAAAAAAATAGGTTAGGTTATAAAACTAGATCAACTGAAGCCTTCCCCCTTCTTCGATTTTTCATGGACCATACACATTTTTTTTTTCATTTTAAGTTGAAGCTTAACACACTCTGAAATCATGGATATTAAAAAGTATCATTAGCCAAAGTCACTTCAACACTGAAATCAGACTTGTTGCTGAAAATCAAACACTGTAAAGTAACTCTGTAGGAGGGATTTTCTTCTCCTTGTGCAGTGGCGGTGAGATGCATTGAGAAATCTTGACCCACTCAGCTGTTCTAGCCTCATCAGGTCAGGAACAGAAGCGTTTTTATTTTTTAGAAAATGCTTTATTGCTTTGATCCCTTTTGCATCTGCTTTGAGGCTAACGTAAAAGAGGTTGGTGGGTGAACCTGTATCTACGTGCAGCAGATCGAGACAGAAAATGGCCAAAATAATAATAAATAAATAAACCAATTGCATTGTTTTGTGAATTTCTCCCATTTATCTCATAAGAAAACAAATTCAATGAGTTCACTTTGTTTTTTTTGTTTTTTATTTCATTAATGCAAAGCCATTTCTGTAGATATTCAACAGGAATAAGCAGGGATAATGCTAACATATTATATGACATTTCATTTTCAACTTAAGGACCAGGTTCTCACAGTATGTGCAGTGGAGGTAATTTCCGGAAAAAATGCAAATTACTATTTCCAAATCTTTACTGAAACTCACATTCGTTGATCTCCATCTCAAAATGAGAAGAGGGCCTCCTCTTAATGCGGATGTTGTTGTTGACACCATAGCTTCTTCCTGATGGTCCCAGGTAGGAACTAAGAAATTAAAATACACATAAAACAATTAGCAACATAAATTATATGCAGCAGAGGTAAAAAACAAAACAAAAAAAAAGCAGTTGGGATCTTCCACCACCTGTAATTTTAGATGCTGCTACATAAAGAGAGAGTGTAGTGAAGAGGCATTAATAAAGTTTGATTAAAATTATTGTGATGGCATTTATTAAGATGTCCCTCTCAGTTCTCAAAACTCTTGGTTATCGGATGATTTTTCTTCTGCTGCATGTTCAACTATTTAAACTAATAAAAAGAGTGACAACCGCCTTATTCCCCCACCAATTAGGTCAGCCACAGAATAGTCCACAGTGAAAAATAATCTACTTTCTCTCTTAGTCGGCAGCAAAATTGAGGAAATAGTCCTTTGTGGAACAGAAACTAACGTAACAGGAGAGCTTTAAACCGAAGACTTCATGAGAAGGACCAAACAGCTGCCCCAGTACAACTTGAAGAGATGTGCTGTGCTGCCATTTCTCTGTGCAGTTCAGGCTCCCATCAATCACAGCGGGAAACTGTGAAATCCCAGCAGTTTGAGTTTTTATGTAAAACAGAAACTTGGCATTGTTACTGAGCGTGTTTGTCATTAAAGCTCACGTCGCGGGAAGTTGCTCTCAACTGGTGTTCATAATGTTGGGTACTGCTGCTTGGCAGTCTTTCTAAATTGTCTTTTTGTGCGCTGTTATTGAAGGTGTATTTATTAATACATAATTTACAAGTTGAAGCAGCTTTCAGAGTTTCAGGCTTGGTTTATCTGTGACAAAACATCCCGGCTATATCATACATTTGTTTACTTGACTAGATTGTCAGAAAGAGGCTGTTTTGCTGTACAATTTGTAGTAGACATAAGAGATAAACACAAAAAATATCACTTTGAAATGTTATTACCTTCTTAAGCATCTAAATTATTTCAGGTGGAACATCTGGAAGCTGTTTTAAAGGTGGTACAACTTGCAAGTGTAGAGAAAATAGAAAAGTGGCAGAAATGATGCATGTATTTTTTTTCCTACTCTTTAATAAGAATCTGGAAAATGTGCAGATTTGCGCTGAGCTTCCATCATTCTGATACTCCTGACTGAAGTAGAGTAAGTGAATTAGTGAGTCCACCTGTTTTAAAATTACTGTTAGTATGAATCCAGCTGTTCTGAGAAGGCCTAGGAAGTTTGTTGAAGATTATTACAGCACCACGATGAAGACGCAGAGCAGACAAGTTGAAGTTGTTGAGAGTTTTTAAAGCGGCGTTAAGTTCTAAAACAGTATTCCAGACTTGAACATCTCTCGGAGCTCTGCTTAATCCATCAGGCTGCTGTCAGTCATGCACTCTACACACGTTCTTTTTATGGGAAAGTGGAAAGAATAAAGCCGTTGTTGAAAGAAAGCCATGCAGGGGAGGCAACAAACGTGTGGAAGAACGTGTTCTGCTTGATGAGACCAAAATAGAATATTTTTAGTCAACATGCAAAAAATGGTATGCATGTGTGTGTGTAGCGGAAAACTAACTGCACATTGACCTGAACACTTCATCCTACCGCGGAACGAGGTGTTGGTCTCAGAGACATCGAGTTCTTGTAAAACTAACAACCCACCTGTTTAGAGCTGCTTTGAGCTATTATAAATGGAACATTGGTCAAAATATTTGATGTGTACTGATGGTTTTAACAATGGCGCTTGACAAAATGTAATGTGTGTTACTCTAACTATAACTGTTGACTATATGATGTGGAGATTACGTTTTTATGCACTTTGAAATGCACAGATAACTGCTACACAAGTAAATTTGATTGATCATGCTGTGATGATGCAAACGATAATATTTTAAATCACGTCACGTTTATATGCTGGCATCATCCTGTCCAGACTATGTCTGTCTAATCGGACTGATGTCGAGCTCTCTGGAAGTGTAAGACTAACTCTGATGTGCAATGTGCCAAATCTGAGGTGGTAATGAGACAAAAAAGTTGGGAGTAACATACAGTACATAAATGCAAAAGTCAAATCTCACCTGGTGAGGAACGGGTGTGTGGGGAGATACTGCTGAGCCAGGAGGGGCCCAGAAGGACCAGCGGAGGGGCCTCCAGGACTTCCAGATAATCCTGACGCTCCAGGACTGATCATGGTCAAACAGGTTTGCTGGCTGCGCCGAATGTCCCTGTGGGGTCCGTGGATTAGGCTGGGAATTGGGTGGAGGGCGGTCAAAGGGGTGTTGGGAAGAGGCAGAGGGGGTTTGCTGTGGCCGAGGCTGATGACTGGAATGTGTGGAGGAAGAGGAGACAGTGAGGATGCTGAGGGGACAGCTGAGGTGGAAGCTGCAGGCGGAAGGGGGCACGGAGACGTCTTGGCTGGAGCGGGGAGGAGTGGCGGTGGGGAAGAAAGAGTCGGGGATCCGTCTGTGGATGCGGGAGCATTAGAGGCAATGCTTTTTGATCCCTCAAGTTTTCCCATCTCGTCATTTTGAGCCGTCTCCCTGAGAGCAGACTCAGGCGGGTCGTATGCACCTGCTTGGTGACTGGTTAACACCGTTGTTAGGATGATGGGAGAAGGAATCGGGGCCGGAGCAGAGATGTTCATATGTTCTTTTAGCTCAGCTTTATTTACAGGCTGTGGGCTTCTAGTGGGATCCAAGGACGTTGAAGGACTGTGCAGCTCCACGGATGCGGAGGACTGTGAAGAGGTAGAAGACGAGGGAGAGGAAGAGGAGGTGGGACGAAGGAGGTCAGGTGGGGAGGCAGGTGGAGCAGAATGTTTCAGTTTTTCCATCATGGTGCTGACGTCTTTGGAATAAAGAATCGCTTATCAACCTCGTTCTTCTTTCAGAAAGTGTGCCTCTTTGTCACGTTTGAGATAAACTGATGGTTTCATGTTCATCAATAAGAGTCCGGAAAGGTGACTTGGTGTCCTAACCCTAACTCCTCCAATTTTTCCCCAGGTTTTGTTAATCTGTTAAAGGTAGGGTTTCCTCTAACCAACCTGAAACCCATCCAATCTGATTGGTGTTCCAATATCAGCAAGATGCTCTGTTGTGTCTGCGATGTTGTAGCTTCTTGTGTCTGATGACTTCCTGGTCACTCTGAGGTATCAAATGCATTGCAGTCCTCACAGTGCTGAACGAACTGGACTCGCGTCTTTACAACTGGATCCGGCGACGACGTACAGCAGAGTTTGATCTAAATTTAAATGTGTGTGTCTGTAATTTTCTTGCAGTACATCCTGAGTGGCAAAGTTTATGTTCTCAACAGAAAAGCAGTGACTGTTTTTCTTAAGTCTGTTTAGCTGTCTGTAGCATGTGTGTGTGTGTGTGTGTGGGTGTGTGTTGTCTGAGGATGTGACTCAAAATCTCTGGAAGGATTCGAAATGACCCAGATCCTTGAAGATTGGACTGGTATCAAAGAATCTGCCGAACAAAAGAAAGAATTAAAAACAATGTTAAGATACCCTTTTCATATGCTTGAAAGGTCAGTTCTAGCGTTGCTGTTATTAAAACTGTCATCGAAATCACTTTGTTTTTCCTATCATGCTGCAGCATTGATTGTGGTGAGTTTTTTTTGTTTTTGCTGATTACTGAGGAAAATAGTTGTTCTACTATAAGGAGAAACAGTCATTCCCTCCACCCCACCCCTGCAGTGTGAAGTACTTCTAATTTTCAGGTTTTGCAATACCAATTGTTCCTGTTTTGTCTTTTCTGGTCATCGTGACTTCAGTTTTGAACAGTTCCGTCTTTCTCTGAGTTGTCTAGGGACGACTCCTGCAAGTGAATTCAAATTTAATCTCTTTGCGGCGCCGTTAAATTTAAACACCGTGCAAAAAAAAAAAAAAATAAAAAAAAAATATTGGTTAAAACGAGCTTGGTGGAAACTGCGCATGCAGAGCTCTGATAATAATCTCCCTGCACTGTAAATAACCGAAACCGGGTTGCTCTCATCATTTAGCTTGTTTTGTATTGCAATTCAACAGAGCACTATTAAAATGAATGCTTTTCTTCTTTTTGGATTTGTATATTTTTCTTTTTATTTCTTTTGTTTTTACATTTAATTATTAATATTAGTTTATTGTCTATAATAAATATAAATTTTGGAATGATGCTTACTGGGAAAAAAAAGAAAAACAGTGCAACTTTAAAGCAAAAAACATAATTTTAAAGAAAAAAAATCAAGATATTTTTAACAACAGAAATTCTCTCTTATGAACCAAAATATTCTCATTGCAACAATATTTCACTGAAAGTCTTTTTGAACGTCCCACCTGTTCCATATGGTGCGCTGAACACAACCCAATACTTCAAAAAATAAACTGCAGACTTATTTCAATTCTGACTACAAATGTAAAATTCAAAAGGCAGCCAAGGTAATCTGATTACTTACTGACACATGGCGTGTGGTTCCTCGTCTGCCTGTCACGCAAAATCCGTCAGAGTCGAAATGATCTGTGAAGGAGCATGTTGAATGTGCGCAGCACTTAAACGCCGTCTCCCTCCTCCCTCTGCTCAGCCGCACTCCATGCAATCCTGTCAGCGTCCGCCTGTCAGTGTCTGAGGTCAGAACTGGAGCCAAACTGTCTGACATTACTCAAAAAAATGCCTTCCTACAGATGTGAATCCCCTTCAGAAGTATAAGTGATATACAAGTGTTAATGTTGTAAAGTAACAGCTGGAGAGAAACAGACTTAACCTGAGGTCTCAGTTGAAACATAAATATTTCTTCTTTTTTTTTTTTTTTTTTTGACAAAGATGAATTGAAAGCATGAAGATTGACAGCTCTGGTCTCTCCTTCCCCCCACTTTCTGTCCCTGTGTCACCCTCACCTATCTGTCTTTCGCCGTTCTGTCTATCCCAATCCCACTTCTTCGCCAAAAAGACACAATGATTTAGTTGGTTGCCAGAGTTCTGGTACTGGCAAAGGAGAGGTGGGAGAGCGAGGAGAGGGGGGAGAGAAAGGGAGCCATGTTGCAAGGAGAGTTTTCCGCTCCCTGCTGGACAAGAGGATGTGCTAGTACAATGTGGTGGCTGCTGATAAGAGCCTCAAAAGCTGCCTGTGGTCTACAGATAAGGAACCACCACTCCTCCTATACCCCCCCCCCCCCAACACCAGTACACACACACACACACACACACA